>NW_026778202.1:957196-1276261 GCF_025265405.1 Mesoplodon densirostris | reverse complement strand
TAAAACTCAACGAATAGTCCCTCTCCTGGTGCTCCAGTTTGACTTTCCAACAGCCTTACTATCAATCTCCCAACTTGGAGAGACAGGCCCTTTAACCTCCTGGTTTGCACAGGTTCCCAATTTGGCAGAGGATGGAAGGGACGAGGGAGAACCCATGAGAGAGTAGCTGTTAGGCATTTGGACGGGCACATGTCACTCTAATTTCCCGGCAGGAAGAAGAATTAACCAAAGTCTCAGCCACCCACCGGGAACCAGTATAGGACAGGATCCAAAATTTTGGACTTGCGTTCAGCTCACAAAAAACGAGTTGAGAAATGGAGCTCAGGGGCACAGCAATTCACAAACTGGCAGAGTGATAAAGGACAACTATCGTCCAAAAATCTGTTGAGGGAAGTCAACGAGGCGGACTTGAAAGCGAGGCAAAATAGCAGGAAACAGATTTCAAGAGGATCCTTGGAATCGCCTGTAAAGCACAGGAAGAGGGGCACAACTTGGACAATGGTGCACTTGGCCAAAAAGGGCGTATGCGTTTTCTCCTGAATATATTCAGGAGAAAACGCATACGCCCTTTTTGGCCAAGCAAGCAAGCGGGCAATGCAAATCTGCACTACAAAGAAGTATCACTTCCCACCGGTCAAAAGGGACATCCACAAAATGTGTAAAAACCAGAAAGGCAAGACAGGCCCTGGAGAACTGGGAGCCTTGTTATGCTGATGGGCGGGATGTAAATTGCCAACTGCCTCACTGGAGGAGTGCATTGTGTTCCCTAAAACAAGTAAACAACAGAGCTACAGAGCCAAGGCCACTTCCAGTCTAGGGAATATACCTGGGGAAAACTGAAAATCAATAAGAAAGAGCCACCTCCAAATTTATGGCTGCACTGGCTACAAGAACCTCAACTTGGGTACACCTTAAATATCCCAGGAAATATAAAAATGGTTCAAAACTTTGTGGTACTTACGAACGATGGAATATCCCTCAGCCATGAAATCAATGTCATAAGACCAGTAGCAGCAAAGTGAGTGGATTCAGGTACGATGATTCTAAGTGAAATAAGTCACACAGAAAAAGAAACTTATCATAAGATATCACTTAGGAAGATCCTGTAAACATGGCTACACGTGAAGTGAGTTAGGAAAGAGAACAGAGTCTCACATTTAGAAAACACTCTTATGCCTTCATAAAGGGGAAGGAGAGGTGGGGTGATGCATAAAACCAGAGTTTGATATAAGCACAGGGACAGTTTCAAAAACCAACTTTGGAATTGACAAGACCGACACCTTCCTCAGTGAAAGAGACTCAAAACCCCATATTTCCCACAGAGGAATATATCTGACTAGTAAGAATCTTAAAACCTATGTATTGATATGTCTCCATAAGGGAATCAAGTGTGTCTAGAGTGGCATAAACATGGCAGCGAGAATCAGCTCAAACCCACTATAAAAAGGAATTTCAAAAGCAAAACCAAAAAACAGGGAAATTCTTTACAATTCCTTCAGGGTGTCTGAGGAAACCTGGAAAGACCCTGTCTACAATGACAGCTGGATGTGGCATAAGGCTGGACACTTGGGACTGAGAGGATTGGTGAGATTGGGTGAGCAAATGCAGACCCTTTCAAGCAATAATGCATGGCCCCCATTCCATGGGTCCCAACTCTCCATGTTCAAGGGAATATTACTACAGCTATAACATGTACAGGAAACCTAGAGAATGGACACACTGTGAATACGAAAGGTTTCTAAAACTCAACGAATAGTCCCTCTCCTGGTGCTCCAGTTTGACTTTCCAACTGCCTTACTATCAATCTCCCAACTTGGAGAGACAGGCCCTTTAACCTCCTGGTTTGCACAGGTTCCCAATTTGGCAGAGGATGGAAGGGACGAGGGAGAACCCATGAGAGAGTAGCTGTTAAGCATTTGGACGGGCACATGTCAATCTAATTTCCCGGCAGGAAGAAGAATTAACCAAAGTCTCAGCCACCCACCGGGAACCAGTATAGGACATGATCCAAAATTTTGGACTTGCGTTCAGCTCACAAAAAACGAGTTGAGAAATGGAGCTCAGGGGCACAGCAATTCACAAACTGGCAGAGTGATAAAGGACAACTATCGTCCAAAAATCTGTTGAGGGAAGTCAACGAGGCGGACTTGAAAGTGAGGCAAAATAGCAGGAAACAGATTTCAAGAGGTACGTTGGAATCGCCTGTAAAGCACAGGAAGAGGGGCACAACTTGGACAATGGTGCACTTGGCCAAAAAGGGCGTATGCGTTTTCTCCTGAATATATTCAGGAGAAAACGCATACGCCCTTTTTGGCCAAGCAAGCAAGCGGGCAATGCAAATCTGCACTACAAAGAAGTATCACTTCCCACCGGTCAAAAGGGACATCCACAAAATGTGTAAAAACCAGAAAGGCAAGACAGGCCCTGGAGAACTGTGAGCCTTGTTATGCTGATGGGCGGGATGTAAATTGCCAACTGCCTCACTGGAGGAGTGCATTGTGTTCCCTAAAACAAGTAAACAACAGAGCTACAGAGCCAAGGCCACTTCCAGTCTAGGGAATATACCTTGGGAAAACTGAAAATCAATAAGAAAGAGCCACCTCCAAATTTAGGGCTGCACTGACTACAAGAACCTCAACTTGGGTACACCTTAAATATCCCAGGAAATATAAAAATGGTTCAAAACATTGTGGTACTTACGTACGATGGAATATCCCTCAGCCATGAAATCAATGTCATAAGACCAGTAGCAGCAAAGTGAGTGGATTCAGGTACGATGATTCTAAGTGAAATAAGTCACACAGAAAAAGAAACTTATCATAAGATATCACTTAGGAAGATCCTGTAAACATGGCTACACGTGAACTGAGTTAGGAAAGAGAACAGAGTCTCACATTTAGAAAACACTCTTATGCCTGCATAAAGGGGAAGGAGAGGTGGGGTGATGCATAAAACCAGAGTTTGATATAAGCACAGGGACCGTTTCAAAAACCAACTTTGGAATTGACAAGACCGACACCTTCCTTAGTTAAAGAGACTCAAAACCCCATATTTCCCACAGAGGAATATATCTGACTAGTAAGAATCTTAAAACCTATGTATTGATATGTCTCCATAAGGGAATCAAGTGTGTCTAGAGTGGCATAAACATGGAAGCGAGAATCAGCTCAAACCCACTATAAAAAGGAATTTCAAAAGCAAAACCAAAAAACAGGGAAATTCTTTACAATTCCTTCAGGGTGTCTGAGGAAACCTGGAAAGACCCTATCTACAATGACAGCTGGATGTGGCATAAGGCTGGACACTTGGGACTGAGAGGATTGGTGAGATTGGGTGAGCAAATGCAGACCCTTTCAAGCAATAATGCATGGCCCCCATTCCATGGGTCCCAACTCTCCATGTTCAAGGGAATATTACTACAGCTATAACATGTACAGGAAACCTAGAGAATGGACACACTGTGAATACGAAAGGTTTCTAAAACTCAACGAATAGTCCCTCTCCTGGTGCTCCAGTTTGACTTTCCAACAGCCTTACTATCAATCTCCCAACTTGGAGAGACAGGCCCTTTAACCTCCTGGTTTGCACAGGTTCCCAATTTGGCAGAGGATGGAAGGGACGAGGGAGAACCCATGAGAGAGTAGCTGTTAGGCATTTGGACGGGCACATGTCACTCTAATTTCCCGGCAGGAAGAAGAATTAACCAAAGTCTCAGCCACCCACCGGGAACCAGTATAGGACAGGATCCAAAATTTTGGACTTGCGTTCAGCTCACAAAAAACGAGTTGAGAAATGGAGCTCAGGGGCACAGCAATTCACAAACTGGCAGAGTGATAAAGGACAACTATCGTCCAAAAATCTGTTGAGGGAAGTCAACGAGGCGGACTTGAAAGCGAGGCAAAATAGCAGGAAACAGATTTCAAGAGGAACCTTGGAATCGCCTGTAAAGCACAGGAAGAGGGGCACAACTTGGACAATGGTGCACTTGGCCAAAAAGGGCGTATGCGTTTTCTCCTGAATATATTCAGGAGAAAACGCATACGCCCTTTTTGGCCAAGCAAGCAAGCGGGCAATGCAAATCTGCACTACAAAGAAGTATCACTTCCCACCGGTCAAAAGGGACATCCACAAAATGTGTAAAAACCAGAAAGGCAAGACAGGCCCTGGAGAACTGGGAGCCTTGTTATGCTGATGGGCGGGATGTAAATTGCCAACTGCCTCACTGGAGGAGTGCATTGTGTTCCCTAAAACAAGTAAACAACAGAGCTACAGAGCCAAGGCCACTTCCAGTCTAGGGAATATACATGGGGAAAACTGAAAATCAATAAGAAAGAGCCACCTCCAAATTTAGGGCTGCACTGGCTACAAGAACCTCAACTTGGGTACACCTTAAATATCCCAGGAAATATAAAAATGGTTCAAAACTTTGTGGTACTTACGAACGATGGAATATCCCTCAGCCATGAAATCAATGTCATAAGACCAGTAGCAGCAAAGTGAGTGGATTCAGGTACGATGATTCTAAGTGAAATAAGTCATACAGAAAAAGAAACTTATCATAAGATATCACTTAGGAAGATCCTGTAAACATGGCTACACGTGAAGTGAGTTAGGAAAGAGAACAGAGTCTCACATTTAGAAAACACTCTTATGCCTGCATAAAGGGGAAGGAGAGGTGGGGTGATGCATAAAACCAGAGTTTGATATAAGCACAGGGACAGTTTCAAAAACCAACTTTGGAATTGACAAGACCGACACCTTCCTCAGTGAAAGAGACTCAAAACCCCATATTTCCCACAGAGGAATATATCTGACTAGTAAGAATCTTAAAACCTATGTATTGATATGTCTCCATAAGGGAATCAAGTGTGTCTAGAGTGGCATAAACATGGCAGCGAGAATCAGCTCAAACCCACTATAAAAAGGAATTTCAAAAGCAAAACCAAAAAACAGGGAAATTCTTTACAATTCCTTCAGGGTGTCTGAGGAAACCTGGAAAGACCCTGTCTACAATGACAGCTGGATGTGGCATAAGGCTGGACACTTGGGACTGAGAGGATTGGTGAGATTGGGTGAGCAAATGCAGACCCTTTCAAGCAATAATGCATGGCCCCCATTCCATGGGTCCCAACTCTCCATGTTCAAGGGAATATTACTACAGCTATAACATGTACAGGAAACCTAGAGAATGGACACACTGTGAATACGAAAGGTTTCTAAAACTCAACGAATAGTCCCTCTCCTGGTGCTCCAGTTTGACTTTCCAACTGCCTTACTATCAATCTCCCAACTTGGAGAGACAGGCCCTTTAACCTCCTGGTTTGCACAGGTTCCCAATTTGGCAGAGGATGGAAGGGACGAGGGAGAACACATGAGAGAGTAGCTGTTAGGCATTTGGACGGGCACATGTCAATCTAATTTCCCGGCAGGAAGAAGAATTAACCAAAGTCTCAGCCACCCACCGGGAACCAGTATAGGACAGGATCCAAAATTTTGGACTTGCGTTCAGCTCACAAAAAACGAGTTGAGAAATGGAGCTCAGGGGCACAGCAATTCACAAACTGGCAGAGTGATAAAGGACAACTATCGTCCAAAAATCTGTTGAGGGAAGTCAACGAGGCGGACTTGAAAGTGAGGCAAAATAGCAGGAAACAGATTTCAAGAGGTACCTTGGAATCGCCTGTAAAGCACAGGAAGAGGGGCACAACTTGGACAATGGTGCACTTGGCCAAAAAGGGCGTATGCGTTTTCTCCTGAATATATTCAGGAGAAAACGCATACGCCCTTTTTGGCCAAGCAAGCAAGCGGGCAATGCAAATCTGCACTACAAAGAAGTATCACTTCCCACCGGTCAAAAGGGACATCCACAAAATGTGTAAAAACCAGAAAGGCAAGACAGGCCCTGGAGAACAGGGAGCCTTGTTATGCTGATGGGCGGGATGTAAATTCCAACTGCCTCACTGGAGGAGTGCATTGTGTTCCCTAAAACAAGTAAACAACAGAGCTACAGAGCCAAGGCCACTTCCAGTCTAGGGAATATACCTTGGGAAAACTGAAAATCAATAAGACAGAGCCACCTCCAAATTTAGGGCTGCACTGACTACAAGAACCTCAACTTGGGTACACCTTAAATATCCCAGGAAATATAAAAATGGTTCAAAACATTGTGGTACTTACGTACGATGGAATATCCCTCAGCCATGAAATCAATGTCATAAGACCAGTAGCAGCAAAGTGAGTGGATTCAGGTACGATGATTCTAAGTGAAATAAGTCACACAGAAAAAGAAACTTATCATAAGATATCACTTATGAAGATCCTGTAAACATGGCTACACGTGAACTGAGTTAGGAAAGAGAACAGAGTCTCACATTTAGAAAACACTCTTATGCCTGCTTAAAGGGGAAGGAGAGGTGGGGTGATGCATAAAACCAGAGTTTGATATAAGCACAGGGACCGTTCCAAAAACCAACTTTGGAATAGACAAGACCGACACCTTCCTCAGTGAAAGAGACTCAAAACCCCATATTTCCCGCAGAGGAATATATCTGACTAGTAAGAATCTTAAAACCTATGTATTGATATGTCTCCATAAGGGAATCAAGTGTGTCTAGAGTGGCATAAACATGGCAGCGAGAATCAGCTCAAACCCACTATAAAAAGGAATTTCAAAAGCAAAACCAAAAAACAGGGAAATTCTTTACAATTCCTTCAGGGTGTCTGAGGAAACCTGGAAAGACCCTATCTACCATGACAGCTGGATGTGGCATAAGGCTGGACACTTGGGACTGAGAGGATTGGTGAGATTGGGTGAGCAAATGCAGACCCTTTCAAGCAATAATGCATGGCCCCCATTCCATGGGTCCCAACTCTCCAGGTTCAAGGGAATATTACTACAGCTATAACATGTACAGGAAAAATAGAGAATGGACACATGGTGAATATGAAAGGTTTCTAAAACTCAACGAATAGTCCCTCTCCTGGTGCTCCAGTTTGACTTTCCAACTGCCTTACTATCAATCTCCCAACTTGGAGAGACAGGCCCTTTAACCTCCTGGTTCGCACAGGTTCCCAATTTGGCAGAGGATGGAAGGGACGAGGGAGAACCCATGAGAGAGTAGCTGTTAGGCATTTGGACGGGCACATGTCACTCTAATTTCCCGGCAGGAAGAAGAATTAACCAAAGTCTCAGCCACCCACCGGGAACCAGTATAGGACATGATCCAAAATTTTGGACTTGCGTTCAGCTCCCAAAAAACGAGTTGAGAAATGGAGCTCAGGGGCACAGCAATTCACATACTGGCAGAGTGATAAAGGACAACTATCCTCCAAAAATCTGTTGAGGGAAGTCAACGAGGCGGACTTGAAAGTGAGGCAAAATAGCAGGAAACAGATTTCAAGAGGTACGTTGGAATCGCCTGTAAAGTACAGGAAGAGGGGCACAACTTGGACAATGGTGCACTTGGCCAAAAAGGGCGTATGCGTTTTCTCCTGAATATATTCAGGAGAAAACGCATACGCCCTTTTTGGCCAACCAAGCAAGCGGGCAATGCAAATCTGCACTACAAAGGAGTATCACTTCCCACCGGTCAAAAGGAACATCCACAAAATGTGTAAAAACCAGAAAGGCAAGACAGGCCCTGGAGAACTGGGAGCCTTGTTATGCTGATGGGCGGGATGTAAATTGCCAACTGCCTCACTGGAGGAGTGCATTGTGTTCCCTAAAACAAGTAAACAACAGAGCTACAGAGCCAAGGCCACTTCCAGTCTAGGGAATATACCTGGGGAAAACTGAAAATCAATAAGAAAGAGCCACCTCCAAATTTAGGGCTTCACTGGCTACAAGAACCTCAACTTGGGTACACCTTAAATATCCCAGGAAATATAAAAATGGTTCAAAATATTGTGGTACTTACGTACGATGGAATATCCCTCAGCCATGAAATCAATGTCATAAGACCAGTAGCAGCAAAGTGAGTGGATTCAGGTACGATGATTCTAAGTGAAATAAGTCACACAGAAAAAGAAACTTATCATAAGATATCACTTATGAAGATCCTGTAAACATGGCTACACGTGAACTGAGTTGGGAAAGAGAACAGAGTCTCACATTTAGAAAACACTCTTATGCCTGCATAAAGGGGAAGGAGAGGTGGGGTGATGCATAAAACCAGAGTTTGATATAAGCACAGGGACCGTTTCAAAAACCAACTTTGGAATTGACAAAACCGACACCTTCCTCAGTGAAAGAGACTCAAAACCCCATATTTCCCACAGAGGAATATATCTGACTAGTAAGAATCTTAAAACCTATGTATTGATATGACTCCATAAGGGAATCAAGTGTGTCTAGAGTGGCATAAACATGGCAGCGAGAATCAGCTCAAACCCACTATAAAAAGGAATTTCAAAAGCAAAACCAAAAAACAGGGAAATTCTTTACAATTCCTTCAGGTTGTCTGAGGAAACCTGGAAAGACCCTATCTACAATGACAGCTGGATGTGGCATAAGGCTGGACACTTGGGACTGAGAGGATTGGTGAGATTGGGTGAGCAAATGCAGACCCTTTCAAGCAATAATGCATGGCCCCCATTCCATGGGTCCCAACTCTCCAGGTTCAAGGGAATATTACTACAGCTATAACATGTACAGGAAACCTAGAGAATGGACACACTGTGAATACGAAAGGTTTCTAAAACTCAACGAATAGTCCCTCTCCTGGTGCTCCAGTTTGACTTTCCAACTGCCTTACTATCAATCTCCCAACTTGGAGAGACAGGCCCTTTAACCTCCTGGTTTGCACAGGTTCCCAATTTGGCAGAGGATGGAAGGGACGAGGGAGAACCCATGAGAGACTAGCTGTTAGCCATTTGGACGGGCACATGTCACTCTAATTTCCCGGCAGGAAGAAGAATTAACCAAAGTCTCAGCCACCCACCGGGAACCAGTATAGGACATGATCCAAAATTTTGGACTTGCGTTCAGCTCACAAAAAAACGAGTTGAGAAATGGAGCTCAGGGGCACAGCAATTCACAAACTGGCAGAGTGATAAAGGACAACTATCGTCCAAAAATCTGTTGAGGGAAGTCAACGAGGCGGACTTGAAAGCGAGGCAAAATAGCAGGAAACAGATTTCAAGAGGTACCTTGGAATCGCCTGTAAAGCACAGGAAGAGGGGCACAACTTGGACAATGGTGCACTTGGCCAAAAAGGGCGTATGCGTTTTCTCCTGAATATATTCAGGAGAAAACGCATACGCCCTTTTTGGCCAAGCAAGCAAGCGGGCAATGCAAATCTGCACTACAAAGAAGTATCACTTCCCACCGGTCAAAAGGGACATCCACAAAATGTGTAAAAACCAGAAAGGCAAGACAGGCCCTGGAGAACAGGGAGCCTTGTTATGCTGATGGGCGGGATGTAAATTGCCAACTGCCTCACTGGAGGAGTGCATTGTGTTCCCTAAAACAAGTAAACAACAGAGCTACAGAGCCAAGGCCACTTCCAGTCTAGGGAATATACCTTGGGAAAACTGAAAATCAATAAGAAAGTGCCACCTCCAAATTTAGGGCTGCACTGGCTACAAGAACCTCAACTTGGGTACACCTTAAATATCCCAGGAAATATAAAAATGGTTCAAAACATTGTGGTACTTACGTACGATGGAATATCCCTCAGCCATGAAATCAATGTCATAAGACCAGTAGCAGCAAAGTGAGTGGATTCAGGTACGATGATTCTAAGTGAAATAAGTCACACAGAAAAAGAAACTTATCATAAGATATCACTTAGGAAGATCCTGTAAACATGGCTACACGTGAACTGAGTTGGGAAAGAGAACAGAGTCTCACATTTAGAAAACACTCTTATGCCTGCATAAAGGGGAAGGAGAGGTGGGGTGATGCATAAAACCAGAGTTTGATATAAGCACAGGGACCGTTTCAAAAACCAACTTTGGAATTGACAAAACCGACACCTTCCTCAGTGAAAGAGACTCAAAACCCCATATTTCCCACAGAGGAATATATCTGACTAGTAAGAATCTTAAAACCTATGTATTGATATGTCTCCTTAAGGGAATCATGTGTGTCTAGAGTGGCATAAACATGGCAGCGAGAATCAGCTCAAACCCACTATAAAAAGGAATTTCAAAAGCAAAACCAAAAAACAGGGAAATTCTTTACAATTCCTTCAGGGTGTCTGAGGAAACCTGGAAAGACCCTATCTACAATGACAGCTGTATGTGGCATAAGGCTGGACACTTGGGACTGAGAGGATTGGTGAGATTGGGTGAGCAAATGCAGACCCTTTCAAGCAATAATGCATGGCCCCCATTCCATGGTTCCCAACTCTCCAGGTTCAAGGGAATATTACTACAGCTATAACATGTACAGGAAAACTAGAGAATGGACACATGGTGAATATGAAAGGTTTCTAAAACTCAACGAACAGTCCCTCTCCTGGTTCTCCAGTTTGACTTTCCAACTGCCTTACTATCAATCTCCCAACTTGGAGAGACAGGCCCTTTAACCTCCTGGTTCGCACAGGTTCCCAATTTGGCAGAGGATGGAAGGGACGAGGGAGAACCCATGAGAGAGTAGCTGTTAGGCATTTGGACGGGCACATGTCACTCTAATTTCCCGGCAGGAAGAAGAATTAACCAAAGTCTCAGCCACCCACCGGGAACCAGTATAGGACATGATCCAAAATTTTGGACTTGCGTTCAGCTCCCAAAAAACGAGTTGAGAAATGGAGCTCAGGGGCACAGCAATTCACATACTGGCAGAGTGATAAAGGACAACTATCCTCCAAAAATCTGTTGAGGGAAGTCAACGAGGCGGACTTGAAAGTGAGGCAAAATAGCAGGAAACAGATTTCAAGAGGTACGTTGGAATCGCCTGTAAAGTACAGGAAGAGGGGCACAACTTGGACAATGGTGCACTTGGCCAAAAAGGGCGTATGCGTTTTCTCCTGAATATATTCAGGAGAAAATGCATACGCCCTTTTTGGCCAAGCAAGCAAGGGGGCAATGCAAATCTGCACTACAAAGAAGTATCACTTCCCACCGGTCAAAAGGGACATCCACAAAATGTGTAAAAACCAGAAAGGCAAGACAGGCCCTGGAGAACAGGGAGCCTTGTCATGCTGATGGGCGGGATGTCAATTGCCAACTGCCTCACTGGAGGAGTGCATTGTGTTCCCTAAAACAAGTAAACAACAGAGCTACAGAGCCAAGGCCACTTCCAGTCTAGGGAATATACCTTGGGAAAACTGAAAATCAATAAGAAAGAGCCACCTCCAAATTTCGGGCTGCACTGGCTACAAGAACCTCAACTTGGGTACACCTTAAATATCCTAGGAAATATAAAAATGGTTCAAAACATTGTGGTACTTACGTACGATGGAATATCCCTCAGCGATGAAATCAATGTCATAAGACTAGAAGCAGCAAAGTGAGTGGATTCAGGTACGATGATTCTAAGTGAAATAAGTCACACAGAAAAAGAAACTTATCATAAGATATCACTTAGGAAGATCCTGTAAACATGGCTACACGTGAACTGAGTTAGGAAAGAGAACAGAGTCTCACATTTAGAAAACACTCTTATGCCTGCATAAAGGGGAATGAGAGGTGGGGTGATGCATAAAACCAGAGTTTGATATAAGCACAGGGACCGTTTCAAAAACCAACTTTGGAATAGGCAAGACCTACACCTTCCTCAGTGAAAGAGACTCAAAACCCCATATTTCCCACAGAGGAATATATCTGACTAGTAAGAATCTTAAAACCTATGTATTGATATGTCTCCATAAGGGAATCAAGTGTGTCTAGAGTGGCATAAACATGGCAGCGAGAATCAGCTCAAACCCACTATAAAAAGGAATTTCAAAAGCAAAACCAAAAAACAGGGAAATTATTTACAATTCCTTCAGGGTGTCTGAGGAAACCTGGAAAGACCCTATCTACAATGACAGCTGGATGTGGCATAAGGCTGGACACTTGGGACTGAGAGGATTGGTGAGATTGGGTGAGCAAATGCAGACCCTTTCAAGCAATAATGCATGGCCCCCATTCCATGGGTCCCAACTCTCCAGGTTCAAGGGAATATTACTACAGCTATAACATGTACAGGAAACCTAGAGAATGGACACACTGTGAATACGAAAGGTTTCTAAAACTCAACGAATAGTCCCTCTCCTGGTGCTCCAGTTTGACTTTCCAACTGCCTTACTATCAATCTCCCAACTTGGAGAGACAGGCCCTTTAACCTCCTGGTTTGCACAGGTTCCCAATTTGGCAGAGGATGGAAGGGACGAGGGAGAACCCATGAGAGAGTAGCTGTTAGGCATTTGGACGGGCACATGTCACTCTAATTTCCCGGCAGGAAGAAGAATTAACCAAAGTCTCAGCCACCCACCGGGAACCAGTATAGGACATGATCCAAAATTTTGGACTTGCGTTCAGCTCACAAAAAACGAGTTGAGAAATGGAGCTCAGGGGCACAGCAATTCACAAACTGGCAGAGTGATAAAGGACAACTATCGTCCAAAAATCTGTTGAGGGAAGTCAACGAGGCGGACTTGAAAGCGAGGCAAAATAGCAGGAAACAGATTTCAAGAGGTACCTTGGAATCGCCTGTAAAGCACAGGAAGAGGGGCACAACTTGGACAATGGTGCACTTGGCCAAAAAGGGCGTATGCGTTTTCTCCTGAATATATTCAGGAGAAAACGCATATGCCCTTTTTGGCCAAGCAAGCAAGGGGGCAATGCAAATCTGCACTACAAAGAAGTATCACTTCCCACCGGTCAAAAGGGACATCCACAAAATGTGTAAAAACCAGAAAGGCAAGACAGGCCCTGGAGAACAGGGAGCCTTGTCATGCTGATGGGCGGGATGTCAATTGCCAACTGCCTCACTGGAGGAGTGCATTGTGTTCCCTAAAACAAGTAAACAACAGAGCTACAGAGCCAAGGCCACTTCCAGTCTAGGGAATATACCTTGGGAAAACTGAAAATCAATAAGAAAGAGCCACCTCCAAATTTCGGGCTGCACTGGCTACAAGAACCTCAACTTGGGTACACCTTAAATATCCTAGGAAATATAAAAATGGTTCAAAACATTGTGGTACTTACGTACGATGGAATATCCCTCAGCGATGAAATCAATGTCATAAGACTAGAAGCAGCAAAGTGAGTGGATTCAGGTACGATGATTCTAAGTGAAATAAGTCACACAGAAAAAGAAACTTATCATAAGATATCACTTATGAAGATCCTGTAAACATGGCTACACATGAACTGAGTTAGGAAAGAGAAGAGAGTCTCACATTTAGAAAACACTCTTATGCCTGCATAAAGGGGAAGGAGAGGTGGGGTGATGCATAAAACCAGAGTTTGATATAAGCACAGGGACCGTTTCAAAAACCAACTTTGGAATAGGCAAGACCTACACCTTCCTCAGTGAAAGAGACTCAAAACCCCATATTTCCCACAGAGGAATATATCTGACTAGTAAGAATCTTAAAACCTATGTATTGATATGTCTCCATAAGGGAATCAAGTGTGTCTAGAGTGGCATAAACATGGCAGCGAGAATCAGCTCAAACCCACTATAAAAAGGAATTTCAAAAGCAAAACCAAAAAACAGGGAAATTATTTACAATTCCTTCAGGGTGTCTGAGGAAACCTGGAAAGACCCTATCTACAATGACAGCTGGATGTGGCATAAGGCTGGACACTTGGGACTGAGAGGATTGGTGAGATTGGGTGAGCAAATGCAGACCCTTTCAAGCAATAATGCATGGCCCCCATTCCATGGGTCCCAACTCTCCAGGTTCAAGGGAATATTACTACAGCTATAACATGTACAGGAAACCTAGAGAATGGACACACTGTGAATACGAAAGGTTTCTAAAACTCAACGAATAGTCCCTCTCCTGGTGCTCCAGTTTGACTTTCCAACTGCCTTACTATCAATCTCCCAACTTGGAGAGACAGGCCCTTTAACCTCCTGCTTTGCACAGGTTCCCAATTTGGCAGAGGATGGAAGGGACGAGGGAGAACCCATGAGAGAGTAGCTGTTAGGCATTTGGACGGGCACATGTCACTCTAATTTCCCGGCAGGAAGAAGAATTAACCAAAGTCTCAGCCACCCACCGGGAACCAGTATAGGACATGATCCAAAATTTTGGACTTGCGTTCAGCTCACAAAAAACGAGTTGAGAAATGGAGCTCAGGGGCACAGCAATTCACAAACTGGCAGAGTGATAAAGGACAACTATCGTCCAAAAATCTGTTGAGGGAAGTCAACGAGGCGGACTTGAAAGCGAGGCAAAATAGCAGGAAACAGATTTCAAGAGGTACCTTGGAATCGCCTGTAAAGCACAGGAAGAGGGGCACAACTTGGACAATGGTGCACTTGGCCAAAAAGGGCGTATGCGTTTTCTCCTGAATATATTCAGGAGAAAACGCATACGCCCTTTTTGGCCAAGCAAGCAAGGGGGCAATGCAAATCTGCACTACAAAGAAGTATCACTTCCCACCGGTCAAAAGGGACATCCACAAAATGTGTAAAAACCAGAAAGGCAAGACAGGCCCTGGAGAACAGGGAGCCTTGTCATGCTGATGGGCGGGATGTCAATTGCCAACTGCCTCACTGGAGGAGTGCATTGTGTTCCCTAAAACAAGTAAACAACAGAGCTACAGAGCCAAGGCCACTTCCAGTCTAGGGAATATACCTTGGGATACCTGAAAATCAATAAGAAAGAGCCACCTCCAAATTTCGGGCTGCACTGGCTACAAGAACCTCAACTTGGGTACACCTTAAATATCCCAGGAAATATAAAAATGGTTCAAAACATTGTGGTACTTACGTACGATGGAATATCCCTCAGCGATGAAATCAATGTCATAAGACTAGAAGCAGCAAAGTGAGTGGATTCAGGTACGATGATTCTAAGTGAAATAAGTCACACAGAAAAAGAAACTTATCATAAGATATCACTTATGAAGATCCTGTAAACATGGCTACACGTGAACTGAGTTAGGAAAGAGAACAGAGTCTCACATTTAGAAAACACTCTTATGCCTGCCTAAAGGGGAAGGAGAGGTGGGGTGATGCATAAAACCAGAGTTTGATATAAGCACAGGGACCGTTTCAAAAACCAACTTTGGAATAGACAAGACCTACACCTTCCTCAGTGAAAGAGACTCAAAACCCCATATTTCCCACAGAGGAATATATCTGACTAGTAAGAATCTTAAAACCTATGTATTGATATGTCTCCATAAGGGAATCAAGTGTGTCTAGAGTGGCATAAACATGGCAGCGAGAATCAGCTCAAACCCACTATAAAAAGGAATTTCAAAAGCAAAACCAAAAAACAGGGAAATTCTTTACAATTCCTTCAGGGTGTCTGAGGAAACCTGGAAAGACCCTGTCTACAATGACAGCTGGATGTGGCATAAGGCTGGACACTTGGGACTGAGAGGATTGGTGAGATAGGGTGAGCAAATGCAGACCCTTTCAAGCAATAATGCATGGCCCCCATTCCATGGGTCCCAACTCTCCATGTTCAAGGGAATATTACTACAGCTATAACATGTACAGGAAACCTAGAGAATGGACACACTGTGAATACGAAAGGTTTCTAAAACTCAACGAATAGTCCCTCTCCTGGTGCTCCAGTTTGACTTTCCAACTTCCTTACTATCAATCTCCCAACTTGGAGAGACAGGCCCTTTAACCTCCTGGTTTGCACAGGTTCCCAATTTGGCAGAGGATGGAAGGGACGAGGGAGAACCCATGAGAGAGTAGCTGTTAGGCATTTGGACGGGCACATGTCACTCTAATTTCCCGGCAGGAAGAAGAATTAACCAAAGTCTCAGCCACCCACCGGGAACCAGTATAGGACATGATCCAAAATTTTGGACTTGCGTTCAGCTCACAAAAAACGAGTTGAGAAATGGAGCTCAGGGGCACAGCAATTCACAAACTGGCAGAGTGATAAAGGACAACTATAGTCCAAAAATCTGTTGAGGGAAGTCAACGAGGCGGACTTGAAAGCGAGGCAAAATAGCAGGAAACAGATTTCAAGAGGTACGTTGGAATCGCCTGTAAAGCACAGGAAGAGGGGCACAACTTGGACAGTAATGCACTTGGCCAAAAAGGGCGTATGCGTTTTCTCCTGAATATATTCAGGAGAAAACGCATACGCCCTTTTTGGCCAAGCAAGCAGGCGGGCAATGCAAATCTGCACTACAAAGAAGTATCACTTCCCACCGGTCAAAAGGGACATCCACAAAATGTGTAAAAACCAGAAAGGCAAGACAGGCCCTGGAGAACAGGGGGCCTTGTTATGCTGATGGGTGGGATGTCAATTGTCAACTGCCTCACTGGAGGAGTGCATTGTGTTCCCTAAAACAAGTAAACAACAGAGCTACAGAGCCAAGGCCACTTCCAGTCTAGGGAATATACCTTGGGAAAACTGAAAATCAATAAGAAAGAGCCACCTCCAAATTTAGGGCTGCACTGACTACAAGAACCTCAACTTGGGTACACCTTAAATATCCCAGGAAATATAAAAATGGTTCAAAACATTGTGGTACTTACGTACGATGGAATATTCCTCAGCCATGAAATCAATGTCATAAGACCAGTAGAAGCAAAGTGAGTGGATTCAGGTACGATGATTCTAAGTGAAATAAGTCACACAGAAAAAGAAACTTATCATAAGATATCACTTATGAAGATCCTGTCAACATGGCTACACGTGAACTGAGTTAGGAAAGAGAACAGAGTCTCACATTTAGAAAACACTCTTATGCCTGCATAAAGGGGATGGAGAAGTGGGGTGATGCATAAAACCAGAGTTTGATATAAGCACAGGGACCGTTCCAAAAACCAACTTTGGAATAGACAAGACCTACACCTTCCTCAGTGAAAGAGACTCAAAACCCCATATTTCCCGCAGAGGAATATATCTGACTAGTAAGAATCTTAAAACCTATGTATTGATATGACTCCATAAGGGAATCAAGTGTGTCTAGAGTGGCATAAACATGGCAGCGAGAATCAGCTCAAACCCACTATAAAAAGGAATTTCAAAAGCAAAACCAAAAAACAGGGAAATTCTTTACAATTCCTTCAGGGTGTCTGAGGAAACCTGGAAAGACCCTATCTACAATGACAGCTGGATGTGGCATAAGGCTGGACACTTGGGACTGAGAGGATTGGTGAGATTGGGTGAGCAAATGCAGACCCTTTCAAGCAATAATGCATGGCCCCCATTCCATGGGTCCCAACTCTCCAGGTTCAAGGGAATATTACTACAGCTATAACATGTACAGGAAACCTAGAGAATGGACACACTGTGAATACGAAAGGTTTCTAAAACTCAACGAATAGTCCCTCTCCTGGTGCTCCAGTTTGACTTTCCAACTGCCTTACTATCAATCTCCCAACTTGGAGAGACAGGCCCTTTAACCTCCTGGTTTGCACAGGTTCCCAATTTGGCAGAGGATGGAAGGGACGAGGGAGAACCCATGAGAGAGTAGCTGTTAGGCATTTGGACGGGCACATGTCACTCTAATTTCCCGGCAGGAAGAAGAATTAACCAAAGTCTCAGCCACCCACCGGGAACCAGTATAGGTCCTGAACCAAAATTTTGGGCTTGCCTTCAGCTCACTAAAAACGAGTTGAAAAATGGAGCTCAGGGGCACAGCAATTCACAAACTGGCAGAGTAATAAAGCACAACTATCGTCCAAAAATCTGTTGAGGGAAGGCAACGAGGCGGACTTGAATGCGAGGCAGAATAGCAGGAAACAGATTTAAAGAGGTACGTTGGAATCGCCTGTAAAGCACAGGAAGAGGGGCACAAGTTCGACAATGATGCACTTGGCCAAAAAGGGCATATGCGTTTTTTCCTGAATATATTCAGGAGAAAACGCATACGCCCTTTTTGGCCAAGCAAGCAAACGGGCAATGCAAATCTGCACTACAAAGAAGTATCAATTCCCACCGGTCAAAAGGGACATCCACAAAATGTGTAAAAACCAGAAAGGCAAGACAGGCCCTGGAGAACAGGGAGCCTTGTTATGCTGATGGGCGGGATGTAAATTGCCAACTGCCTCACTGGAGGAGTGCATTGTGTTCCCTAAAACAAGTAAACAACAGAGCTACAGAGCCAAGTCCACATCCAGTCTAGGGAATATACCTTGGGAAAACTGAAAATCAATAAGAAAGAGCCACCTCCAAATTTAGGGCTGCACTGACTACAAGAACCTCAACTTGGGTACACCTTAAATATCCCAGGAAATATAAAAATGGTTCAAAACATTGTGGTACTTACGTACGATGGAATATCCCTCAGCCATGAAATCAATGTCATAAGACCAGTAGCAGCAAAGTGAGTGGATTCAGGTACGATGATTCTAAGTGAAATAAGTCACACAGAAAAAGAAACTTATCATAAGATATCACTTATGAAGAACCTGTAAACATGGCTACACGTGAACTGAGTTAGGAAAGAGAACAGAGTCTCACATTTAGAAAACACTCTTATGCCTGCATAAAGGGGAAGGAGAGGTGGGGTGATGCATAAAACCAGAGTTTGATATAAGCACAGGGACCGTTTCAAAAACCAACTTTGGAATAGACAAGACCTACACCTTCCTCAGTGAAAGAGACTCAAAACCCCATATTTCCCACAGAGGAATATATCTGACTAGTAAGAATCTTAAAACCTATGTATTGATATGTCTCCATAAGGGAATCAAGTGTGTCTAGAGTGGCATAAACATGGCAGCGAGAATCAGCTCAAACCCACTATAAAAAGGAATTTGAAAAGCAAAACCAAAAAACAGGGAAATTCTTTACAATTCCTTCAGGGTGTCTGAGGAAACCTGGAAAGACCCTATCTACAATGACAGCTGTATGTGGCATAAGGCTGGACACTTGGGACTGAGAGGATTGGTGAGATTGGGTGAGCAAATGCAGACCCTTTCAAGCAATAATGCATGGCCCCCATTCCATGGGTCCCAACTCTCGAGCTTGAAGGGAATATTAATACAGCAAGAACTGGTACAGGAAACCTAGAGAATGGACACACTGTGAATATGAAATGTTTCTAAATCTCAACGAATAGTCCCTCTCCTGGTGCTCTGGTTTGACTTTCCAACTGCTTTACTATCAATCTCCAAACTTGGAGACACAGCGCCATTTACCTCCTGGTTCGAACAGGTTGCCAATTTGGCAAAGGATGAAAGGGAAGAGGGAGAACCAATGAGAGAGTAGCTGTTAGGCATTTGGACGGGCAGGTGTCACTCTAATATACCGGTAGGAAGAAGAATTAACCAAAGTCTCAGCCACCCACCGGGAACCAGTATAGGACATGATCCAAAATTTTGGACTTGCGTTCAGCTCACAAAAAACGAGTTGAGATATGGAGCTCAGGGGCACAGCAATTCACAAACTGGCAGAGTGATAAAGGACAACTATCATCCAAAAATCTGTTGAGGGAAGTCAACGAGGCGGACTTGAAAGCGAGGCAAAATAGCAGGAAACAGATTACAAGAGGTACCTTGGAATCGCCTGTAAAGCACAGGAAGAGGGGCACAACTTGGACAATGGTGCACTTGGCCAAAAAGGGCGTATGCGTTTTCTCCTGAATATATTCAGGAGAAAACGCATACGCCCTTTTTGGCCAAGCAAGCAAGCGGGCAATGCAAATCTGCACTACAAAGAAGTATCACTTCCCACAGGTCAAAAGGGACATCCACAAAATGTGTAAAAACCAGAAAGGCAAGACAGGCCCTGGAGAACAGGGAGCCTTGTTATGCTGATGGGCGTGATGTAAATTGCCAACTGCCTCACTGGAGGAGTGCATTGTGTTCCCTAAAACAAGTAAACAACAGAGCTACAGAGCCAAGGCCACTTCCAGTCTAGGGAATATACCTTGGGAAAACTGAAAATCAATAAGAAAGAGCCACCTCCGAATTTAGGGCTGCACTGACTACAAGAACCTCAACTTGGGTACACCTTAAATATCCCAGGAAATATAAAAATGGTTCAAAACATTGTGGTACTTACGTATGATGGAATATCCCTCAGCCATGAAATCAATGTCATAAGACCAGTAGCAGCAAAGTGAGTGGATTCAGGTACGATGATTCTAAGTGAAATAAGTCACACAGAAAAAAGAAACTTATCATAAGATATCACTTAGGAAGATCCTGTAAACATGGCTACACGTGAACTGAGTTAGGAAAGAGAACAGAGTCTCACATTTAGAAAACACTCTTATGCCTGCATAAAGGGGAATGAGAGGTGGGGTGATGCATAAAACCAGAGTTTGATATAAGCACAGGGACCGTTTCAAAAACCAACTTTGGAATAGACAAGACCTACACCTTCCTCAGTGAAAGAGACTCAAAACCCCATATTTCCCGCAGAGGAATATATCTGACTAGTAAGAATCTTAAAACCTATGTATTGATATGTCTCCATAAGGGAATCAAGTGTATCTACAGTGGCATAAACATGGCAGCGAGAATCAGCTCAAACCCAGTATAAAAACGAATTTCAAAAGCAAAACCAAAAAATAGGGAAATTCTTTACAATTCCTTCAGGGTTTCTGAGGAAACCTGGAAAGACCCTATCTACAATGACAGCTGTATGTGGCATAAGGCTGGACACTTGGGACTGAGAGGATTGGTGAGATTGGGTGAGCAAATGCAGACCCTTTCAAGCAATAATGCATGGCCCCCATTCCATGGGTCCCAACTCTCCAGGTTCAAGGGAATATATCTACAGCTATAACATGTACAGGAAACCTAGAGAATGGACACACTGTGAATACGAAAGGTTTCTAAAACTCAACGAATAGTCCCTCTCCTGGTGCTCCAGTTTGACATTCTAACTGCCTTACTATCAATCTCCCAACATGGAGAGACAGGCCCTTTAACCTCCTGGTTTGCACAGGTTCCCAATTTGGCAGAGGATGGAAGGGACGAGGGAGAACCCATGAGAGAGTAGCTGTTAGGCATTTGGACGGGCACATGTCACTCTAATTTCCCGGCAGGAAGAAGAATTAACCAAAGTCTCAGCCAGCCACCGGGAACCAGTATAGGACATGATCCAAAATTTTGGACTTGCGTTCAGCTCACAAAAAACGAGTTGAGAAATGTAGCTCAGGGGCACAGCAATTCACAAACTGGCAGAGTGATAAAGGACAACTATCATCCAAAAATCTGTTGAGGGAAGTCAACGAGGTGGACTTGAAAGCGAGGCAAAATAGCAGGAAACAGATTTCAAGAGGTACGTTGGAATCGCCTGTAAAGCACAGGAAGAGGGGCACAACTTGGACAATGATGCACTTGGCCAAAAAGGGTGTATGCGTTTTCTCCTGAATATATTCAGGAGAAAACGCATACGCCCTTTTTGGCCAAGCAAGCAAGCGGGCAATGCAAATCTGCACTACAAAGAAGTATCACTTCCCACCGGTCAAAAGGGACATCCACAAAATGTGTAAAAACCAGAAAGGCAAGACAGGCCCTGGAGAACAGGGAGCCTTGTTATGCTGATGGGCGGGATGTAAATTGCCAACTGCCTCACTGGAGGAGTGCATTGTGTTCCCTAAAACAAGTAAACAACAGAGCTACAGAGCCAAGGCCACTTCCAGTCTAGGGAATATACCTTGGGAAAACTGAAAATCAATAAGAAAGAGCCACCTCCAAATTTAGGGCTGCACTGACTACAAGAACCTCAACTTGGGTACACCTTAAATATCCCAGGAAATATAAAAATGGTTCAAAACACTGTGGTACTTACGTATGATGGAATATCCCTCAGCCATGAAATCAATGCCATAAGACCAGTAGCAGCAAAGTGAGTGGATTCAGGTACGATGATTCTAAGTGAAATAAGTCACACAGAAAAAGAAACTTATCATAAGATATCACTTATGAAGATCCTGTAAACATGGCTACACGTGAACTGAGTTAGGAAAGAGAACAGAGTCTCACATTTAGAAAACACTCTTATGCCAGCATAAAGGGGAAGG
This sequence comes from Mesoplodon densirostris, assembly GCF_025265405.1. Taxonomy (NCBI): domain Eukaryota; kingdom Metazoa; phylum Chordata; class Mammalia; order Artiodactyla; family Ziphiidae; genus Mesoplodon; species Mesoplodon densirostris. Next base: position 1,254,199 of record NW_026778202.1, on the reverse strand, counting down.
AGAGGTGGGGTGATGCATAAAACCAGAGTTTGATATAAGCACAGGGACAGTTCCAAAAACCAACTTTGGAATAGACAAGACCTACACCTTCCTCAGTGAAAGAGACTCAAAACCCCATATTTCCCGCAGAGGAATATATCTGACTAGTAAGAATCTTAAAACCTATGTATTGATATGACTCCATAAGGGAATCAAGTGTGTCTAGAGTGGCATAAACATGGCAGCGAGAATCAGCTCAAACCCACTATAAAAAGGAATTTCAAAAGCAAAACCAAAAAACAGGGAAATTCTTTACAATTCCTTCAGGGTGTCTGAGGAAACCTGGAAAGACCCTATCTACAATGACAGCTGGATGTGGCATAAGGCTGGACACTTGGGACTGAGAGGATTGGTGAGATTGGGTGAGCAAATGCAGACCCTTTCAAGCAATAATGCATGGCCCCCATTCCATGGGTCCCAACTCTCCAGGTTCAAGGGAATATTACTACAGCTATAACATGTACAGGAAACCTAGAGAATGGACACACTGTGAATACGAAAGGTTTCTAAAACTCAACGAATAGTCCCTCTCCTGGTGCTCCAGTTTGACTTTCCAACTGCCTTACTATCAATCTCCCAACTTGGAGAGACAGGCCCTTTAACCTCCTGGTTTGCACAGGTTCCCAATTTGGCAGAGGATGGAAGGGACGAGGGAGAACCCATGAGAGAGTAGCTGTTAGGCATTTGGACGGGCACATGTCACTCTAATTTCCCGGCAGGAAGAAGAATTAACCAAAGTCTCAGCCACCCACCGGGAACCAGTATAGGTCCTGAACCAAAATTTTGGGCTTGCCTTCAGCTCACTAAAAACGAGTTGAAAAATGGAGCTCAGGGGCACAGCAATTCACAAACTGGCAGAGTAATAAAGCACAACTATCGTCCAAAAATCTGTTGAGGGAAGGCAACGAGGCGGACTTGAATGCGAGGCAGAATAGCAGGAAACAGATTTAAAGAGGTACGTTGGAATCGCCTGTAAAGCACAGGAAGAGGGGCACAAGTTCGACAATGATGCACTTGGCCAAAAAGGGCATATGCGTTTTTTCCTGAATATATTCAGGAGAAAACGCATACGCCCTTTTTGGCCAAGCAAGCAAACGGGCAATGCAAATCTGCACTACAAAGAAGTATCAATTCCCACCGGTCAAAAGGGACATCCACAAAATGTGTAAAAACCAGAAAGGCAAGACAGGCCCTGGAGAACAGGGAGCCTTGTTATGCTGATGGGCGGGATGTAAATTGCCAACTGCCTCACTGGAGGAGTGCATTGTGTTCCCTAAAACAAGTAAACAACAGAGCTACAGAGCCAAGTCCACATCCAGTCTAGGGAATATACCTTGGGAAAACTGAAAATCAATAAGAAAGAGCCACCTCCAAATTTAGGGCTGCACTGACTACAAGAACCTCAACTTGGGTACACCTTAAATATCCCAGGAAATATAAAAATGGTTCAAAACATTGTGGTACTTACGTACGATGGAATATCCCTCAGCCATGAAATCAATGTCATAAGACCAGTAGCAGCAAAGTGAGTGGATTCAGGTACGATGATTCTAAGTGAAATAAGTCACACAGAAAAAGAAACTTATCATAAGATATCACTTATGAAGAACCTGTAAACATGGCTACACGTGAACTGAGTTAGGAAAGAGAACAGAGTCTCACATTTAGAAAACACTCTTATGCCTGCATAAAGGGGAAGGAGAGGTGGGGTGATGCATAAAACCAGAGTTTGATATAAGCACAGGGACCGTTTCAAAAACCAACTTTGGAATAGACAAGACCTACACCTTCCTCAGTGAAAGAGACTCAAAACCCCATATTTCCCACAGAGGAATATATCTGACTAGTAAGAATCTTAAAACCTATGTATTGATATGTCTCCATAAGGGAATCAAGTGTGTCTAGAGTGGCATAAACATGGCAGCGAGAATCAGCTCAAACCCACTATAAAAAGGAATTTGAAAAGCAAAACCAAAAAACAGGGAAATTCTTTACAATTCCTTCAGGGTGTCTGAGGAAACCTGGAAAGACCCTATCTACAATGACAGCTGTATGTGGCATAAGGCTGGACACTTGGGACTGAGAGGATTGGTGAGATTGGGTGAGCAAATGCAGACCCTTTCAAGCAATAATGCATGGCCCCCATTCCATGGGTCCCAACTCTCGAGCTTGAAGGGAATATTAATACAGCAAGAACTGGTACAGGAAACCTAGAGAATGGACACACTGTGAATATGAAATGTTTCTAAATCTCAACGAATAGTCCCTCTCCTGGTGCTCTGGTTTGACTTTCCAACTGCTTTACTATCAATCTCCAAACTTGGAGACACAGCGCCATTTACCTCCTGGTTCGAACAGGTTTCCAATTTGGCAAAGGATGAAAGGGAAGAGGGAGAACCAATGAGAGAGTAGCTGTTAGGCATTTGGACGGGCAGGTGTCACTCTAATATACCGGTAGGAAGAAGAATTAACCAAAGTCTCAGCCACCCACCGGGAACCAGTATAGGACATGATCCAAAATTTTGGACTTGCGTTCAGCTCACAAAAAACGAGTTGAGATATGGAGCTCAGGGGCACAGCAATTCACAAACTGGCAGAGTGATAAAGGACAACTATCATCCAAAAATCTGTTGAGGGAAGTCAACGAGGCGGACTTGAAAGCGAGGCAAAATAGCAGGAAACAGATTACAAGAGGTACCTTGGAATCGCCTGTAAAGCACAGGAAGAGGGGCACAACTTGGACAATGGTGCACTTGGCCAAAAAGGGCGTATGCGTTTTCTCCTGAATATATTCAGGAGAAAACGCATACGCCCTTTTTGGCCAAGCAAGCAAGCGGGCAATGCAAATCTGCACTACAAAGAAGTATCACTTCCCACAGGTCAAAAGGGACATCCACAAAATGTGTAAAAACCAGAAAGGCAAGACAGGCCCTGGAGAACAGGGAGCCTTGTTATGCTGATGGGCGGGATGTAAATTGCCAACTGCCTCACTGGAGGAGTGCATTGTGTTCCCTAAAACAAGTAAACAACAGAGCTACAGAGCCAAGGCCACTTCCAGTCTAGGGAATATACCTTGGGAAAACTGAAAATCAATAAGAAAGAGCCACCTCCGAATTTAGGGCTGCACTGACTACAAGAACCTCAACTTGGGTACACCTTAAATATCCCAGGAAATATAAAAATGGTTCAAAACATTGTGGTACTTACGTATGATGGAATATCCCTCAGCCATGAAATCAATGTCATAAGACCAGTAGCAGCAAAGTGAGTGGATTCAGGTACGATGATTCTAAGTGAAATAAGTCACACAGAAAAAAGAAACTTATCATAAGATATCACTTAGGAAGATCCTGTAAACATGGCTACACGTGAACTGAGTTAGGAAAGAGAACAGAGTCTCACATTTAGAAAACACTCTTATGCCTGCATAAAGGGGAATGAGAGGTGGGGTGATGCATAAAACCAGAGTTTGATATAAGCACAGGGACCGTTTCAAAAACCAACTTTGGAATAGACAAGACCTACACCTTCCTCAGTGAAAGAGACTCAAAACCCCATATTTCCCGCAGAGGAATATATCTGACTAGTAAGAATCTTAAAACCTATGTATTGATATGTCTCCATAAGGGAATCAAGTGTATCTACAGTGGCATAAACATGGCAGCGAGAATCAGCTCAAACCCAGTATAAAAACGAATTTCAAAAGCAAAACCAAAAAATAGGGAAATTCTTTACAATTCCTTCAGGGTTTCTGAGGAAACCTGGAAAGACCCTATCTACAATGACAGCTGTATGTGGCATAAGGCTGGACACTTGGGACTGAGAGGATTGGTGAGATTGGGTGAGCAAATGCAGACCCTTTCAAGCAATAATGCATGGCCCCCATTCCATGGGTCCCAACTCTCCAGGTTCAAGGGAATATTACTACAGCTATAACATGTACAGGAAACCTAGAGAATGGACACACTGTGAATACGAAAGGTTTCTAAAACTCAACGAATAGTCCCTCTCCTGGTGCTCCAGTTTGACATTCTAACTGCCTTACTATCAATCTCCCAACATGGAGAGACAGGCCCTTTAACCTCCTGGTTTGCACAGGTTCCCAATTTGGCAGAGGATGGAAGGGACGAGGGAGAACCCATGAGAGAGTAGCTGTTAGGCATTTGGACGGGCACATGTCACTCTAATTTCCCGGCAGGAAGAAGAATTAACCAAAGTCTCAGCCAGCCACCGGGAACCAGTATAGGACATGATCCAAAATTTTGGACTTGCGTTCAGCTCACAAAAAACGAGTTGAGAAATGTAGCTCAGGGGCACAGCAATTCACAAACTGGCAGAGTGATAAAGGACAACTATCATCCAAAAATCTGTTGAGGGAAGTCAACGAGGTGGACTTGAAAGCGAGGCAAAATAGCAGGAAACAGATTTCAAGAGGTACGTTGGAATCGCCTGTAAAGCACAGGAAGAGGGGCACAACTTGGACAATGATGCACTTGGCCAAAAAGGGTGTATGCGTTTTCTCCTGAATATATTCAGGAGAAAACGCATACGCCCTTTTTGGCCAAGCAAGCAAGCGGGCAATGCAAATCTGCACTACAAAGAAGTATCACTTCCCACCGGTCAAAAGGGACATCCACAAAATGTGTAAAAACCAGAAAGGCAAGACAGGCCCTGGAGAACAGGGAGCCTTGTTATGCTGATGGGCGGGATGTAAATTGCCAACTGCCTCACTGGAGGAGTGCATTGTGTTCCCTAAAACAAGTAAACAACAGAGCTACAGAGCCAAGGCCACTTCCAGTCTAGGGAATATACCTTGGGAAAACTGAAAATCAATAAGAAAGAGCCACCTCCAAATTTAGGGCTGCACTGACTACAAGAACCTCAACTTGGGTACACCTTAAATATCCCAGGAAATATAAAAATGGTTCAAAACACTGTGGTACTTACGTATGATGGAATATCCCTCAGCCATGAAATCAATGCCATAAGACCAGTAGCAGCAAAGTGAGTGGATTCAGGTACGATGATTCTAAGTGAAATAAGTCACACAGAAAAAGAAACTTATCATAAGATATCACTTATGAAGATCCTGTAAACATGGCTACACGTGAACTGAGTTAGGAAAGAGAACAGAGTCTCACATTTAGAAAACACTCTTATGCCAGCATAAAGGGGAAGGAGAGGTGGGGTGATGCATAAAACCAGAGTTTGATATAAGCACAGGGACAGTTCCAAAAACCAACTTTGGAATAGACAAGACCTACACCTTCCTCAGTGAAAGAGACTCAAAACCCCATATTTCCCGCAGAGGAATATATCTGACTAGTAAGAATCTTAAAACCTATGTATTGATATGACTCCATAAGGGAATCAAGTGTGTCTAGAGTGGCATAAACATGGCAGCGAGAATCAGCTCAAACCCACTATAAAAAGGAATTTCAAAAGCAAAACCAAAAAACAGGGAAATTCTTTACAATTCCTTCAGGGTGTCTGAGGAAACCTGGAAAGACCCTATCTACAATGACAGCTGGATGTGGCATAAGGCTGGACACTTGGGACTGAGAGGATTGGTGAGATTGGGTGAGCAAATGCAGACCCTTTCAAGCAGTAATTCATGGCCCCCATTCCATGGGTCCCAACTCTCCAGGTTCAAGGGAATATTACTACAGCTATAACATGTACAGGAAACCTAGAGAATGTACACACTGTGAATACGAAAGGTTTCTAAAACTCAATGAATAGTCCCTCTCCTGGTGCTCCAGTTTGACTTTCCAACTGCCTTACTATCTAGCTCCCAACTTGGGGAGACAGGCCCTTTAACCTCCTGGTTTGCACAGGTTCCCAATTTGGCAGAGGATGGAAGGGACGAGGGAGAACCCATGAGAGAGTAGCTGTTAGGCATTTGGACGGGCACATGTCACTCTAATTTCCCGGCAGGAAGAAGAATTAACCAAAGTCTCAGCCACCCACCGGGAACCAGTATAGGACATGATCCAAAATTTTGGACTTGTGTTCAGCTCACAAAAAACGAGTTGAGAAATGGAGCTCAGGGGCACAGCAATTCACAAACTGGCAGAGTGATAAAGGACAACTATCGTCCAAAAATCTTTTGAGGGAAGTCAACGAGGCGGACTTGAAAGTGAGGCAAAATAGCAGGAAACAGATTTCAAGAGGTACCTTGGAATCGCCTGTAAAGCACAGGAAGAGGGGCACAACTTGGACAATGGTGCACTTGGCCAAAAAGGGCGTATGCGTTTTCTCCTGAATATATTCAGGAGAAAACGCATACGCCCTTTTTGGCCAAGCAAGCAAGCGGGCAATGCAAATCTGCACTACAAAGAAGTATCACTTCCCACCGGTCAAAAGGGACATCCACAAAATGTGTAAAAACCAGAAAGGCAAGACAGGCCCTGGAGAACTGGGAGCCTTGTTATGCTGATGGGCGGGATGTAAACTGCCAACTGCCTCACTGGAGGAGTGCATTGTGTTCCCTAAAACAAGTAAACAACAGAGCTACAGAGCCAAGGCCACTTCCAGTCTAGGGAATATACCTTGGGAAAACTGAAAATCAATAAGAAAGAGCCACCTCCAAATTTAGGGCTGCACTGACTACAAGAACCTCAACTTGGGTACACCTTAAATATCCCAGGAAATATAAAAATGGTTCAAAACATTGTGGTACTTACGTACGATGGAATATCCCTCAGCCATGAAATCAATGTCATAAGACCAGTAGCAGCAAAGTGAGTGGATTCAGGTACGATGATTCTAAGTGAAATAAGTCACACAGAAAAAGAAACTTATCATAAGATATCACTTATGAAGATCCTGTAAACATGGCTACACATGAACTGAGTTAGGAAAGAGAACAGAGTCTCACATTTAGAAAACACTCTTATGCCTGCATAAAGGGGAAGGAGAGGTGGGGTGATGCATAAAACCAGAGTTTGATATAAGCACAGGGACAGTTCCAAAAACCAACTTTGGAATAGACAAGACCTACACCTTCCTCAGTGAAAGAGACTCAAAACCCCATATTTCCCGCAGAGGAATATATCTGACTAGTAAGAATCTTAAAACCTATGTATTGATATGACTCCATAAGGGAATCAAGTGTGTCTAGAGTGGCATAAACATGGCAGCGAGAATCAGCTCAAACCCACTATAAAAAGGAATTTCAAAAGCAAAACCAAAAAACAGGGAAATTCTTTACAATTCCTTCAGGGTGTCTGAGGAAACCTGGAATGACCCTATCTACAATGACAGCTGGATGTGGCATAAGGCTGGACACTTGGGACTGAGAGGATTGGTGAGATTGGGTGAGCAAATGCAGACCCTTTCAAGCAATAATGCATGGCCCTCATTCCATGGGTCCCAACTCTCCAGGTTCAAGGGAATATTACTACAGCTATAACATGTACAGGAAACCTAGAGAATGGACACACTGTGAATACGAAAGGTTTCTAAAACTCAACGAATAGTCCCTCTCCTGGTGCTCCAGTTTGACTTTCCAACTGCCTTACTATCAATCTCCCAACTTGGAGAGACAGGCCCTTTAACCTCCTGGTTTGCACAGGTTCCCAATTTGGCAGAGGATGGAAGGGACGAGGGAGAACCCATGAGAGAGTAGCTGTTAGGCATTTGGACGGGCACATGTCACTCTAATTTCCCGGCAGGAAGAAGAATTAACCAAAGTCTCAGCCACCCACCGGGAACCAGTATAGGACATGATCCAAAATTTTGGACTTGCGTTCAGCTCACAAAAAACGAGTTGAGAAATGGAGCTCAGGGGCACAGCAATTCACAAACTGGCAGACTGATAAAGGACAACTATCGTCCAAAAATCTGTTGAGGGAAGTCAACGAGGCGGACTTGAAAGCGAGGCAAAATAGCAGGAAACAGATTTCAAGAGGTACCTTGGAATCGCCTGTAAAGCACAGGAAGAGGGGCACAACTTGGACAATGGTGCACTTGGCCAAAAAGGGCTTATGCGTTTTCTCCTGAATATATTCAGGAGAAAACACATAAGCCCTTTTTGGCCAAGCAAGCAAGCGGGCAATGCAAATCTGCACTACAAAGAAGTATCACTTCCCACCGGTCAAAAGGGACATCCACAAAATGTGTAAAAACCAGAAAGGCAAGACAGGCCCTGGAGAACTGGGAGCCTTGTTATGCTGATGGGCGGGATGTAAACTGCCAACTGCCTCACTGGAGGAGTGCATTGTGTTCCCTAAAACAAGTAAACAACAGAGCTACAGAGCCAAGGCCACTTCCAGTCTAGGGAATATACCTTGGGAAAACTGAAAATCAATAAGAAAGAGCCACCTCCAAATTTAGGGCTGCACTGACTACAAGAACCTCAACTTGGGTACACCTTAAATATCCCAGGAAATATAAAAATGGTTCAAAACACTGTGGTACTTACGTATGATGGAATATCCCTCAGCGATGAAATCAATGTCATAAGACCAGTAGCAGCAAAGTGAGTGGATTCAGGTACGATGATTCTAAGTGAAATAAGTCACACAGAAAAAGAAATTTATCATAAGATATCACTTATGAAGATCCTGTAAACATGGCTACACGTGAACTGAGTTAGGAAAGAGAACAGAGTCTCACATTTAGAAAACACTCTTATGCCTGCATAAAGGGGAAGGAGAGGTGGGGTGATGCATAAAACCAGAGTTTGATATAAGCACAGGGACAGTTCCAAAAACCAACTTTGGAATAGACAAGACCTACACCTTCCTCAGTGAAAGAGACTCAAAACCCCATATTTCCCGCAGAGGAATATATCTGACTAGTAAGAATCTTAAAACCTATGTATTGATATGACTCCATAAGGGAATCAAGTGTGTCTAGAGTGGCATAAACATGGCAGCGAGAATCAGCTCAAACCCACTATTAAAAGGAATTTCAAAAGCAAAACCAAAAAACAGGGAAATTCTTTACAATTCCTTCAGGGTGTCTGAGGAAACCTGGAAAGACCCTATCTACAATGACAGCTGGATGTGGCATAAGGCTGGACACTTGGGACTGAGAGGATTGGTGAGATTGGGTGAGCAAATGCAGACCCTTTCAAGCAGTAATTCATGGCCCCCATTCCATGGGTCCCAACTCTCCAGGTTCAAGGGAATATTACTACAGCTATAACATGTACAGGAAACCTAGAGAATGTACACACTGTGAATACGAAAGGTTTCTAAAACTCAATGAATAGTCCCTCTCCTGGTGCTCCAGTTTGACTTTCCAACTGCCTTACTATCTATCTCCCAACTTGGAGAGACAGGCCCTTTAACCTCCTGGTTTGCACAGGTTCCCAATTTGGCAGAGGATGGAAGGGACGAGGGAGAACCCATGAGAGAGTAGCTGTTAGGCATTTGGACGGGCACATGTCACTCTAATTTCCCGGCAGGAAGAAGAATTAACCAAAGTCTCAGCCACCCACCGGGAACCAGTATAGGACATGATCCAAAATTTTGGACTTGTGTTCAGCTCACAAAAAACGAGTTGAGAAATGGAGCTCAGGGGCACAGCAATTCACAAACTGGCAGAGTGATAAAGGACATCTATCGTCCAAAAATCTGTTGAGGGAAGTCAACGAGGCGGACTTGAAAGTGAGGCAAAATAGCAGGAAACAGATTTCAAGAGGTACCTTGGAATCGCCTGTAAAGCACAGGAAGAGGGGCACAACTTGGACAATGGTGCACTTGGCCAAAAAGGGCGTATGCGTTTTCTCCTGAATATATTCAGGAGAAAACGCATACGCCCTTTTTGGCCAAGCAAGCAAGCGGGCAATGCAAATCTGCACTACAAAGAAGTATCACTTCCCACCGGTCAAAAGGGACATCCACAAAATGTGTAAAAACCAGAAAGGCAAGACAGGCCCTGGAGAACTGGGAGACTTGTTATGCTGATGGGCGGGATGTAAACTGCCAACTGCCTCACTGGAGGAGTGCATTGTGTTCCCTAAAACAAGTAAACAACAGAGCTACAGAGCCAAGGCCACTTCCAGTCTAGGGAATATACCTTGGGAAAACTGAAAATCAATAAGAAAGAGCCACCTCCAAATTTAGGGCTGCACTGACTACAAGAACCTCAACTTGGGTACACCTTAAATATCCCAGGAAATATAAAAATGGTTCAAAACATTGTGGTACTTACGTACGATGGAATATCCCTCAGCCATGAAATCAATGTCATAAGACCAGTAGCAGCAAAGTGAGTGGATTCAGGTACGATGATTCTAAGTGAAATAAGTCACACAGAAAAAGAAACTTATCATAAGATATCACTTATGAAGATCCTGTAAACATGGCTACACATGAACTGAGTTAGGAAAGAGAACAGAGTCTCACATTTAGAAAACACTCTTATGCCTGCATAAAGGGGAAGGAGAGGTGGGGTGATGCATAAAACCAGAGTTTGATATAAGCACAGGGACAGTTCCAAAAACCAACTTTGGAATAGACAAGACCTACACCTTCCTCAGTGAAAGAGACTCAAAACCCCATATTTCCCGCAGAGGAATATATCTGACTAGTAAGAATCTTAAAACCTATGTATTGATATGACTCCATAAGGGAATCAAGTGTGTCTAGAGTGGCATAAACATGGCAGCGAGAATCAGCTCAAACCCACTATAAAAAGGAATTTCAAAAGCAAAACCAAAAAACAGGGAAATTCTTTACAATTCCTTCAGGGTGTCTGAGGAAACCTGGAATGACCCTATCTACAATGACAGCTGGATGTGGCATAAGGCTGGACACTTGGGACTGAGAGGATTGGTGAGATTGGGTGAGCAAATGCAGACCCTTTCAAGCAATAATGCATGGCCCCCATTCCATGGGTCCCAACTCTCCAGGTTCAAGGGAATATTACTACAGCTATAACATGTACAGGAAACCTAGAGAATGGACACACTGTGAATACGAAAGGTTTCTAAAACTCAACGAATAGTCCCTCTCCTGGTGCTCCAGTTTGACTTTCCAACTGCCTTACTATCAATCTCCCAACTTGGAGAGACAGGCCCTTTAACCTCCTGGTTTGCACAGGTTCCCAATTTGGCAGAGGATGGAAGGGACGAGGGAGAACCCATGAGAGAGTAGCTGTTAGGCATTTGGACGGGCACATGTCACTCTAATTTCCCGGCAGGAAGAAGAATTAACCAAAGTCTCAGCCACCCACCGGGAACCAGTATAGGACATGATCCAAAATTTTGGACTTGCGTTCAGCTCACAAAAAACGAGTTGAGAAATGGAGCTCAGGGGCACAGCAATTCACAAACTGGCAGAGTGATAAAGGACAACTATCGTCCAAAAATCTGTTGAGGGAAGTCAACGAGGCGGACTTGAAAGCGAGGCAAAATAGCAGGAAACAGATTTCAAGAGGTACCTTGGAATCGCCTGTAAAGCACAGGAAGAGGGGCACAACTTGGACAATGGTGCACTTGGCCAAAAAGGGCTTATGCGTTTTCTCCTGAATATATTCAGGAGAAAACGCATAAGCCCTTTTTGGCCAAGCAAGCAAGCGGGCAATGCAAATCTGCACTACAAAGAAGTATCACTTCCCACCGGTCAAAAGGGACATCCACAAAATGTGTAAAAACCAGAAAGGCAAGACAGGCCCTGGAGAACTGGGAGCCTTGTTATGCTGATGGGCGGGATGTAAACTGCCAACTGCCTCACTGGAGGAGTGCATTGTGTTCCCTAAAACAAGTAAACAACAGAGCTACAGAGCCAAGGCCACTTCCAGTCTAGGGAATATACCTTGGGAAAACTGAAAATCAATAAGAAAGAGCCACCTCCAAATTTAGGGCTGCACTGACTACAAGAACCTCAACTTGGGTACACCTTAAATGTCCCAGGAAATATAAAAATGGTTCAAAACATTGTGGTACTTACGTACGATGGAATATCCCTCAGCCATGAAATCAATGTCATAAGACCAGTAGCAGCAAAGTGAGTGGATTCAGGTACGATGATTCTAAGTGAAATAAGTCACACAGAAAAAGAAACTTATCATAAGATATCACTTATGAAGATCCTGTAAACATGGCTACACGTGAACTGAGTTAGGAAAGAGAACAGAGTCTCACATTTAGAAAACACTCTTATGCCTGCATAAAGGGGATGGAGAGGTCGGGTGATGCATAAAACCAGAGTTTGATATAAGCACAGGGACCGTTCCAAAAACCAACTTTGGAATAGACAAGACCTACACCTTCCTCAGTGAAAGAGACTCAAAACCCCATATTTCCCGCAGTGGAATATATCTGACTAGTAAGAATCTTAAAACCTATGTATTGATATGACTCCATAAGGGAATCAAGTGTGTCTAGAGTGGCATAAACATGGCAGCGAGAATCAGCTCAAACCCACTATAAAAAGGAATTTCAAAAGCAAAACCAAAAAACAGGGAAATTCTTTACAATTCCTTCAGGGTGTCTGAGGAAACCTGGAAAGACCCTATCTACAATGACAGCTGTATGTGGCATAAGGCTGGACACTTGGGACTGAGAGGATTGGTGAGATTGGATGAGCAAATGCAGACCCTTTCAAGCAATAATGCATGGCCCCCATTCCATGGGTCCCAACTCTCCAGGTTCAAGGGAATATTACTACAGCTATAACATGTACAGGAAACCTAGAGAATGGACACACTGTGAATACGAAAGGTTTCTAAAACTCAACGAATAGTCCCTCTCCTGGTGCTCCAGTTTGACTTTGCAACTGCCTTACTATCAATCTCCCAACTTGGACAGACAGGGCCTTTAACCTCCTGGTTTGCACAGGTTCCCAATTTGGCAGAGGATGGAAGGGACGAGGGAGAACCCATGAGAGAGTAGCTGTTAGGCATTTGGACGGGCACATGTCACTCTAATTTCCCGGCAGGAAGAAGAATTAACCAAAGTCTCAGCCACCCACCGGGAACCAGTATAGGACATGATCCAAAATTTTGGACTTGCGTTCAGCTCACAAAAAACGAGTTGAGAAATGGAGCTCAGGGGCACAGCAATTCACAAACTGGCAGAGTGATAAAGGACAACTATCGTCCAAAAATCTGTTGAGGGAAGTCAATGAGGCGGACTTGAAAGCGAGGCAAAATAGCAGGAAACAGATTTCAAGAGGTACCTTGGAATCGCCTGTAAAGCACAGGAAGAGGGGCACAACTTGGACAATGGTGCACTTGGCCAAAAAGGGCGTATGTGTTTTCTCCTGAATATATTCAGGAGAAAACACATACGCCCTTTTTGGCCAAGCAAGCAAGCGGGCAATGCAAATCTGCACTACAAAGAAGTATCACTTCCCACCGGTCAAAAGGGACATCCACAAAATGTGTAAAAACCAGAAAGGCAAGACAGGCCCTGGAGAACTGGGAGCCTTGTTATGCTGATGGGCGGGATGTAAATTTCCAACTGCCTCACTGGAGGAGTGCATTGTGTTCCCTAAAACAAGTAAACAACAGAGCTACAGAGCCAAGGCCACTTCCAGTCTAGGGAATATACCTTGGGAAAACTGAAAATCAATAAGAAAGAGCCACCTCCAAATTTAGGGCTGCACTGACTACAAGAACCTCAACTTGGGTACACCTTAAATATCCCAGGAAATATAAAAATGGTTCAAAACATTGTGGTACTTACGTACGATGGAATATCCCTCAGCCATGAAATCAATGTCATAAGACCAGTAGCAGCAAAGTGAGTGGATTCAGGTACGATGATTCTAAGTGAAATAAGTCACACAGAAAATGAAACTTATCATAAGATATCACTTATGAAGATCCTGTAAACATGGCTACACGTGAACTGAGTTAGGAAAGAGAACAGAGTCTCACATTTAGAAAACACTCTTATGCCTGCATAAAGGGGATGGAGAGGTCGGGTGATGCATAAAACCAGAGTTTGATATAAGCACAGGGACCGTTCAAAAACCAACTTTGGAATAGACAAGACCTACACCTTCCTCAGTGAAAGAGACTCAAAACCCCATATTTCCCGCAGAGGAATATATCTGACTAGTAAGAATCTTAAAACCTATGTATTGATATGACTCCATAAGGGAATCAAGTGTGTCTAGAGTGGCATAAACATGGCAGCGAGAATCAGCTCAAACCCACTATAAAAAGGAATTTCAAAAGCAAAACCAAAAAACAGGGAAATTCTTTACAATTCCTTCAGGGTGTCTGAGGAAACCTGGAAAGACCCTATCTACAATGACAGCTGGATGTGGCATAAGGCTGGACACTTGGGACTGAGAGGATTGGTGAGATTGGGTGAGCAAATGCAGACCCTTTCAAGCAATAATGCATGGCCCCCATTCCATGGGTCCCAACTCTCCAGGTTCAAGGGAATATTACTACAGCTATAACATGTACAGGAAACCTAGAGAATGGACACACTGTGAATACGAAAGGTTTCTAAAACTCAACGAATAGTCCCTCTCCTGGTGCTCCAGTTTGACTTTCCAACTGCCTTACTATCAATCTCCCAACTTGGAGAGACAGGCCCTTTAACCTCCTGGTTTGCACAGGTTCCCAATTTGCCAGAGGATGGAAGGGACGAGGGAGAACCCATGAGAGAGTAGCTGTTAGGCATTTGGACGGGCACATGTCACTCTAATTTCCCGGCAGGAAGAAGAATTAACCAAAGTCTCAGCCACCCACCGGGAACCAGTATAGGACATGATCCAAAATTTTGGACTTGCGTTCAGCTCACAAAAAACGAGTTGAGAAATGGAGCTCAGGGGCACAGCAATTCACAAACTGGCAGAGTGATAAAGGACAACTATCGTCCAAAAATCTGTTGAGGGAAGTCAACGAGGCAGACTTGAAAGCGAGGCAAAATAGCAGGAAACAGATTTCAAGAGGTACCTTGGAATCGCCTGTAAAGCACAGGAAGAGGGGCACAACTTGGACAATGGTGCACTTGGCCAAAAAGGGCGTATGCGTTTTCTCCTGAATATATTCAGGAGAAAACGCATACGCCCTTTTTGGCCAAGCAAGCAAGCGGGCAATGCAAATCTGCACTACAAAGAAGTATCACTTCCCACCGGTCAAAAGGGACATCCAAAAAATGTGTAAAAACCAGAAAGGCAAGACAGGCCCTGGAGAACTGGGAGCCTTGTTATGCTGATGGGCGGGATGTAAATTGCCAACTGCCTCACTGGAGGAGTGCATTGTGTTCCCTAAAACAAGTAAACAACAGAGCTACAGAGCCAAGGCCACTTCCAGTCTAGGGAATATACCTTGGGAAAACTGAACATCAATAAGAAAGAGCCACCTCCAAATTTAGGGCTGCACTGACTACAAGAACCTCAACTTGGGTACACCTTAAATATCCCAGGAAATATAAAAATGGTTCAAAACATTGTGGTACTTATGTACGATGGAATATCCCTCAGCCATGAAATCAATGTCATAAGACCAGTAGCAGCAAAGTGAGTGGATTCAGGTACGATGATTCTAAGTGAAATAAGTCACACAGAAAAGGAAACTTATCATAAGATATCACTTATGAAGATCCTGTAAACATGGCTACACGTGAACTGAGTTAGGAAAGAGAACAGAGTCTCACATTTAGAAAACACTCTTATGCCTGCATAAAGGGGATGGAGAGGTCGGGTGAGGCATAAAACCAGAGTTTGATATAAGCACAGGGACCGTTCCAAAAACCAACTTTGGAATAGACAAGACCTACACCTTCCTCAGTGAAAGAGACTCAAAACCCCATATTTCCCACAGAGGAATATATCTGACTAGTAAGAATCTTAAAACCTATGTATTGATATGACTCCATAAGGGAATCAAGTGTGTCTAGAGTGGCATAAACATGGCAGCGAGAATCAGCTCAAACCCACTATAAAAAGGAATTTCAAAAGCAAAACCAAAAAACAGGGAAATTCTTTACAATTCCTTCAGGGTGTCTGAGGAAACCTGGAAAGACCCTATCTACAATGACAGCTGGATATGGCATAAGGCTGGACACTTGGGACTGAGAGGATTGGTGAGATTGGGTGAGCAAATGCAGACCCTTTCAAGCAATAATGCATGGCCCCCATTCCATGGGTCCCAACTCTCCAGGTTCAAGGGAATATTACTACAACTATAACATGTACAGGAAACCTAGAGAATGGACACACTGTGAATACGAAAGGTTTCTAAAACTCAATGAATAGTCCCTCTCCTGGTGCTCCAGTTTGACTTTCCAACTGCCTTACTATCAATCTCCCAACTTGGAGAGACAGGCCCTTTAACCTCCTGGTTTGCACAGGTTCCCAATTTGGCAGAGGATGGAAGGGACGAGGGAGAACCCATGAGAGAGTAGCTGTTAGGCATTTGGACGGGCACATGTCACTCTAATTTCCCGGCAGGAAGAAGAATTAACCAAAGTCTCAGCCACCCACCGGGAACCAGTATAGGACATGATCCAAAATTTTGGACTTGTGTTCAGCTCACAAAAAACGAGTTGAGAAATGGAGCTCAGGGGCACAGCAATTCACAAACTGGCAGAGTGAAAAAAGGACAATTATCGTCCAAAAATCTGTTGAGGGAAGTCAACGAGGCGGACTTGAAAGCGAGGCAAAATAGCAGGAAACAGATTTCACGAGGTACCTTGGAATCGCCTGTAAAGCACAGGAAGAGGGGCACAACTTGGACAATGGTGCACTTGGCCAAAAAGGGCGTATGCGTTTTCTCCTGAATATATTCAGGAGAAAACGCATACGCCCTTTTTGGCCAAGCAAGCAAGCAGGCAATGCAAATCTGCACTACAAAGAAGTATCACTTCCCACCGGTCAAAAGGGACATCCACAAAATGTGTAAAAACCAGAAAGGCAAGACAGGCCCTGGAGAACTGGGAGCCTTGTTATGCTGATGGGCGGGATGTAAATTGCCAACTGCCTCACTGGAGGAGTGCATTGTGTTCCCTAAAACAAGTAAACAACAGAGCTACAGAGCCAAGGCCACTTCCAGTCTAGGGAATATACCTTGGGAAAACTGAAAATCAATAAGAAAGAGCCACCTCCAAATTTACGGCTGCACTGACTACAAGAACCTCAACTTGGGTACACCTTAAATATCCCAGGAAATATAAAAATGGTTCAAAACATTGTGGTACTTACGTACGATGGAATATCCCTCAGCCATGAAATCATTGTCATAAGACCAGTAGCAGCAAAGTGAGTGGATTCAGGTACGATGATTCTAAGTGAAATAAGTCACACAGAAAAAGAAACTTATCATAAGATATCACTTATGAAGATCCTGTAAACATGGCTACACGTGAATTGAGTTAGGAAAGAGAACAGAGTCTCACATTTAGAAAACACTCTTATGCCTGCATAAAGGGGAAGGAGAGGTGGGGTGATGCATAAAACCAGAGTTTGATATAAGCACAGGGACCGTTTCAAAAACCAACTTTGGAATTGACAAGACCGACACCTTCCTTAGTGAAAGAGACTCAAAACCCCATATTTCCCACAGAGGAATATATCTGACTAGTAAGAATCTTAAAACCTATGTATTGATATGTCTCCATAAGGGAATCAAGTGTGTCTAGAGTGGCATAAACATGGCAGCGAGAATCAGCTCAAACCCACTATAAAAAGGAATTTCAAAAGCAAAACCAAAAAACAGGGAAATTCTTTACAATTCCTTCAGGGTGTCTGAGGAAACCTGGAAAGACCCTATCTACAATGACAGCTGGATGTGGCATAAGGCTGGACACTTGGGACTGAGAGGATTGGTGAGATTGGGTGAGCAAATGCAGACCCTTTCAAGCAATAATGCATGGCCCCCATTCCATGGGTCCCAACTCTCCAGGTTCAAGGGAATATTACTACAGCTATAACATGTACAGGAAACCTAGAGAATGGACACACTGTGAATATGAAAGGTTTCTAAAACTCAACGAATAGTCCCTCTCCTGGTGCTCCAGTTTGACTTTCCAACTGCCTTACTATCAATCTCCCAACTTGGAGAGACAGGCCCTTTAACCTCCTGGTTTGCACAGGTTCCCAATTTGCCAGAGGATGGAAGGGACGAGGGAGAACCCATGAGAGAGTAGCTGTTAGGCATTTGGACGGGCACATGTCACTCTAATTTCCCGGCAGGAAGAAGAATTAACTAAAGCCTCAGCCACCCACTGGGAACCAGTATAGGACATGATCCAAAATTTTGGACTTGCGTTCAGCTCACAAAAAACGAGTTGAGAAATGGAGCTCAGGGGCACAGCAATTCACAAACTGGCAGAGTGATAAAGGACAACTATCGTCCAAAAATCTGTTGAGGGAAGTCAACGAGGCGGACTTGAAAGCGAGGCAAAATAGCAGGAAACAGATTTCAAGAGGTACCTTGGAATCGCCTGTAAAGCACAGGAAGAGGGGCACAACTTGGACAATGGTGCACTTGGCCAAAAAGGGCGTATGTGTTTTCTCCTGAATATATTCAGGAGAAAACGCATACGCCCTTTTTGGCCAAGCAAGCAAGCGGGCAATGCAAATCTGCACTACAAAGAAGTATCACTTCCCACCGGTCAAAAGGGACATCCACAAAATGTGTAAAAACCAGAAAGGCAAGACAGGCCCTGGAGAACTGGGAGCCTTGTTATGCTGATGGGCGGGATGTAAATTGCCAACTGCCTCACTGGAGGAGTGCATTGTGTTCCCTAAAACAAGTAAACAACAGAGCTACAGAGCCAAGGCCACTTCCAGTCTAGGGAATATACCTTGGGAAAACTGAAAATCAATAAGAAAGAGCCACCTCCAAATTTAGGGCTGCACTGACTACAAGAACCTCAACTTGGGTACACCTTAAATATCCCAGGAAATATAAAAATGGTTCAAAACATTGTGGTACTTACGTACGATGGAATATCCCTAGCCATGAAATCAAGGTCATAAGACCAGTAGCAGCAAAGTGAGTGGATTCAGGTACGATGATTCTAAGTGAAATAAGTCACACAGAAAAAGAAACTTATCATAAGATATCACTTATGAAGATCCTGTAAACATGGCTACACGTGAATTGAGTTAGAAAAGAGAACAGAGTCTCACATTTAGAAAACACTCTTATGCCTGCATAAAGGGGAAGGAGAGGTGGGGTGATGCATAAAACCAGAGTTTGATATAAGCACAGGGACCGTTTCAAAAACCAACTTTGGAATTGACAAGACCGACACCTTCCTTAGTGAAAGAGACTCAAAACCCCATATTTCCCACAGAGGAATATATCTGACTAGTAAGAATCTTAAAACCTATGTATTAATATGTCTCCATAAGGGAATCAAGTGTGTCTAGAGTGGCATAAACATGGCAGCGAGAATCAGCTCAAACCCACTATAAAAAGGAATTTCAAAAGCAAAACCAAAAAACAGGGAAATTCTTTACAATTCCTTCAGGGTGTCTGAGGAAACCTGGAAAGACCCTATCTACAATGACAGCTGGATGTGGCATAAGGCTGGACACTTGGGACTGAGAGGATTGGTGAGATTGGGTGAGCAAATGCAGACCCTTTCAAGCAATAATGCATGGCCCCCATTCCATGGGTCCCAACTCTCCAGGTTCAAGGGAATATTACTACAGCTATAACATGTACAGGAAACCTAGAGAATGGACACACTGTGAATACGAAAGTTTTCTAAAACTCAATGAATAGTCCCTCTCCTGGTGCTTCAGTTTGACTTTCCAACTGCCTTACTATCAATCTCCCAACTTGGAGAGACAGGCCCTTTAACCTCCTGGTTTGCACAGGTTCCCAATTTGCCAGAGGATGGAAGGGACGAGGGAGAACCCATGAGAGAGTAGCTGTTAGGCATTTGGACGGGCACATGTCACTCTAATTTCCCGGCAGGAAGAAGAATTAACCAAAGTCTCAGCCACCCACTGGGAACCAGTATAGGACATGATCCAAAATTTTAGACTTGTGTTCAGCTCACAAAAAACGAGTTGAGAAATGGAGCTCAGGGGCACAGCAATTCACAAACTGGCAGAGTGATAAAGGACAACTATCGTCCAAAAATCTGTTGAGGGAAGTCAACGAGGCGGACTTGAAAGCGAGGCAAAATAGCAGGAAACAGATTTCAAGAGGTACCTTGGAATCGCCTGTAAAGCACAGGAAGAGGGGCACAAGTTGGACAATGGTGCACTTGGCCAAAAAGGGCGTATGCGTTTTCTCCTGAATATATTCAGGAGAAAACGCATACGCCCTTTTTGGCCAAGCAAGCAAGCGGGCAATGCAAATCTGCACTACAAAGAAGTATCACTTCCCACCGGTCAAAAGGGACATCCACAAAATGTGTAAAAACCAGAAAGGCAAGACAGGCCCTGGAGAACTGGGAGCCTTGTTATGCTGATGGGCGGGATGTAAATTGACAACTGCCTCACTGGAGGAGTGCATTGTGTTCCCTAAAACAAGTAAACAACAGAGCTACAGAGCCAAGTCCACTTCCAGTCTAGGGAATATACCTGGGGAAAACTGAAAATCAATAAGAAAGAGCCACCTCCAAATTTAGGGCTGCACTGACTACAAGAACCTCAACTTGGGTACACCTTAAATATCCCAGGAAATATAAAAATGGTTCAAAACATTGTGGTACTTACGTACGATGGAATATCCCTCAGCCATGAAATCAAGGTCATAAGACCAGTAGCAGCAAAGTGAGTGGATTCAGGTACGATGATTCTAAGTGAAATAAGTCACACAGAAAAAGAAACTTATCATAAGATATCACTTATGAAGATCCTGTAAACATGGCTACACGTGAACTGAGTTAGGAATGAGAACAGAGTCTCACATTTAGAAAACACTCTTATGCCTGCATAAAGGGGATGGAGAGGTCGGGTGATGCATAAAACCAGAGTTTGATATAAGCACAGGGACCGTTTCAAAAACCAACTTTGGAATTGACAAGACCTACACCTTCCTTAGTGAAAGAGACTCAAAACCCCATATTTCCCGCAGAGGAATATATCTGACTAGTAAGAATCTTAAAACCTATGTATTGATATGTCTCCATAAGGGAATCAAGTGTGTCTAGAGTGGCATAAACATGGCAGCGAGAATCAGCTCAAACCCACTATAAAAAGGAATTTCAAAAGCAAAACCAAAAAACAGGGAAATTCTTTACAATTCCTTCAGGGTGTCTGAGGAAACCTGGAAAGACCCTATCTACAATGACAGCTGGATGTGGCATAAGGCTGGACACTTGGGACTGAGAGGATTGGTGAGATTGGGTGAGCAAATGCAGACCCTTTCAAGCAATAATGCATGGCCCCCATTCCATGGGTCCCAACTCTCCAGGTTCAAGGGAATATTACTACAGCTATAACATGTACAGGAAACCTAGAGAATGGACACACTGTGAATACGAAAGGTTTCTAAAACTCAATGAATAGTCCCTCTCCTGGTGCTCCAGTTTGACTTTCCAACTGCCTTACTATCAATCTCCCAACTTGGAGAGACAGGCCCTTTAACCTCCTGGTTTGCACAGGTTCCCAATTTGCCAGAGGATGGAAGGGACGAGGGAGAACCCATGAGAGAGTAGCTGTTAGGCATTTGGACGGGCACATGTCACTCTAATTTCCCGGCAGGAAGAAGAATTAACCAAAGTCTCAGCCACCCACTGGGAACCAGTATAGGACATGATCCAAAATTTTAGACTTGTGTTCAGCTCACAAAAAACGAGTTGAGAAATGGAGCTCAGGGGCACAGCAATTCACAAACTGGCAGAGTGATAAAGGACAACTATCGTCCAAAAATCTGTTGAGGGAAGTCAACGAGGCGGACTTGAAAGCGAGGCAAAATAGCAGGAAACAGATTTCAAGAGGTACCTTGGAATCGCCTGTAAAGCACAGGAAGAGGGGCACAACTTGGACAATGGTGCACTTGGCCAAAAAGGGCGTATGCGTTTTCTCCTGAATATATTCAGGAGAAAACGCATACGCCCTTTTTGGCCAAGCAAGCAAGCGGGCAATGCAAATCTGCACTACAAAGAAGTATCACTTCCCACCGGTCAAAAGGGACATCCACAAAATGTGTAAAAACCAGAAAGGCAAGACAGGCCCTGGAGAACTGGGAGCCTTGTTATGCTGATGGGCGGGATGTAAATTGCCAACTGCCTCACTGGAGGAGTGCATTGTGTTCCCTAAAACAAGTAAACAACAGAGCTACAGAGCCAAGGCCACTTCCAGTCTAGGGAATATACCTTGGGAAAACTGAAAATCAATAAGAAAGAGCCACCTCCAAATTTAGGGCTGCACTGACTACAAGAACCTCAACTTGGGTACACCTTAAATATCCCAGGAAATATAAAAATGGTTCAAAACATTGTGGTACTTACGTACGATGGAATATCCCTCAGCCATGAAATCAAGGTCATAAGACCAGTAGCAGCAAAGTGAGTGGATTCAGGTACGATGATTCTAAGTGAAATAAGTCACACAGAAAAAGAAACTTATCATAAGATATCACTTATGAAGATCCTGTAAACATGGCTACACGTGAACTGAGTTAGGAAAGAGAACAGAGTCTCACATTTAGAAAACACTCTTATGCCTGCATAAAGGGGATGGAGAGGTCGGGTGATGCATAAAACCAGAGTTTGATATAAGCACAGGGACCGTTCCAAAAACCAACTTTGGAATAGACAAGACCTACACCTTCCTCAGTGAAAGAGACTCAAAACCCCATATTTCCCGCAGAGGAATATATCTGACTAGTAAGAATCTTAAAACCTATGTATTGATATGACTCCATAAGGGAATCAAGTGTGTCTAGAGTGGCATAAACATGACAGCGAGAATCAGCTCAAACCCACTATAAAAAGGAATTTCAAAAGCAAAACCAAAAAACAGGGAAATTCTTTACAATTCCTTCAGGGTGTCTGAGGAAACCTGGAAAGACCCTATCTACAATGACAGCTGGATGTGGCATAAGGCTGGACACTTGGGACTGAGAGGATTGGTGAGATTGGGTGAGCAAATGCAGACCCTTTCAAGCAATAATGCATGGCCCCCATTCCATGGGTCCAGCTCTCCAGGTTCAAGGGAATATTACTACAGCTATAACATGTACAGGAAACCTAGAGAATGTACACACTGTGAATACGAAAGGTTTCTAAAACTCAATGAATAGTCCCTCTCCTGGTGCTCCAGTTTGACTTTCCAACTGCCTTACTATCAATCTCCCAACTTGGAGAGACAGGCCCTTTAACCTCCTGGTTTGCACAGGTTCCCAATTTGCCAGAGGATGGAAGGGACGAGGGAGAAGCCATGAGAGAGTAGCTGTTAGGCATTTGGACGGGCACATGTCACTCTAATTTCCCGGCAGGAAGAAGAATTAACCAAAGTCTCAGCCACCCACCGGGAACCAGTATAGGACATGATCCAAAATTTTGGACTTGTGTTCAGCTCACAAAAAACGAGTTGAGAAATGGAGCTCAGGGGCACAGCAATTCACAAACTGGCAGAGTGATAAAGGACAACTATCGTCCAAAAATCTGTTGAGGGAAGTCAACGAGGCGGACTTGAAAGCGAGGCAAAATAGCAGGAAACAGATTTCAAGAGGTACCTTGGAATCGCCTGTAAAGCACAGGAAGAGGGGCACAACTTGGACAATGGTGCACTTGGCCAAAAAGGGCGTATGCGTTTTCTCCTGAATATATTCAGGAGAAAACGCATACGCCCTTTTTGGCCAAGGAAGCAAGCGGGCAATGCAAATCTGCACTACAAAGAAGTATCACTTCCCACCGGTCAAAAGGGACATCCACAAAATGTGTAAAAACCAGAAAGGCAAGACAGGCCCTGGAGAACTGGGAGCCTTGTTATGCTCATGGGCGGGATGTAAATTGCCAACTGCCTCACTGGAGGAGTGCATTGTGTTCCCTAAAACAAGTAAACAACAGAGCTACAGAGCCAAGGCCACTTCCAGTCTAGGGAATATACCTTGGGAAAACTGAAAATCAATAAGAAAGAGCCACCTCCAAATTTAGGGCTGCACTGACTACAAGAACCTCAACTTGGGTACACCTTAAATATCCCAGGAAATATAAAAATGGTTCAAAACTTTGTGGTACTTACGTACGATGGAATATCCCTCAGCCATGAAATCACTGTCATAAGACCAGTAGTAGCAAAGTGAGTGGATTCAGGTACGATGATTCTAAGTGAAATAAGTCACACAGAAAAAGAAACTTATCATAAGATATCACTTAGGAAGATCCTGTAAACATGGCTACACGTGAATTGAGTTAGGAAAGAGAACAGAGTCTCACATTTAGAAAACACTCTTATGCCTGCATAAAGGGGAAGGAGAGGTGGGGTGATGCATAAAACAAGAGTTTGATATAATCACAGGGACCGTTTCAAAAACCAACTTTCGAATTGACAAGACCGACACCTTCCTTAGTGAAAGAGACTCAAAACCCCATATTTCCCACAGAGGAATATATCTGACTAGTAAGAATCTTAAAACCTATGTATTGATATGTCTCCATAAGGGAATCAAGTGTGTCTAGAGTGGCATAAACATGGCAGCGAGAATCAGCTCAAACCCACTATAAAAAGGAATTTCAAAAGCAAAACCAAAAAACAGGGAAATTCTTTACAATTCCTGAACCTTCAGGGTGTCTGAGGAAACCTGGAAAGACCCTATCTACAATGACAGCTGGATGTGGCATAAGGCTGGACACTTGGGACTGAGAGGATTGGTGAGATTGGGTGAGCAAATGCAGACCCTTTCAAGCAATAATGCATGGCCCCCATTCCATGGGTCCCAACTCTCCAGGTTCAAGGGAATATTACTACAGCTATAACATGTACAGGAAACCTAGAGAATGGACACACTGTGAATACGAAAGGTTTCTAAAAACTAAACGAATAGTCCCTCTCCTGGTGCTCCAGTTTGACTTTCCAACTGCCTTACTATCAATCTCCCAACTTGGAGAGACAGGCCCTTTAACCTCCTGGTTTGCACAGGTTCCCAATTTGCCAGAGGATGGAAGGGACGAGGGAGAACCCATGAGAGAGTAGCTGTTAGGCATTTGGACGGGCACATGTCACTCTAATTTCCCGGCAGGAAGAAGAATTAACCAAAGTCTCAGCCACCCACCGGGAACCAGTATAGGACAGGATCCAAAATTTTGGACTTGCGTTCAGCTC
Source organism: Mesoplodon densirostris (assembly GCF_025265405.1). Taxonomy (NCBI): domain Eukaryota; kingdom Metazoa; phylum Chordata; class Mammalia; order Artiodactyla; family Ziphiidae; genus Mesoplodon; species Mesoplodon densirostris. Next base: position 1,229,006 of record NW_026778202.1, on the reverse strand, counting down.
ACAAAAAACGAGTTGAGAAATGGAGCTCAGGGGCACAGCAATTCACAAACTGGCAGAGTGATAAAGGACAACTATCGTCCAAAAATCTGTTGAGGGAAGTCAACGAGGCGGACTTGAAAGCGAGGCAAAATAGCAGGAAACAGATTTCAAGAGGTACCTTGGAATCACCTGTAAAGCACAGGAAGAGGGGCACAACTTGGACAATGGTGCACTTGGCCAAAAAGGGCGTATGCGTTTTCTCCTGAATATATTCAGGAGAAAACGCATACGCCCTTTTTGGCCAAGCAAGCAAGCGGGCAATGCAAATCTGCACTACAAAGAAGTATCACTTCCCACCGGTCAAAAGGGACATCCACAAAATGTGTAAAACCAGAAAGGCAAGACAGGCCCTGGAGAACAGGGAGCCTTGTTATGCTGATGGGCGGGATGTAAATTGCCAACTGCCTCACTGGAGGAGTGCATTGTGTTCCCTAAAACAAGTAAACAACAGAGCTACAGAGCCAAGACCACTTCCAGTCTAGGGAATATACCTTGGGAAAACTGAAAATCAATAAGAAAGAGCCACCTCCAAATTTAGGGCTGCACTGACTACAAGAACCTCAACTTGGGTACACCTTAAATATCCCAGGAAATATAAAAATGGTTCAAAACATTGTGGTACTTACGTACGATGGAATATCCCTCAGCCATGAAATCAATGTCATAAGACCAGTAGCAGCAAAGTGAGTGGATTCAGGTACGATGATTCTAAGTGAAATAAGTCACACAGAAAAAGAAACTTATCATAAGATATCACTTATGAAGATCCTGTAAACATGGCTACACGTGAACTGAGTTAGGAAAGAGAACAGAGTCTCACATTTAGAAAACACTCTTATGCCTGCATAAAGGGGATGGAGAGGTCGGGTGATGCATAAAACCAGAGTTTGATATAAGCACAGGGACCGTTCCAAAAACCAACTTTGGAATAGACAAGACCTACACCTTCCTCAGTGAAAGAGACTCAAAACCCCATATTTCCCACAGAGGAATATATCTGACTAGTAAGAATCTTAAAACCTATGTATTGATATGACTCCATAAGGGAATCAAGTGTGTCTAGAGTGGCATAAACATGGCAGCGAGAATCAGCTCAAACCCACTATAAAAAGGAATTTCAAAAGCAAAACCAAAAAACAGGGAAATTCTTTACAATTCCTTCAGGGTGTCTGAGGAAACCTGGAAAGACCCTATCTACAATGACAGCTGGATGTGGCATAAGGCTGGACACTTGGGACTGAGAGGATTGGTGAGATTGGGTGAGCAAATGCAGACCCTTTCAAGCAATAATGCATGGCCCCCATTCCATGGGTCCCAAATCTCCAGGTTCAAGGGAATATTACTACAGCTATAACATGTACAGGAAACCTAGAGAATGGACACACTGTGAATACGAAAGGTTTCTAAAACTCAATGAATAGTCCCTCTCCTGGTGCTCCAGTTTGACTTTCCAACTGCCTTACTATCAATCTCCCAACTTGGAGAGACAGGCCCTTTAACCTCCTGGTTTGCACAGGTTCCCAATTTGCCAGAGGATGGAAGGGACGAGGGAGAACCCATGAGAGAGTAGCTGTTAGGCATTTGGACGGGCACATGTCACTCTAATTTCCCGGCAGGAAGAAGAATTAACCAAAGTCTCAGCCACCCACCGGGAACCAGTGTAGGACATGATCCAAAATTTTGGACTTGTGTTCAGCTCACAAAAAACGAGTTGAGAAATGGAGCTCAGGGGCACAGCAATTCACAAACTGGCAGAGTGATAAAGGACAACTATCGTCCAAAAATCTGTTGAGGGAAGTCAACGAGGCGGACTTGAAAGCGAGGCAAAATAGCAGGAAACAGATTTCAAGAGGTACCTTGGAATCGCCTGTAAAGCACAGGAAGAGGGGCACAACTTGGACAATGGTGCACTTGGCCAAAAAGGGCGTATGCGTTTTCTCCTGAATATATTCAGGAGAAAACGCATACGCCCTTTTTGGCCAAGCAAGCAAGCGGGCAATGCAAATCTGCACTACAAAGAAGTATCACTTCCCACCGGTCAAAAAGGACATCCACAAAATGTGTAAAAACCAGAAAGGCAAGACAGGCCCTGGAGAACTGGGAGCCTTGTTATGCTGATGGGCGGGATGTAAATTGCCAACTGCCTCACTGGAGGAGTGCATTGTGTTCCCTAAAACAAGTAAACAACAGAGCTACAGAGCCAAGGCCACTTCCAGTCTAGGGAATATACCTTGGGAAAACTGAAAATCAATAAGAAAGAGCCACCTCCAAATTTAGGGCTGCACTTGCTACAAGAACCTCAACTTGGGTACACCTTAAATATCCCAGGAAATATAAAAATGGTTCAAAACATTGTGGTACTTACGTACGATGGAATATCCCTCAGCCATGAAATCAATGTCATAAGACCAGTAGCAGCAAAGTGAGTGGATTCAGGTACGATGATTCTAAGTGAAATAAGTCAGACAGAAAAAGAAACATCATAAGATATCACTTATGAAGATCCTGTAAACATGGCTACACGTGAACTGAGTTAGGAAAGAGAACAGAGTCTCACATTTAGAAAACACTCTTATGCCTGCATAAAGGGGAATGAGAGGTGGGGTGATGCATAAAACCAGAGTTTGATATAAGCACAGGGACCGTTTCAAAAACCAACTTTGGAATAGACAAGACCTACACCTTCCTCAGTGAAAGAGACTCAAAACCCCATATTTCCCAGAGAGGAATATATCTGACTAGTAAGAATCTTAAAACCTATGTATTGATATGTCTCCATAAGGGAATCAAGTGTATCTAGAGTGGCATAAACATGGCAGCGAGAATCAGCTCAAACCCAGTATAAAAAGGAATTTCAAAAGCAAAACCAAAAAACAGGGAAATTCTTTACAATTCCTTCAGGGTGTCTGAGGAAACCTGGAAAGACCCTATCTACAATGACAGCTGTATGTGGCATAAGGCTGGACACTTGGGACTGAGAGGATTGGTGAGATTGGGTGAGCAAATGCAGACCCTTTCAAGCAATAATGCATGGCCCCCATTCCATGGGTCCCAACTCTCCAGGTTCAAGGGAATATTACTACAGCTATAACATGTACAGGAAACCTAGAGAATGGACACACTGTGAATACGAAAGGTTTCTAAAACTCAACGAATAGTCCCTCTCCTGGTGCTCCAGTTTGACTTTCCAACTGCCTTACTATCAATCTCCCAACTTGGAGAGACAGGCCCTTTAACCTCCTGGTTTGCACAGGTTCCCAATTTGGCAGAGGATGGAAGGGACGAGGGAGAACCCATGAGAGAGTAGCTGTTAGGCATTTGGACGGGCACATGTCACTCTAATTTCCCGGCAGGAAGAAGAATTAACCAAAGTCTCAGCCACCCACCGGGAACCAGTATAGGACATGATCCAAAATTTTGGACTTGCGTTCAGCTCACAAAAAACGAGTTGAGAAATGGAGCTCAGGGGCACAGCAATTCACAAACTGGCAGAGTGATAAAGGACAACTATCGGCCAAAAATCTGTTGAGGGAAGTCAACGAGGCGGACTTGAAAGCGAGGCAAAATAGCAGGAAACAGATTTCAAGAGGTACCTTGGAATCGCCTGTAAAGCACAGGAAGAGGGGCACAACTTGGACAATGGTGCACTTGGCCAAAAAGGGCGTATGCGTTTTCTCCTGAATATATTCAGGAGAAAACGCATACGCCCTTTTTGGCCAAGCAAGCAAGCGGGCAATCCAAATCTGCACTACAAAGAAGTATCACTTCCCACCGGTCAAAAGGGACATCCACAAAATGTGTAAAAACCAGAAAGGCAAGACAGGCCCTGGAGAACAGGGAGCCTTGTTATGCTGATGGGCGGGATGTAAATTGCCAACTGCCTCACTGGAGGAGTGCATTGTGTTCCCTAAAACAAGTAAACAACAGAGCTACAGAGCCAAGGCCACTTCCAGTCTAGGGAATATACCTTGGGAAAACTGAAAATCAATAAGAAAGAGCCACCTCCAAATTTAGGGCTGTACTGACTACAAGAACCTAAACTTGGGTACACCTTAAATATCCCAGGAAATATAAAAATGGTTCAAAACATTGTGGTACTTACGTACGATGGAATATCCCTCAGCCATGAAATCAATGTCATAAGACCAGTAGCAGCAAAGTGAGTGGATTCAGGTACGATGATTCTAAGTGAAATAAGTCACACAGAAAAAAGAAACTTATCATAAGATATCACTTATGAAGATCCTGTAAACATGGCTACACGTGAACTGAGTTAGGAAAGAGAACAGAGTCTCACATTTAGAAAACACTCTTATGCCTGCATAAAGGGGAATGAGAGGTGGGGTGATGCATAAAACCAGAGTTTGATATAAGCACAGGGACCGTTTCAAAAACCAACTTTGGAATAGACAAGACCTACACCTTCCTCAGTGAAAGAGACTCAAAACCCCATATTTCCCGCAGAGGAATATATCTGACTAGTAAGAATCTTAAAACCTATGTATTGATATGTCTCCATAAGGGAATCAAGTGTATCTAGAGTGGCATAAACATGGCAGCGAGAATCAGCTCAAACCCAGTATAAAAAGGAATTTCAAAAGCAAAACCAAAAAACAGGGAAATTCTTTACAATTCCTTCAGGGTGTCTGAGGAAACCTGGAAAGACCCTATCTACAATGACAGCTGTATGTGGCATAAGGCTGGACACTTGGGACTGAGAGGATTGGTGAGATTGGGTGAGCAAATGCAGACCCTTTCAAGCAATAATGCATGGCCCCCATTCCATGGGTCCCAACTCTCCAGGTTCAAGGGAATATTACTACAGCTATAACATGTACAGGAAACCTAGAGAATGGACACACTGTGAATACGAAAGGTTTCTAAAACTCAACGAATAGTCCCTCTCCTGGTGCTCCAGTTTGACTTTCTAACTGCCTTACTATCAATCTCCCAACTTGGAGAGACAGGCCCTTTAACCTCCTGGTTTGCACAGGTTCCCAATTTGGCAGAGGATGGAAGGGACGAGGGAGAACCCATGAGAGAGTAGCTGTTAGGCATTTGGACGGGCACATGTCACTCTAATTTCCCGGCAGGAAGAAGAATTAACCAAAGTCTCAGCCACCCACCGGGAACCAGTATAGGACATGATCCAAAATTTTGGACTTGTGTTCAGCTCACAAAAAACGAGTTGAGAAATGGAGCTCAGGGGCACAGCAATTCACAAACTGGCAGAGTGATAAAGGACAACTATCGTCCAAAAATCTGTTGAGGGAAGTCAACGAGGCGGACTTGAAAGCGAGGCAAAATAGCAGGAAACAGATTTCAAGAGGTACCTTGGAATCGCCTGTAAAGCACAGGAAGAGGGGCACAACTTGGACAATGGTGCACTTGGCCAAAAAGGGCGTATGCGTTTTCTCCTGAATATATTCAGGAGAAAACGCATACGCCCTTTTTGGCCAAGCAAGCAAGCGGGCAATGCAAATCTGCACTACAAAGAAGTATCACTTCCCACCGGTCAAAAGGGACATCCACAAAATGTGTAAAAACCAGAAAGGCAAGAGAGGCCCTGGAGAACTGGGAGCCTTGTTATGCTGATGGGCGGGATGTAAATTGCCAACTGCCTCACTGGAGGAGTGCATTGTGTTCCCTAAAACAAGTAAACAACAGAGCTACAGAGCCAAGGCCACTTCCAGTCTAGGGAATATACCTTGGGAAAACTGAAAATCAATAAGAAAGAGCCACCTCCAAATTTAGGGCTGCACTGACTACAAGAACCTCAACTTGGGTACACCTTAAATATCCCAGGAAATATAAAAATGGTTCAAAACATTGTGGTACTTACGTACGATGGAATATCCCTCAGCCATGAAATCAATGTCATAAGACCAGTAGCAGCAAAGTGAGTGGATTCAGGTACGATGATTCTAAGTGAAATAAGTCACACAGAAAAAGAAACATCATAAGATATCACTTATGAAGATCCTGTAAACATGGCTACACGTGAACTGAGTTAGGAAAGAGAACAGAGTCTCACATTTAGAAAACACTCTTATGCCTGCATAAAGGGGAATGAGAGGTGGGGTGATGCATAAAACCAGAGTTTGATATAAGCACAGGGACCGTTTCAAAAACCAACTTTGGAATAGACAAGACCTACACCTTCCTCAGTGAAAGAGACTCAAAACCCCATATTTCCCGCAGAGGAATATATCTGACTAGTAAGAATCTTAAAACCTATGTATTGATATGTCTCCATAAGGGAATCAAGTGTATCTAGAGTGGCATAAACATGGCAGCGAGAATCAGCTCAAACCCAGTATAAAAAGGAATTTCAAAAGCAAAACCAAAAAACAGGGAAATTCTTTACAATTCCTTCAGGGTGTCTGAGGAAACCTGGAAAGACCCTATCTACAATGACAGCTGTATGTGGCATAAGGCTGGACACTTGGGACTGAGAGGATTGGTGAGATTGGGTGAGCAAATGCAGACCCTTTCAAGCAATAATGCATGGCCCCCATTCCATGGGTCCCAACTCTCCAGGTTCAAGGGAATATTACTACAGCTATAACATGTACAGGAAACCTAGAGAATGGACACACTGTGAATACGAAAGGTTTCTAAAACTCAACGAATAGTCCCTCTCCTGGTGCTCCAGTTTGACTTTCCAACTGCCTTACTATCAATCTCCCAACTTGGAGAGACAGGCCCTTTAACCTCCTGGTTTGCACAGGTTCCCAATTTGGCAGAGGATGGAAGGGACGAGGGAGAACCCATGAGAGAGTAGCTGTTAGGCATTTGGACGGGCACATGTCACTCTAATTTCCTGGCAGGAAGAAGAATTAACAAAAGTCTCAGCCACCCACCGGGAACCAGTATAGGACATGATCCAAAATTTTGGACTTGCGTTCAGCTCACAAAAAACGAGTTGAGAAATGGAGCTCAGGGGCACAGCAATTCACAAACTGGCAGAGTGATAAAGGACAACTATCGTCCAAAAATCTGTTGAGGGAAGTCAACGAGGCGGACTTGAAAGCGAGGCAAAATAGCAGGACACAGATTTCAAGAGGTACCTTGGAATCGCCTGTAAAGCACAGGAAGAGGGGCACAACTTGGACAATGGTGCACTTGGCCAAAAAGGGCGTATGCGTTTTCTCCTGAATATATTCAGGAGAAAACGCATACGCCCTTTTTGGCCAAGCAAGCAAGCGGGCAATCCAAATCTGCACTACAAAGAAGTATCACTTCCCACCGGTCAAAAGGGATATCCACAAAATGTGTAAAAACCAGAAAGGCAAGACAGGCCCTGGAGAACAGGGAGCCTTGTTATGCTGATGGGCGGGATGTAAATTGCCAACTGCCTCACTGGAGGAGAGCATTGTGTTCCCTAAAACAAGTAAACAACAGAGCTACAGAGCCAAGGCCACTTCCAGTCTAGGGAATATACCTTGGGAAAACTGAAAATCAATAAGAAAGAGCCACCTCCAAATTTAGGGCTGTACTGACTACAAGAACCTCAACTTGGGTACACCTTAAATATCCCAGGAAATATAAAAATGGTTCAAAACATTGTGGTACTTACGTACGATGGAATATCCCTCAGCCATGAAATCAATGTCATAAGACCAGTAGCAGCAAAGTGAGTGGATTCAGGTACGATGATTCTAAGTGAAATAAGTCACACAGAAAAAAGAAACTTATCATAAGATATCACTTAGGAAGATCCTGTAAACATGGCTACACGTGAACTGAGTTAGGAAAGAGAACAGAGTCTCACATTTAGAAAACACTCTTATGCCTGCATAAAGGGGAATGAGAGGTGGGTTGATGCATAAAACCAGAGTTTGATATAAGCACAGGGACCGTTTCAAAAACCAACTTTGGAATAGACAAGACCTACACCTTCCTCAGTGAAAGAGACTCAAAACCCCATATTTCCCGCAGAGGAATATATCTGACTAGTAAGAATCTTAAAACCTATGTATTGATATGTCTCCATAAGGGAATCAAGTGTATCTAGAGTGGCATAAACATGGCAGCGAGAATCAGCTCAAACCCAGTATAAAAAGGAATTTCAAAAGCAAAACCAAAAAACAGGGAAATTCTTTACAATTCCTTCAGGGTGTCTGAGGAAACCTGGAAAGACCCTATCTACAATGACAGCTGTATGTGGCATAAGGCTGGACACTTGGGACTGAGAGGATTGGTGAGATTGGGTGAGCAAATGCAGACCCTTTCAAGCAATAATGCATGGCCCCCATTCCATGGGTCCCAACTCTCCAGGTTCAAGGGAATATTACTACAGCTATAACATGTACAGGAAACCTAGAGAATGGACACACTGTGAATACGAAAGGTTTCTAAAACTCAACGAATAGTCCCTCTCCTGGTGCTCCAGTTTGACTTTCTAACTGCCTTACTATCAATCTCCCAACTTGGAGAGACAGGCCTTTTAACCTCCTGGTTTGCACAGGTTCCCAATTTGGCAGAGGATGGAAGGGACGAGGGAGAACCCATGAGAGAGTAGCTGTTAGGCATTTGGACGGGCACATGTCACTCTAATTTCCCGGCAGGAAGAAGAATTAACCAAAGTCTCAGCCACCCACCGGGAACCAGTATAGGACATGATCCAAAATTTTGGACTTGTGTTCAGCTCACAAAAAACGAGTTGAGAAATGGAGCTCAGGGGCACAGCAATTCACAAACTGGCAGAGTGATAAAGGACAACTATCGTCCAAAAATCTGTTGAGGGAAGTCAACGAGGCGGACTTGAAAGCGAGGCAAAATAGCAGGAAACAGATTTCAAGAGGTACCTTGGAATCGCCTGTAAAGCACAGGAAGAGGGGCACAACTTGGACAATGGTGCACTTGGCCAAAAAGGGCGTATGCGTTTTCTCCTGAATATATTCAGGAGAAAACGCATACGCCCTTTTTGGCCAAGCAAGCAAGCGGGCAATGCAAATCTGCACTACAAAGAAGTATCACTTCCCACCGGTCAAAAGGGACATCCACAAAATATGTAAAAACCAGAAAGACAAGACAGGACCTGGAGAACTGGGAGCCTTGTTATGCTGATGGGCGGGATGTAAATTGCCAACTGCCTCACTGGAGGAGTGCATTGTGTTCCCTAAAACAAGTAAACAACAGAGCTACAGAGCCAAGGCCACTTCCAGTCTAGGGAATATACCTTGGGAAAACTGAAAATCAATAAGAAAGAGCCACCTCCAAATTTAGGGCTGCACTGACTACAAGAACCTCAACTTGGGTACACCTTAAATATCCCAGGAAATATAAAAATGGTTCAAAACATTGTGGTACTTACGTTACGATGGAATATCCCTCAGCCATGAAATCAATGTCATAAGACCAGTAGCAGCAAAGTGAGTGGATTCAGGTACGATGATTCTAAGTGAAATAAGTCACACAGAAAAAGAAACTTATCATAAGATATCACTTATGAATATCCTGTAAACATGGCTACACGTGAACTGAGTTAGGAAAGAGAACAGAGTCTCACATTTAGAAAACACTCTTATGCCTGCATAAAGGGGAATGAGAGGTGGGGTGATGCATAAAACCAGAGTTTGATATAAGCACAGGGACCGTTTCAAAAACCAACTTTGGAATAGACAAGACCTACACCTTCCTCAGTGAAAGAGACTCAAAACCCCATATTTCTCGCAGAGGAATATATCTGACTAGTAAGAATCTTAAAACCTATGTATTGATATGTCTCCATAAGGGAATCAAGTGTATCTACAGTGGCATAAACATGGCAGCGAGAATCAGCTCAAACCCAGTATAAAAAGGAATTTCAAAAGCAAAACCAAAAAACAGGGAAATTCTTTACAATTCCTTCAGGGTGTCTGAGGAAACCTGGAAAGACCCTATCTACAATGACAGCTGTATGTGCCATAGGCTGGACACTTGGGACTGAGAGGATTGGTGAGATTGGGTGAGCAAATGCAGACCCTTTCAAGCAATAATGCATGGCCCCCATTCCATGGGTCCCAACTCTCCAGGTTCAAGGGAATATTATTACAGCTATAACATGTACAGGAAACCTAGAGAATGGACACACTGTGAATACGAAAGGTTTCTAAAACTCAACGAATAGTCCCTCTCCTGGTGCTCCAGTTTGACTTTCTAACTGCCTTACTATCAATCTCCCAACTTGGAGAGACAGGCCCTTTAACCTCCTGGTTTGCACAGGTTCCCAATTTGGCAGAGGATGGAAGGGACGAGGGAGAACCCATGAGAGAGTAGCTGTTAGGCATTTGGACGGGCACATGTCACTCTAATTTCCCGGCAGGAAGAAGAATTAACCAAAGTCTCAGCCACCCACCGGGAACCAGTATAGGACATGATCCAAAATTTTGGACTTGTGTTCAGCTCACAAAAAACGAGTTGAGAAATGGAGCTCAGGGGCACAGCAATTCACAAACTGGCAGAGTGATAAAGGACAACTATCGTCCAAAAATCTGTTGAGGGAAGTCAACGAGGCGGACTTGAAAGCGAGGCAAAATAGCAGGAAACAGATTTCAAGAGGTACCTTGGAATCGCCTGTAAAGCACAGGAAGAGGGGCACAACTTGGACAATGGTGCACTTGGCCAAAAAGGGCGTATGCGTTTTCTCCTGAATATATTCAGGAGAAAACGCATACGCCCTTTTTGGCCAAGCAAGCAAGCGGGCAATGCAAATCTGCACTACAAAGTAGTATCACTTCCCACCGGTCAAAAGGGACATCCACAAAATGTGTAAAAACCAGAAAGGCAAGACAGGCCCTGGAGAACTGGGAGCCTTGTTATGCTGATGGGCGGGATGTAAATTGCCAACTGCCTCACTGGAGGAGTGCATTGTGTTCCCTAAAACAAGTAAACAACAGAGCTACAGAGCCAAGGCCACTTCCAGTCTAGGGAATATACCTTGGGAAAACTGAAAATCAATAAGAAAGAGCCACTTCCAAATTTAGGGCTGCACTGACTACAAGAACCTCAACTTGGGTACACCTTAAATATCCCAGGAAATATAAAAATGGTTCAAAACATTGTGGTACTTACGTACGATGGAATATCCCTCAGCCATGAAATCAATGTCATAAGACCAGTAGCAGCAAAGTGAGTGGATTCAGGTACGATGATTCTAAGTGAAATAAGTCACACAGAAAAAGAAACTTATCATAAGATATCACTTATGAATATCCTGTAAACATGGCTACACGTGAACTGAGTTAGGAAAGAGAACAGAGTCTCACATTTAGAAAACACTCTTATGCCTGCATAAAGGGGAAGGAGAGGTGGGGTGATGCATAAAACCAGAGTTTGATATAAGCACAGGGACCGTTTCAAAAACCAACTTTGGAATTGACAAGACCGACACCTTCCTTAGTGAAAGAGACTCAAAACCCCATATTTCCCACAGAGGAATATATCTGACTAGTAAGAATCTTAAAACCTATGTATTGATATGTCTCCATAAGGGAATCAAGTGTGTCTAGAGTGGCATAAACATGGCAGCGAGAATCATCTGAAACCCACTATAAAAAGGAATTTCAAAAGCAAAACCAAAAAACAGGGAAATTCTTTACAATTCCTTCAGGGTGTCTGAGGAAACCTGGAAAGACCCTATCTACAATGACAGCTGGATGTGGAATAAGGCTGGACACTTGGGACTGAGAGGATTGGTGAGATTGGGTGAGCAAATGCAGACCCTTTCAAGCAATAATGCATGGCCCCCATTCCATGGGTCCCAACTCTCCAGGTTCAAGGGAATATTACTACAGCTATAACATGTACAGGAAACCTAGAGAATGGACACACTGTGAATACGAAAGGTTTCTAAAACTCAACGAATAGTCCCTCTCCTGGTGCTCCAGTTTGACTTTCCAACTGCCTTACTATCAATCTCCCAACTTGGAGAGACAGGCCCTTTAACCTCCTGGTTTGCACAGGTTCCCAATTTGGCAGAGGATGGAAGGGACGAGGGAGAACCCATGAGAGAGTAGCTGTTAGGCATTTGGACGGGCACATGTCACTCTAATTTCCCGGCAGGAAGAAGAATTAACCAAAGTCTCAGCCACCCACCGGGAACCAGTATAGGACAGGATCCAAAATTTTGGACTTGCGTTCAGCTCACAAAAAACGAGTTGAGAAATGGAGCTCAGGGGCACAGCAATTCACAAACTGGCAGAGTGATAAAGGACAACTATCGTCCAAAAATCTGTTGAGGGAAGTCAACGAGGCGGACTTGAAAGTGAGGCAAAATAGCAGGAAACAGATTTCAAGAGGTACCTTGGAATCGCCAGTAAAGCACAGGAAGAGGGGCACAACTTGGACAATGGTGCACTTGGCCAAAAAGGGCGTATGCGTTTTCTCCTGAATATATTCAGGAGAAAACGCATACGCCCTTTTTGGCCAAGCAAGCAAGCGGGCAATGCAAATCTGCACTACAAAGAAGTATCACTTCCCACCGGTCAAAAGGGACATCCACAAAAAGTGTAAAAACCAGAAAGGCAAGACAGGCCCTGGAGAACTGGGAGCCTTGTTATGCTGATGGGCGGGATGTAAATTGCCAACTGCCTCACTGGAGGAGTGCATTGTGTTCCCTAAAACAATAAACAACAGAGCTACAGAGCCAAGGCCACTTCCAGTCTAGGGCATATACCTTGGGAAAACTGAAAATCAATAAGAAAGAGCCACCTCCAAATTTAGGGCTGTACTGACTACAAGAACCTAAACTTGGGTACACCTTAAATATCCCAGGAAATATAAAAATGGTTCAAAACATTGTGGTACTTACGTACGATGGAATATCCCTCAGCCATGAAATCAATGTCATAAGACCAGTAGCAGCAAAGTGAGTGGATTCAGGTACGATGATTCTAAGTGAAATAAGTCACACAGAAAAAAGAAACTTATCATAAGATATCACTTAGGAAGATCCTGTAAACATGGCTACACGTGAACTGAGTTAGGAAAGAGAACAGAGTCTCACATTTAGAAAACACTCTTATGCCTGCATAAAGGGGAAGGAGAGGTGGGGTGATGCATAAAACCAGAGTTTGATATAAGCACAGGGACCGTTTCAAAAACCAACTTTGGAATAGACAAGACCTACACCTTCCTCAGTGAAAGAGACTCAAAACCCCATGTTTCCCGCAGAGGAATATATCTGACTAGTAAGAATCTTAAAACCTATGTATTGATATGTCTCCATAAGGGAATCAAGTGTATCTAGAGTGGCATAAACATGGCAGCGAGAATCAGCTCAAACCCAGTATAAAAAGGAATTTCAAAAGCAAAACCAAAAAACAGGGAAATTCTTTACAATTCCTTCAGGGTGTCTGAGGAAACCTGGAAAGACCCTATCTACAATGACAGCTGGATGTGGCATAAGGCTGGACACTTGGGACTGAGAGGATTGGTGAGATTGGGTGAGCGAATGCAGACCCTTTCAAGCAATAATGCATGGCCCCCATTCCATGGGTCCCAACTCTCCAGGTTCAAGGGAATATTACTACAGCTATAACATGTACAGGAAACCTAGAGAATGGACACACTGTAAATACGAAAGGTTTCTAAAACTCAACGAATAGTCCCTCTCCTGGTGCTCCAGTTTGACTTTCCAACTGCCTTACTATCAATCTCCCAACTTGGAGAGACAGGCCCTTTAACCTCCTGGTTTGCACAGGTTCCCAATTTGCCAGAGGATGGAAGGGACGAGGGAGAACCCATGAGAGAGTAGCTGTTAGGCATTTGGACGGGCACATGTCACTCTAATTTCCCGGCAGGAAGAAGAATTAACCAAAGTCTAAGCCACCCACCGGGAACCAGTATAGGACATGATCCAAAATTTTGGACTTGTGTTCAGCTCACAAAAAACGAGTTGAGAAATGGAGCTCAGGGGCACAGCAATTCACAAACTGGCAGAGTGATAAAGGACAACTATCGTCCAAAAATCTGTTGAGGGAAGTCAACGAGGCGGACTTGAAAGCGAGGCAAAGTAGCAGGAAATAGATTTCAAGAGGTACGTTGGAATCGCCTGTAAAGCACAGGAAGAGGGGCACAATTTGGACAATGGTGCACTTGGCCAAAAAGGGCGTATGCGTTTTCTCCTGAATATATTCAGGAGAAAACGCATACGCCCTTTTTGGCCAAGCAAGCAAGCGGGCAATGCAAATCTGCACTACAAAGAAGTATCACTTCCCACCGGTCAAAAGGGACATCCACAAAATGTGTAAAAACCAGAAAGGCAAGACAGGCCCTGGAGAACTGGGAGCCTTGTTATGCTGATGGGCGGGATGTAAACTGCCAACTGCCTCACTGGAGGAGTGCATTGTGTTCCCTAAAACAAGTAAACAACAGAGCTACAGAGCCAAGGCCACTTCCAGTCTAGGGAATATACCTTGGGAAAACTGAAAATCAATAAGAAAGAGCCACCTCCAAATTTAGGGCTGCACTGACTACAAGAACCGCAACTTGGGTACACCTTAAATATCCCAGGAAATATAAAAATGGTTCAAAACATTGTGGTACTTACGTACGATGGAATATCCCTCAGCCATGAAATCAATGTCATAAGACCAGTAGCAGCAAAGTGAGTGGATTCAGGTACGATGATTCTAAGTGAAATAAGTCACACAGAAAAAGAAACTTATCATAAGATATCACTTATGAAGATCCTGTAAACATGGCTACACGTGAACTGAGTTAGGAAAGAGAACAGAGTCTCACATTTAGAAAACACTCTTATGCCTGCATAAAGGGGAAGGAGAGGTGGGGTGATGCATAAAACCAGAGTTTGATATAAGCACAGGGACCGTTTCAAAAACCAACTTTGGAATTGACAAGACCGACACCTTCCTCAGTGAAAGAGACTCAAAACCCCATATTTCCCACAGAGGAATATATCTGACTAGTAAGAATCTTAAAACCTATGTATTGATATGTCTCCATAAGGGAATCAAGTGTGTCTAGAGTGGCATAAACATGGCAGCGAGAATCAGCTCAAACCCACTATAAAAAGGAATTTCAAAAGCAAAACCAAAAAACAGGGAAATTCTTTACAATTCCTTCAGGGTGTCTGAGGAAACCTGGAAAGACCCTATCTACAATGACAGCTGGATGTGGCATAAGGCTGGACACTTGGGACTGAGAGGATTGGTGAGATTGGGTGAGCAAATGCAGACCCTTTCAAGCAATAATGCATGGCCCCCATTCCATGGGTCCCAACTCTCCAGGTTCAAGGGAATATTACTACAGCTATAACATGTACAGGAAACCTAGAGAATGGACACACTGTGAATACGAAAGGTTTCTAAAACTCAACGAATAGTCCCTCTCCTGGTGCTCCAGTTTGACTTTCCAACTGCCTTACTATCAATCTCCCAACTTGGAGAGACAGGCCCTTTAACCTCCTGGTTTGCACAGGTTCCCAATTTGGCAGAGGATGGAAGGGACGAGGGAGAACCCATGAGAGAGTAGCTGTTAGGCATTTGGACGGGCACATGTCACTCTAATTTCCCGGCAGGAAGAAGAATTAACCAAAGTCTCAGCCACCCACCGGGAACCAGTATAGGACATGATCCAAAATTTTGGACTTGCGTTCAGCTCACAAAAAACGAGTTGAGAAATGGAGCTCAGGGGCACAGCAATTCACAAACTGGCAGAGTGATAAAGGACAACTATCGTCCAAAAATCTGTTGAGGAAACTCAACGAGGCGGACTTGAAAGTGAGGCAAAATAGCAGGAAACAGATTTCAAGTGGTACCTTGGAATCGCCAGTAAAGCACAGGAAGAGGGGCACAACTTGGACAATGGTGCACTTGGCCAAAAAGGGCGTATGCGTTTTCTCCTGAATATATTCAGGAGAAAACGCATACGCCCTTTTTGGCCAAGCAAGCAAGCGGGCAATGCAAATCTGCACTACAAAGAAGTATCACTTCCCACCGGTCAAAAGGGACATCCACAAAAAGTGTAAAAACCAGAAAGGCAAGACAGGCCCTGGAGAACTGGGAGCCTTGTTATGCTGATGGGCGGGATGTAAACTGCCAACTGCCTCACTGGAGGAGTGAATTGTGTTCCGTAAAACAAGTAAACAACAGAGCTACAGAGCCAAGGCCACTTCCAGTCTAGGGAATATACCTTGGGAAAACTGAAAATCAATAAGAAAGAGCCACCTCCAAATTTAGGGCTGCACTGACTACAAGAACCGCAACTTGGGTACACCTTAAATATCCCAGGAAATATAAAAATGGTTCAAAACATTGTGGTACTTACGTACGATGGAATATCCCTCAGCCATGAAATCAATGTCATAAGACCAGTAGCAGCAAAGTGAGTGGATTCAGGTACGATGATTCTAAGTGAAATAAGTCACACAGAAAAAGAAACTTATCATAAGATATCACTTATGAAGATCCTGTAAACATGGCTACACGTGAACTGAGTTAGGAAAGAGAACAGAGTCTCACATTTAGAAAACACTCTTATGCCTGCATAAAGGGGAAGGAGAGGTGGGGTGATGCATAAAACCAGAGTTTGATATAAGCACAGGGACCGTTTCAAAAACCAACTTTGGAATTGACAAGACCGACACCTTCCTCAGTGAAAGAGACTCAAAACCCCATATTTCCCACAGAGGAATATATCTGACTAGTAAGAATCTTAAAACCTATGTATTGATATGTCTCCATAAGGGAATCAAGTGTGTCTAGAGTGGCATAAACATGGCAGCGAGAATCAGCTCAAACCCACTATAAAAAGGAATTTCAAAAGCAAAACCAAAAAACAGGGAAATTCTTTACAATTCCTTCAGGGTGTCTGAGGAAACCTGGAAAGACCCTATCTACAATGACAGCTGGATGTGGCATAAGGCTGGACACTTGGGACTGAGAGGATTGGTGAGATTGGGTGAGCAAATGCAGACCCTTTCAAGCAATAATGCATGGCCCCCATTCCATGGGTCCCAACTCTCCAGGTTCAAGGGAATATTACTACAGCTATAACATGTACAGGAAACCTAGAGAATGGACACACTGTGAATACGAAAGGTTTCTAAAACTCAACGAATAGTCCCTCTCCTGGTGCTCCAGTTTGACTTTCCAACTGCCTTACTATCAATCTCCCAACTTGGAGAGACAGGCCCTTTAACCTCCTGCTTTGCACAGGTTCCCAATTTGGCAGAGGATGGAAGGGACGAGGGAGAACCCATGAGAGAGTAGCTGTTAGGCATTTGGACGGGCACATGTCACTCTAATTTCCCGGCAGGAAGAAGAATTAACCAAAGTCTCAGCCACCCACCGGGAACCAGTATAGGACATGATCCAAAATTTTGGACTTGCGTTCAGCTCACAAAAAACGAGTTGAGAAATGGAGCTCAGGGGCACAGCAATTCACAAACTGGCAGAGTGATAAAGGACAACTATCGTCCAAAAATCTGTTGAGGAAACTCAACGAGGCGGACTTGAAAGTGAGGCAAAATAGCAGGAAACAGATTTCAAGTGGTACCTTGGAATCGCCAGTAAAGCACAGGAAGAGGGGCACAACTTGGACAATGGTGCACTTGGCCAAAAAGGGCGTATGCGTTTTCTCCTGAATATATTCAGGAGAAAACGCATACGCCCTTTTTGGCCAAGCAAGCAAGCGGGCAATGCAAATCTGCACTACAAAGAAGTATCACTTCCCACCGGTCAAAAGGGACATCCACAAAAAGTGTAAAAACCAGAAAGGCAAGACAGGCCCTGGAGAACTGGGAGCCTTGTTATGCTGATGGGCGGGATGTAAACTGCCAACTGCCTCACTGGAGGAGTGAATTGTGTTCCGTAAAACAAGTAAACAACAGAGCTACAGAGCCAAGGCCACTTCCAGTCTAGGGCATATACCTTGGGAAAACTGAAAATCAATAAGAAAGAGCCACCTCCAAATTTAGGGCTGCACTGACTACAAGAACCTCAACTTAGGTACACCTTAAATATCCCAGGAAATATAAAAATGGTTCAAAACATTGTGGTACTTACGTACGATGGAATATCCCTCAGCCATGAAATCAATGTCATAAGACCAATAGCAGCAAAGTGAGTGGATTCAGGTACGATGATTCTAAGTGAAATAAGTCACACAGAAAAAGAAACATCATAAGATATCACTTATGAAGATCCTGTAAACATGGCTACACGTGAACTGAGTTAGGAAAGAGAACAGAGTCTCACATTTAGAAAACACTCTTATGCCTGCATAAAGGGGAAGGAGAGGTGGGGTGATGCATAAAACCAGAGTTTGATATAAGCACAGGGACCGTTTCAAAAACCAACTTTGGAATAGACAAGACCTACACCTTCCTCAGTGAAAGAGACTCAAAACCCCATATTTCCCACAGAGGAATATATCTGACTAGTAAGAATCTTAAAACCTATGTATTGATATGTCTCCATAAGGGAATCAAGTGTGTCTAGAGTGGCATAAACATGGCAGCGAGTATCAGCTCAAACCCACTATAAAAAGGAATTTCAAAAGCAAAACCAAAAAACAGGGAAATTCTTTACAATTCCTTCAGGGTGTCTGAGGAAACCTGGAAAGACCCTATCTACAATGACAGCTGGATGTGGCATAAGGCTGGACACTTGGGACTGAGAGGATTGGTGAGATTGGGTGAGCGAATGCAGACCCTTTCAAGCAATAATGCATGGCCCCCATTCCATGGGTCCCAACTCTCCAGGTTCAAGGGAATATTACTACAGCTATAACATGTACAGGAAACCTAGAGAATGGACACACTGTGAATACGAAAGGTTTCTAAAACTCAACGAATAGTCCCTCTCCTGGTGCTCCAGTTTGACTTTCCAACTGCCTTACTATCAATCTCCCAACTTGGAGAGACAGGCCCTTTAACCTCCTGGTTTGCACAGGTTCCCAATTTGGCAGAGGATGGAAGGGACGAGGGAGAACCCATGAGAGAGTAGCTGTTAGGCATTTGGACGGGCACATGTCACTCTAATTTCCCGGCAGGAAGAAGAATTAACCAAAGTCTCAGCCACCCACCGGGAACCAGTATAGGACATGATCCAAAATTTTGGACTTGCGTTCAGCTCACAAAAAACGAGTTGAGAAATGGAGCTCAGGGGCACAGCAATTCACAAACTGGCAGAGTGATAAAGGACAACTATCGTCCAAAAATCTGTTGAGGGAAGTCAACGAGGCGGACTTGAAAGCGAGGCAAAGTAGCAGGAAATAGATTTCAGGAGGTACGTTGGAATCGCCTGTAAAGCACAGGAAGAGGGGCACAACTTGGACAATGGTGCACTTGGCCAAAAAGGGCGTATGCGTTTTCTCCTGAATATATTCAGGAGAAAACGCATACGCCCTTTTTGGCCAAGCAAGCAAGCGGGCAATGCAAATCTGCACTACAAAGAAGTATCACTTCCCACCGGTCAAATGGGACATCCACAAAATGTGTAAAAACCAGAAAGGCAAGACAGGCCCTGGAGAACTGGGAGCCTTGTTATGCTGATGGGCGGGATGTAAACTGCCAACTGCCTCACTGGAGGAGTGCATTGTGTTCCCTAAAACAAGTAAACAACAGAGCTACAGAGCCAAGGCCACTTCCAGTCTAGGGAATATACCTTGGGAAAACTGAAAATCAATAGGAAAGAGCCACCTCCAAATTTAGGGCTGCACTGACTACAAGAACCTCAACTTGGGTACACCTTAAATATCCCAGGAAATATAAAAATGGTTCAAAACATTGTGGTACTTATGTACGATGGAATATCCCTCAGCCATGAAATCAATGTCATAAGACCAGTAGCAGCAAAGTGAGTGGATTCAGGTACGATGATTCTAAGTGAAATAAGTCACACAGAAAAAAGAAACTTATCATAAGATATCACTTAGGAAGATCCTGTAAACATGGCTACACGTGAACTGAGTTAGGAAAGAGAACAGAGTCTCACATTTAGAAAACACTCTTATGCCTGCATAAAGGGGAATGAGAGGTGGGGTGATGCATAAAACCAGAGTTTGATATAAGCACAGGGACCGTTTCAAAAACCAACTTTGGAATAGACAAGACCTACACCTTCCTCAGTGAAAGAGACTCAAAACCCCATATTTCCCGCAGAGGAATATATCTGACTAGTAAGAATCTTAAAACCTATGTATTGATATGTCTCCATAAGGGAATCAAGTGTATCTAGAGTGGCATAAACATGGCAGCCAGAATCAGCTCAAACCCAGTATAAAAAGGAATTTCAAAAGCAAAACCAAAAAACTGGAAAATTCTTTACAATTCCTTCAGGGTGTCTGAGGAAACCTGGAAAGACCCTATCTACAATGAAAGCTGTATGTGGCATAAGGCTGGACACTTGGGACTGAGAGGATTGGTGAGATTGGGTGAGCAAATGCAGACCCTTTCAAGCAATAATGCATGGCCCCCATTCCATGGGTCCCAACTCTCCAGGTTCAAGGGAATATTACTACAGCTATAACATGTACAGGAAACCTAGAGAATGGACACACTGTGAATACGAAAGGTTTCTAAAACTCAACGAATATTCCCTCTCCTGGTGCTCCAGTTTGACTTTCTAACTGCCTTACTATCAATCTCCCAACTTGGAGAGACAGGCCCTTTAACCTCCTGGTTTGCACAGGTTCCCAATTTGCCAGAGGATGGAAGGGACGAGGGAGAACCCATGAGAGAGTAGCTGTTAGGCATTTGGACGGGCACATGTCACTCTAATTTCCCGGCAGGAAGAAGAATTAACCAAAGTCTCAGCCACCCACCGGGAACCAGTATAGTACATGATCCAAAATTTTGGACTTGTGTTCAACTCACAAAAAACGAGTTGAGAAATGGAGCTCAGGGGCACAGCAATTCACAAACTGGCAGAGTGATAAAGGACAACTATCGTCCAAAAATCTGTTGAGGGAAGTCAACGAGGCGGACTTGAAAGCGAGGCAAAATAGCAGGAAACAGATTTCAAGAGGTACCTTGGAATCGCCTGTAAAGCACAGGAAGAGGGGCACAACTTGGACAATGGTGCACTTGGCCAAAAAGGGCGTATGCGTTTTCTCCTGAATATATTCAGGAGAAAACGCATACGCCCTTTTTGGCCAAGCAAGCAAGCGGGCAATGCAAATCTGCACTACAAAGAAGTATCATTTCCCACCGGTCAAAGGGACATCCACAAAATGTGTAAAAACCAGAAAGGCAAGACAGGCCCTGGAGAACTGGGAGCCTTGTTATGCTGATGGGCGGGATGTAAATTGCCAACTGCCTCACTGGAGGAGTGCATTGTGTTCCCTAAAACAAGTAAACAACAGAGCTACAGAGCCAAGACCACTTCCAGTCTAGGGAATATACCTTGGGAAAACTGAAAATCAATAAGAAAGAGCCATCTCCAAATTTAGGGCTGCACTGACTACAAGAACCTCAACTTGGGTACACCTTAAATATCCCAGGAAATATAAAAATGGTTCAAAACATTGTGGTACTTACGTACGATGGAATATCCCTCAGCCATGAAATCAATGTCATAAGACCAGTAGCAGCAAAGTGAGTGGATTCAGGTACGATGATTCTAAGTGAAATAAGTCACACAGAAAAAGAAACTTATCATAAGATATCACTTATGAAGATCCTGTAAACATGGCTACATGTGAACTGAGTTAGGAAAGAGAACAGAGTCTCACATTTAGAAAACACTCTTATGCCTGCATAAAGGGGAAGGAGAGGTGGGGTGATGCATAAAACCAGAGTTTGATATAAGCACAGGGACTGTTTCAAAAACCAACTTTGGAATTGTCAAGACCGACACCTTCCTTAGTGAAAGAGACTCAAAACCCCATATTTCCCACAGAGGAATATATCTGACTAGTAAGAATCTTAAAACCTATGTATTGATATGTCTCCATAAGGGAATCAAGTGTGTCTAGAGTGGCATAAACATGGCAGCGAGAATCAGCTCAAACCCACTATAAAAAGGAATTTCAAAAGCAAAACCAAAAAACAGGGAAATTCTTTACAATTCCTTCAGGGTGTCTGAGGAAACCTGGAAAGACCCTATCTACCATGACAGCTGGATGAGGCATAAGGCTGGACACTTGGGACTGAGAGGATTGGTGAGATTGGGTGAGCAAATGCAGACCCTTTCAAGCAATAAAGCATGTCCCCCATTCCATGGGTCCCAACTCTCCAGGTTCAAGGGAATATTACTACAGCTATAACATGTACAGGAAACCTAGAGAATGGACACACTGTGAATACGAAAGGTTTCTAAAACTCAACGAATAGTCCCTCTCCTGGTGCTCCAGTTTGACTTTCCAACTGCCTTACTATCAATCTCCCAACTTGGAGAGACAGGCCCTTTAACCTCCTGGTTTGCACAGGTTCCCAATTTGGCAGAGGATGGAAGGGACGAGGGAGAACCCATGAGAGAGTAGCTGTTAGGCATTTGGACGAGCACATGTCACTCTAATTTCCCGGCAGGAAGAAGAATTAACCAAAGTCTCAGCCACCCACCGGGAACCAGTATAGGACATGATCCAAAATTTTGGACTTGCGTTCAGCTCACAAAAAACGAGTTGAGAAATGGAGCTCAGGGGCACAGCAATTCACAAACTGGCAGAGTGATAAAGGACAACTATCGTCCAAAAATCTGTTGAGGGAAGTCAACGAGGCGGACTTGAAAGTGAGGCAAAATAGCAGGAAACAGATTTCAAGAGGTACCTTGGAATCGCCTGTAAAGCACAGGAAGAGGGGCACAACTTGGACAATGGTGCACTTGGCCAAAAAGGGCGTATGCGTTTTCTCCTGAATATATTCAGGAGAAAACGCATACGCCCTTTTTGGCCAAGCAAGCAAGCGGGCAATGCAAATCTGCACTACAAAGAAGTATCACTTCCCACCGGTCAAAAGGGACATCCACAAAAAGTGTAACAACCAGAAAGGCAAGACAGGCCCTGGAGAACTGGGAGCCTTGTTATACTGATGGGCGGGATGTAAACTGCCAACTGCCTCACTGGAGGAGTGCATTGTGTTCCCTAAAACAAGTAAACAACAGAGCTACAGAGCCAAGGCCACTTCCAGTCTAGGGAATATACCTTGGGAAAATTGAAAATCAATAAGAAAGAGCCACCTCCAAATTTAGGGCTGCACTGACTACAAGAACCTCAACTTGGGTACACCTTAAATATCCCAGGAAATATAAAAATGGTTCAAAACATTGTGGTACTTACGTACGATGGAATATCCCTCAGCCATGAAATCAATGTCATAAGACCAGTAGCAGCAAAGTGAGTGGATTCAGGTACGATGATTCTAAGTGAAATAAGTCACACAGAAAAAGAAACTTATCATAAGATATCACTTATGAAGATCCTGTAAACATGGCTACACGTGAACTGAGTTAGGAAAGAGAACAGAGTCTCACATTTAGAAAACACTCTTATGCCTGCATAAAGGGGAAGGAGAGGTGGGGTGATGCATAAAACCAGAGTTTGATATAAGCACAGGGACCGTTCCAAAAACCAACTTTGGAATAGACAAGACCTACACCTTCCTCAGTGAAAGAGACTCAAAACTCCATATTTCCCACAGAGGAATATATCTGACTAGTAAGAATCTTAAAACCTATGTATTGATATGACTCCATAAGGGAATCAAGTGTGTCTAGAGTGGCATAAACATGGCAGCGAGAATCAGCTCAAACCCACTATAAAAAGGAATTTCAAAAGCAAAACGAAAAAACAGGGAAATTCTTTACAATTCCTTCAGGGTGTCTGAGGAAACCTGGAAAGACCCTATCTACAATGACAGCTGGATGTGGCATAAGGCTGGACACTTGGGACTGAGAGGATTGGTGAGATTGGGTGAGCAAATGCAGACCCTTTCAAGCAATAATGCATGGCCCCCATTCCATGGGTCCCAACTCTCCAGGTTCAAGGGAATATTACTACAGCTATAACATGTACAGGAAACCTAGAGAATAGACACACTGTGAATACGAAAGGTTTCTAAAACTCAACGTATAGTCCCTCTCCTGGTGCTCCAGTTTGACTTTCCAACTGCCTTACTATCAATCTCCCAACTTGGAGAGACAGGCCCTTTAACCTCCTGGTTTGCACAGGTTCCCAATTTGGCAGAGGATGGAAGGGACGAGGGAGAACCCATGAGAGAGTAGCTGTTAGGCATTTGGACGGGCACATGTCACTCTAATTTCCCGGCAGGAAGAAGAATTAAAGAAAGTCTCAGCCACCCACCGGGAACCAGTATAGGACATGATCCAAAATTTTGGACTTGCGTTCAGCTCACAAAAAACGAGTTGAGAAATGGAGCTCAGGGGCACAGCAATTCACAAACTGGCAGAGTGATAAAGGACAACTATCGTCCAAAAATCTGTTGAGGGAAGTCAACGAGGCGGACTTGAAAGCGAGGCAAAATAGCAGGAAACAGATTTCAAGAGGTACCTTGGAATCGCCTGTAAAGCACAGGAAGAGGGGCACAACTTGGACAATGGTGCACTTGGCCAAAAAGGGCGTATGCGTTTTCTCCTGAATATATTCAGGAGAAAATGCATACGCCCTTTTTGGCAAAGCAAGCAAGCGGGCAATGCAAATCTGCACTACAAAGAAGTATCACTTCCCACCGGTCAAAAGGGACATCCACAAAATGTGTAAAAACCAGAAAGGCAAGACAGGCCCTGAGGAACTGGGAGCCTTGTTATGCTGATGGGTGCGATGTAAATTGCCAACTGCCTCACTGGAGGAGTGCATTGTGTTCCCTAAAAGAAGTAAATAACAGAGCTACAGAGCCAAGGCCACTTCCAGTCTAGGGAATATACCTTGGGAAAACTGAAAATCAATAAGAAAGAGCCACCTCCAAATTTAGGGCTGCACTGGCTACAAGAACCTCAACTTGGGTACACCTTAAATATCCCAGGAAATATAAAATTGGTTCAAAACATTGTGGTACTTACGTACGATGGAATATCCCTCAGCCATGAAATCAATGTCATAAGACCAGTAGCAACAAAGTGAGTGGATTCAGGTACGATGATTCTAAGTGAAATAAGTCACACAGAAAAAGAAACTTATCATAAGATATCACTTATGAAGATCCTGTAAACATGGCTACACGTGAACTGAGTTAGGAAAGAGAACAGAGTCTCACATTTAGAAAACACTCTTATGCCTGCATAAAGGGGAAGGAGAGGTGGGGTGATGCATAAAACCAGAGTTTGATATAAGCACAGGGACCGTTTCAAAAACCAACTTTGGAATAGACAAGACCTACACCTTCCTCAGTGAAAGAGACTCAAAACCCCATATTTCCCACAGAGGAATATATCTGACTAGTAAGAATCTTAAAACCTATGTATTGATATGTCTCCATAAGGGAATCAAGTGTGTCTAGAGTGGCATAAACATGGCAGCGAGAATCAGCTCAAACCCACTATAAAAAGGAATTTCAAAAGCAAAACCAAAAAACAGGGAAATTCTTTACAATTCCTTCAGGGTGTCTGAGGAAACCTGGAAAGACCCTATCTACAATGACAGCTGGATGTGGCATAAGGCTGGACACTTGGGACTGAGAGGATTGGAGAGATTGGGTGAGCAAATGCAGACCCTTTCAAGCAATAATGCATGGCCCCCATTCCATGGGTCCCAACTCTCCATGTTCAAGGGAATATTACTACAGCTATAACATGTACAGGAAACCTAGAGAATGGACACACTGTGAATACGAAAGGTTTCTAAAACTCAACGAATAGTCCCTCTCCTGGTGCTCCAGTTTGACTTTCCAACTGCCTTACTATCAATCTCCTAACTTGGACAGACAGGCCCTTTAACCTCCTGGTTTGCACAGGTTCCCAATTTGGCAGAGGATGGAAGGGACGAGGGAGAACCCATGAGAGAGTAGCTGTTAGGCATTTGGACGGGCACATGTCACTCTAATTTCCCGGCAGGAAGAAGAATTAACCAAAGTCTCAGCCACCCACCGGGAACCAGTATAGGACATGATCCAAAATTTTGGACTTGCGTTCAGCTCACAAAAAACGAGTTGAGAAATGGAGCTCAGGGGCACAGCAATTCACAAACTGGCAGAGTGATAAAGGTCATCTATCGTCCAAAAATCTGTTGAGGGAATTCAACGAGGTGGACTTGAAAGTGAGGCAAAATAGCAGGAAACAGATTTCAAGAGGTACGTTGGAATCGCCTGTAAAGCACAGGAAGAGGGGCACAACTTGGACAATGGTGCACTTGGCCAAAAAGGGCGTATGCGTTTTCTCCTGAATATATTCAGGAGAAAAAGCATACGCCCTTTTTGGCCAAGCAAGCCAGTGGGCAATGCAAATCTGCACTACAAAGAAGTATCACTTCCCACCGGTCAAAAGGGACATCCACAAAATGTGTAAAAACCAGAAAGGCAAGACAGGCCCTGGAGAACAGGGAGCCTTGTCATGCTGATGGGCGGGATGTCAATTGCCAACTGCCTCACTGGAGGAGTGCATTGTGTTCCCTAAAACAAGTAAACAACAGAGCTACAGAGCCAAGGCCACTTCCAGTCTAGGGAATATACCTTGTGAAAACTGAAACTCAATAAGAAAGTGCCACCTCCAAATTTAGGGCTGCACTGACTACAAGAACCTCAACTTGGGTACACCTTAAATATCCCAGGAAATATAAAAATGGTTCAAAACATTGTGGTACTTACGTACGATGGAATATCCCTCAGCGATGAAATCAATGTCATAAGACCAGAAGCAGCAAAGTGAGTGGATTCAGGTAAGATGATTCTAAGTGAAATAAGTCACACAGAAAAACAAACTTATCATAAGATATCACTTATGAAGATCCTGTAAACATGGCTACACGTGAACTGAGTTAGGAAAGAGAACAGAGTCTCACATTTAGAAAACACTCTTATGCCTGCATAAAGGGGATGGAGAGGTAGGGTGATGCATAAAACCAGAGTTTGATATAAGCACAGGGACCGTTCCAAAAACCAACTTTCGAATAGACAAGACCTACACCTTCCTCAGTGAAAGAGACTCAAAACCCCATATTTCCCACAGAGGAATATATCTGACTAGTAAGAATCTTAAAACCTATGTATTGATATGTCTCCATAAGGGAATCAAGTGTGTCTAGAGTGGCATAAACATGGCAGCGAGAATCAGCTCAAACCCACTATAAAAAGGAATTTCAAAAGCAAAACCAAAAAACAGGGAAATTCTTTACAATTCCTTCAGGGTGTCTGAGGAAACCTGGAAAGACCCTATCTACAATGACAGCTGGATGTGGCATAAGGCTGGACACTTGGGACTGAGAGGATTGGAGAGATTGGGTGAGCAAATGCAGACCCTTTCAAGCAATAATGCATGGCCCCCATTCCATGGGTCCCAACTCTCCATGTTCAAGGGAATATTACTACAGCTATAACATGTACAGGAAACCTAGAGAATGGACACACTGTGAATACGAAAGGTTTCTAAAACTCAACGAATAGTCCCTCTCCTGGTGCTCCAGTTTGACTTTCCAACTGCCTTACTATCAATCTCCTAACTTGGACAGACAGGCCCTTTAACCTCCTGGTTTGCACAGGTTCCCAATTTGGCAGAGGATGGAAGGGACGAGGGAGAACCCATGAGAGAGTAGCTGTTAGGCATTTGGACGGGCACATGTCACTCTAATTTCCCGGCAGGAAGAAGAATTAACCAAAGTCTCAGCCACCCACCGGGCACCAGTATAGGACATGATCCAAAATTTTGGACTTGCGTTCAGCTCACAAAAAACGAGTTGAGAAATGGAGCTCAGGGGCACAGCAATTCACAAACTGGCAGAGTGATAAAGGTCATCTATCGTCCAAAAATCTGTTGAGGGAATTCAACGAGGTGGACTTGAAAGTGAGGCAAAATAGCAGGAAACAGATTTCAAGAGGTACGTTGGAATCGCCTGTAAAGCACAGGAAGAGGGGCACAACTTGGACAATGGTGCACTTGGCCAAAAAGGGCGTATGCGTTTTCTCCTGAATATATTCAGGAGAAAACGCATACGCCCTTTTTGGCCAAGCAAGCAAGCAGGCAATGCAAATCTGCACTACAAAGAAGTATCACTTCCCACCGGTCAAAAGGGACATCCACAAAATGTGTAAAAAACAGAAAGGCAAGACACCCCTGGAGAACAGGGGACCTTGTTATGCTGATGGGCGGGATGTCAATTGCCAACTGCCTCACTGGGGGAGTGCATTGTGTTCCCTAAAACAAGTAAACAACAGAGCTACAGAGCCAAGGCCACTTCCAGTCTAGGGAATATACCTTGGGAAAACTGAAAATCAATAAGAAAGAGCCACCTCCAAATTTAGGGCTGCACTGACTACAAGAACCTCAACTTGGGTACACCTTAAATATCCCAGGAAATATAAAAATGGTTCAAAACATTGTGGTACTTACGTACGATGGAATATTCCTCAGCCATGAAATCAATGTCATAAGACCAGTAGCAGCAAAGTGAGTGGATTCAGGTACGATGATTCTAAGTGAAATAAGTCACACAGAAAAAGAAACTTATCATAAGATATCACTTATGAAGATCCTGTAAACATGGCTACACGTGAACTGAGTTAGGAAAGAGAACAGAGTCTCACATTTAGAAAACACTCTTATGCCTGCATAAAGGGGATGGAGAGGTGGGGTGATGCATAAAACCAGAGTTTGATATAAGCACAGGGACCGTTCCAAAAACCAACTTTGGAATAGACAAGACCTACACCTTCCTCAGTGAAAGAGACTCAAAACCCCATATTTCCCGCAGAGGAATATATCTGACTAGTAAGAATCTTAAAACCTATGTATTGATATGACTCCATAAGGGAATCAAGTGTGTCTAGAGTGGCATAAACATGGCAGCGAGAATCAGCTCAAACCCACTATAAAAAGGAATTTCAAAAGCAAAACCAAAAAACAGGGAAATTCTTTACAATTCCTTCAGGGTGTCTGAGGAAACCTGGAAAGACCCTATCTACAATGACAGCTGGATGTGGCATAAGGCTGGACACTTGGGACTGAGAGGATTGGTGAGATTGGGTGAGCAAATGCAGACCCTTTCAAGCAATAATGCATGGCCCCCATTCCATGGGTCCCAACTCTCCATGTTCAAGGGAATATTACTACAGCTATAACATGTACAGGAAACCTAGAGAATGGACACACTGTGAATACGAAAGGTTTCTAAAACTCAACGAATAGTCCCTCTCCTGGTGCTCCAGTTTGACTTTCCAACTGCCTTACTATCAATCTCCTAACTTGGACAGACAGGCCCTTTAACCTCCTGGTTTGCACAGGTTCCCAATTTGGCAGAGGATGGAAGGGACGAGGGAGAACCCATGAGAGAGTAGCTGTTAGGCATTTGGACGGGCACATGTCACTCTAATTTCCCGGCAGGAAGAAGAATTAACCAAAGTCTCAGCCACCCACCGGGAACCAGTATAGGACATGATCCAAAATTTTGGACTTGCGTTCAGCTCACAAAAAACGAGTTGAGAAATGGAGCTCAGGGGCACAGCAATTCACAAACTGGCAGAGTGATAAAGGTCATCTATCGTCCAAAAATCTGTTGAGGGAATTCAACGAGGTGGACTTGAAAGTGAGGCAAAATAGCAGGAAACAGATTTCAAGAGGTACGTTGGAATCGCCTGTAAAGCACAGGAAGAGGGGCACAACTTGGACAATGGTGCACTTGGCCAAAAAGGGCGTATGCGTTTTCTCCTGAATATATTCAGGAGAAAACGCATACGCCCTTTTTGGCCAAGCAAGCAAGCAGGCAATGCAAATCTGCACTACAAAGAAGTATCACTTCCCACCGGTCAAAAGGGACATCCACAAAATGTGTAAAAAACAGAAAGGCAAGACACCCCTGGAGAACAGGGGACCTTGTTATGCTGATGGGCGGGATGTCAATTGCCAACTGCCTCACTGGAGGAGTGCATTGTGTTCCCTAAAACAAGTAAACAACAGAGCTACAGAGCCAAGGCCACTTCCAGTCTAGGGAATATACCTTGGGAAAACTGAAAATCAATAAGAAAGAGCCACCTCCAAATTTAGGGCTTCACTGACTACAAGAACCTCAACTTGGGTACACCTTAAATATCCCAGGAAATATAAAAATGGTTCAAAACATTGTGGTACTTACGTACGATGGAATATTCCTCAGCCATGAAATCAATGTCATAAGACCAGTAGCAGCAAAGTGAGTGGATTCAGGTACGATGATTCTAAGTGAAATAAGTCACACAGAAAAAGAAACTTATCATAAGATATCACTTATGAAGATCCTGTAAACATGGCTACACGTGAACTGAGTTAGGAAAGAGAACAGAGTCTCACATTTAGAAAACACTCTTATGCCTGCATAAAGGGGATGGAGAGGTGGGGTGATGCATAAAACCAGAGTTTGATATAAGCACAGGGACCGTTCCAAAAACCAACTTTGGAATAGACAAGACCTACACCTTCCTCAGTGAAAGAGACTCAAAACCCCATATTTCCCGCAGAGGAATATATCTGACTAGTAAGAATCTTAAAACCTATGTATTGATATGACTCCATAAGGGAATCAAGTGTGTCTAGAGTGGCATAAACATGGCAGCGAGAATCAGCTCAAACCCACTATAAAAAGGAATTTCAAAAGCAAAACCAAAAAACAGGGAAATTCTTTACAATTCCTTCAGGGTGTCTGAGGAAACCTGGAAAGACCCTATCTACAATGACAGCTGGATGTGGCATAAGGCTGGACACTTGGGACTGAGAGGATTGGTGAGATTGGGTGAGCAAATGCAGACCCTTTCAAGCAATAATGCATGGCCCCCATTCCATGGGTCCCAACTCTCCAGGTTCAAGGGAATATTACTACAGCTATAACATGTACAGGAAACCTAGAGAATGGACACACTGTGAATACGAAAGGTTTCTAAAACTCAACGAATAGTCCCTCTCCTGGTGCTCCAGTTTGACTTTCCAACTGCCTTACTATCAATCTCCCAACTTGGAGAGACAGGCCCTTTAACCTCCTGGTTTTCACAGGTTCCCAATTTGGCAGAGGATGGAAGGGATGAGGGAGAACCCATGAGAGAGTAGCTGTTAGGCATTTGGACGGGCACATGTCACTCTAATTTCCCGGCAGGAAGAAGAATTAACCAAAGTCTCAGCCACCCACCGGGAACCAGTATAGGACATGATCCAAAATTTTGGACTTGCGTTCAGCTCACAAAAAACGAGTTGAGAAATGGAGCTCAGGGGCACAGCAATTCACAAACTGGCAGAGTGATAAAGGACAACTATCGTCCAAAAATCTGTTGAGGGAAGTCAACGAGGCGTACTTGAAAGCGAGGCAAAATAGCAGGAAACAGATTTCAAGAGGTACCTTGGAATCGCGTGTAAAGCACAGGAAGACGGGCACAACTTGGACAATGGTGCACTTGGCCAAAAAGGGCGTATGCGTTTTCTCCTGAATATATTCAGGAGAAAACGCATACGCCCTTTTTGGCCAAGCAAGCAAGCGGGCAATGCAAATCTGCACTACAAATAAGTTTCAGTTCCCACCGGTCAAAAGGGACATCCACAAAATGTGTAAAAACCAGAAAGGCAAGACAGGTCCTGGAGAACAGGGAGCTTTTTTAGGCTAATGGGTGGCATGTAAATTGCTAACTGCCTCTCTGGAGGAGTGCATTGTGTTCCCTAAAACAAATAAACAACAGAGCTACAGAGCAATGGGGTGTTCCAGTCTAAGGAATATATCTTTGGAAAACTGAAAATCAATAAGACACATGCATGCCAAAATTTAAGGCTGCACTGCTTACAAGAACCTCATCGTGGGTACACCTTATATATCCCAGGAAAGACAAAAATATTTCAAGAAACTGTGGTACTTACGTACGATGTAATATCCGTTAGCCATGAAATCAATGTCATAAGGCAAGTAGCAGCAAAATGAGTGGATTCACGTACGATGATTCTAAGTGAAATAAGTCACACTGAAAAAGAAACTTATCATAAGATATCACTTATGAAATTCCTGTAAACATGGCTACACATGAACTGAGTTAGGAAAGATAACAGAATAACAAATCTTATCATAAGATATCACTCATAGTGTGAATGTAAACATGAACTGAATTTCAAACACAATAGAGTCATACATTTAGAAAACAATCTTCTGCCTGCTTAAGGGGAAAGGCGAGCTGGGGTGATGCATAAAACCACAGTTTTAAATTAGCACAAATACTGTTACATAAACCAAGTATGTAATAGACAACACCTACTGCCGGAACAATGAACTGGACTTAACGCCCCCTATTCATTGCAGAGGAATATATCTGACTCTAGAATTTTAAATCATATGTATTCTCATGTCTCCATAAAGGTATCATATGTGTGTATAATGGCATGAACACAGCACTGAAATTCAACTAAACCCCCTTATAAAATTAAGTTTCAAAAGCAAAATGCAAAAACAGCGAAACAGAGAGAAAGCCTTAAAAATTACGTTCAGGGCCTGTGATCCCACCTGGATTGACCACCTTTACACCCACAGCTGGATGAGACATAAGACTGGACACTTGGGGCTGACAAGTTTGCTGAGGTTGTGTGAGCAAAAGAACACCACTTAGAGCAATACTGTGTGCTACCCATTCTAGTGGTGCCAACTCTCCAGGTTTAAGGGAATCTTCCTACAGTTAAAACATGCATGGGACACCCAGTGGATGGTACACTGTGCGATTGGGAAAGTTTTCTAAAAGGTACCTCATTTTTCCTTTCGTCGTGCTCGGCTTCACCATTCCATCTGCATTACTAAAAATCTCCTCACTTGGAATGTCAGCGCCTTTACCCTCCTGTATGCACAGTTTGCAAATTGTGCAGAGGATGAAAAGGAAGAGGGGAAACAAATGAGAGATTAGCTGTAGGTGTTTGGATGGGCACATGTCACTCTAGTTTCCCATCAGGAAGAAGAATTAACCAAAGGCTCAGCCTGAAGCCCTGGAACCAGACTAGGCCCTAAAGCCATCCTGCGGTATTGCAGCCAGCTCACAAATAGGCGAGTTGAAAAATGGAGCTCAGGGACACAGCAATTCACAAACTTGCAGAGTTTTAAAGGACAACTATCATCCAGAAATATATTGAGGTAAGGCAGTGAAGAGGATTTGAATGCAAGGCAGAATTGAAGGAAACAGATTTCAAGAGGTACACTGGAGTCATATTTAAAGCACATGAAAAGCGACAGAACTTCAACAATGTTGCCCTTGACCGAAAAGGGATTATGTGTATTTTCTTGAATATAATCGGGAAAAAATGCATACGCCCTTTTTGGCCAAGCAAGCCATCAGGCATTGAAAATCCACACCACATAGAAGTGTCCCTTACCTCCAGTCAAAAGGGCCATCCACAAACAGTGTAAAAACCACAAATGCAGGACAGGCCATGGAGAAAAGGGAGCCTGGTTACACCGATGGAGAGGATGTAAATTGCCAACAGCCTCTCTGGAGAACTGTATGTTGTTTTCTAAAACAGAGCTACAGAGCATAGCACACTTCCACTCATGGGCGTGTATTTTGGGAAAACTAAAAATCCACAACACACAGCCAGCCCAAAGTTTAGGGCTGCTCTGTTTACAAGAACCTCGACTTCGGTACACTTTAAATATCCCAGGAAAGGAAAAAAATTGATATAGATGTTGTGGTACTTATATACAATGGAATGTCACTCAGACATAAAATCAATGTCATAAGGCCAATAGCAGCATAATGAGTGGCTTTAGGTACGATGATGCTAAGTGAAATGAGCCTCAAAGAAAAAGAAACTTATTGTAATATATCACTTATAGAGGGAATGTAAACATGGCTACACATGAACTGAATTACAAAAGAGAACAGAGTTACACATTTAGAAAACACACTTATGCCTCCTTAAGGGGAAAGGTGACGTGGGGTGATGTGTAAAAGCAGAGTTTGAAATTAGCACAGATACCATTCCATATACCAAATATGTAATAGACAAGACCTACTCCTTTCTCAATGAACTGGACACAAAACACCCTATTCACTGAAGAGGAATATATCTGACTGGTAATAATCTTGAAACCTATGTATTTATAAGTCTCCATAATGGAATCAAGTGTATGTAGATTGGCATAAACACAGATCAATGGAACAGGACAGAAAGCCCAGAGATAAACCTACATACCTATGGCTATCTCATCTATGACAAAGGAGCTAAGGATATACAATGGAGAAAAGACAGTCTCTTCAGTAATTGGTGCTGGGAAAACTGGACCCCTACACATAAAAGAATGAAATTAGAACACTCCATAACACCATACACAAAAATAAACTCTAAATGGATTAGAGATCTAAATAGAAGACCAGACACTATAAAACACTTAGAGGAAACCATAGGCAGAACACTCTATGACATAAATCACAGCAAGATCCTTTTTGACTCACCTCCTAGAGAAATGGAAATAAAAGCAGAAATCAACAAATGGGACCTAATGAAACTTAAAAGCTTTTACACAGTATAGGAAAACATAAACAAGATGCAGAAACAACCCTCAGAATGGGAGAAAATATTTTCAAATGAAGCAATTGACAAAGGATTAATCTCCAAACTTTACAAGCACCACATGTAGCTCAATATCACAAAAACAAACAACCCAATCCAAAAACGGGCAGAAGACTTAAATAGACATTTCTCCAAAGAAGATATACAGATTACCAAGAAACACATGAAAGGATGCTGAACATCACTAATCATTAGAGAAATGCAAATCAAAACTACCGTGAGGTATCACCGCACAGCAGTCAGAGTGGCAATCATCCAAAAAAATCTACAAAACAATAAATGCTGGAGAGGCCTTTATTGGAGAAAAGGGAACACACTTGCACTGTGGGTGGGAATGTAAATTGATATGGGCACTAGGGAGAACACTCCGGAGGTTCCTCTAAATAGCTAACAATAGAGGTACCATACGACACAACAATCCAACTACTGGGCATTTGCCTTGCGAAAACCATAATTCAAAAAGAGTTATGTACAAAAATGTTCATTGCAGCTCTATTTACAATAGCCAGGACATAGAAGCAACCTAAGTGTCCATCGACAGATGAATGGATAAAGAAGATCTGGCACATATATACAATGGAATATTACTCAGCCATAAAAAGAAGCAAAACTGAGTTATTTGTACTGAGGTGGATGGACTTAGAATCTGTCCTACAAAGTGAAGTAAGTCAGAAAGGGAAAAGCAAATACTGTATGTTAACAGAGATATACGGAATCTAATGAAGAAAAAAAAAGATTTTGAAGAACCTAGTGGCAGGACAGGATTAAGGACACAGACTTAGAGAAAGGACTTGAGGACACTGGAAGGGGGATGGGTAAGCTGAGACGAAGTGACAGAGTGGCATGGACATAAATACATTACCAAATGTAACACTGATAGCTACTGGAAAGCAGCCACATAGAACAGGGAGATCAGCTCGGTGCTTTGTGACCACATAAAGGGGTGGGATATGGAGTGTGGGAGGGAGATGCAAGAGGGAGGGGATCTGGTGATATTTGTATATGTATAGCTGATTCACTTTGTTATACAGCAGAAACTAACACTCCATTGTAAAACAATTATACTCCAATAAACGTGTAAAAGGAAAAAAAAAGAATGCCCAGGGATAAACCTACACACCTATGGTCAACTAATCTATGACAAAGGAGGCAAGACTATACAATGGAGATAAGACAGTCTCTTCAATCATTGGTGCTGGGAAATATGGACAGCTACATGTAAAAGAATGAAATTAGAACACTCCCCAACACCATACATAAAAATATATTCAAAATGGATTAGAGACCTTAATGTAAGACGGGACAGTATAAAACTCTGAGAGGAAAACTTACGAAGGATACTCTGACGTAAATCACAGCAAGATCTTTTTTGATCCACCTCCTGTAGTAATGAAATAAAAAAGAAAACTAAACAGATGGGACCTAATGAAATGTAAAAGCTTTTACAAAGCAAAGGAAACTAAAAACAAGACGAAAAGACAACCCTCAGAATGGCAGAAAATATTTGCAAATGAATCAATGGACAAATAATTAATCTCCAATATATATATATAAACAGCTCATGCAGCTCAATATTAATAAAACAAACAACCCAATACAAAAATGGAAGAAGATCTAAATAGACATTTCTTCCAAGAAGACATAGAGATGGCCAGTACGCACATGAAAATCTGCTCAACATCACTAATTATTAGAGAAATGGAAATCGAAACTACAATGAGGTATCACGTCACACCTGTTAGAATGGGCATCATCAGAAAATCTACAAACAACAAATGCTGGAGACGCTGTGGAGAAAAGGAACCTTCTTCCACTATTGTTGGGAATGTAAATTGATATAGTCTCTATGGAGAACAGTATGGAGGTTCCTTAAAAAACTAAAAATAGAATTACCATATAATCCAGCAATCCCACTACTGGGCATATACCCAGAGAAAACCATAAATCAAAAAGACACATTCACCACAATGTTCATTGCAGCACTATTTACAATAGCCAGGTAATGAAAGCAACCTAAGTGCCCACAGACAGATGAATGGATAAAGATGTGGTACATATATACAATGGAATATTACTCAGCCATACATAGGAATGAAATTGGGTCATTTGTAGAGACCTTGATGGATCTAGAGACTGTCATACAGAGTGAAGTAAGTCAGAAAGAGAAAAACAAATATTGTATGTTAATGCATATATGTGGAACCTAGAAAAATGGTACAGATGAACCGGTTTGCAGGGCAGAGATAGAGACACAGATGTAGAGAACAAACATATGGACACCAAGGGGGTAATGCCATGTGAGGGTGGTGGTGGGATGAATTGGGAGACTGGGATTCACATGTTGCACACTTATATGTATAAAATAGATATCCAATAAGAACCTGCTGTATAAAAGAAATAAATAAATTTAAAAAAAATTAAAAATAAATAAATAACATTTAATAAAATAAACCAAAAAATGTTTTTCCCTTCACATAGACGTCTTTATCTTAATGCATTATTTCCATGTTTATATCTCCAAATTAAAAAAAAAGAGGAATAAATAAAATCTACCTTGAACCAAAAATAAAAAAAAAAGAAAAAAGAAAAAAACAGAACCCACCAGTTATACAGAGGAAAATCGTATCAGGGCACTTGCTCCAGTGGTAAAAGATTCTTAAGTTGGTCAGAGGTGGGAAATCTTCTCCCATGCAGTCAGCCCCACAAGGAGCAACCTCATTGCAAAGCTGGGGGACTGTGTCGAGGCGTCTGTGAGTCAATGTGAGCTGAGCCCCAGTCTTGCTGCAGCTGAACTCTTCCCACCCTTTCCAGGTAAAACACATGAATATGCACAAGAACTTGCAAGCCTAGAGGAAGGGCTGTGGAGCCACACCAGCGACAGCACGCAGGCCGACTTGGTGCCTGCAGGCCAGCCAGGATGGTCCTGGCCTCAGATGCTCTTCTGGAAGCTTTCCATTTCCCTACCTGTGATACCCCTCCTGCCACGGCCCCCACTGCTTTTTTACTTCCTCACCTCTGCCTGGGGAGACATTCCAGTGGCAGGTATGGGTGACACATCCTCTTCTTTAGCAGGTGGCAGCCTGGCAACTCCTGCAGAAAGTCCAGCAGAGCCCCACTCACAATGGGCCACCCACAAAGCCACGGCCCCTCACTCCCTCCCACCACCCCAGCCCCGACACTGCTGACGGGGCCGAGAATATGGCGTCAGGTACAGCTACAGGGGCTCTTGCTGACTGGAGAGGTGTTTATATTGACCTCAACCAGGCACACGTGGGGAGGGCTGGCAGGCAGCGTCAGGCTGCCCAAATCAGCCAATCCTCACCCCTCAGGGACTCACAGTTGCAGAAAATGAACCTTGCTAAACGGGCCACGCCCAAGGAACAGGTGTGGGCTCTTGAGAGTCAGGATAGACAAGGGGCTGCAGCTGCGGCTTGTTTTCTTCTCATTTTATCTGGTCCATGAGTGGAAAACAACTTCAAGAAGACCCTATACTAATGAGAGGAACCCAGGAGTCAGGGAGAGGAGTGATGGTGGGTGGAGACAGAGGTCTGGTGCCTGGCTGCAGTGGAAGTGTCTGGAAGACCAGGCAGAGAGAGGCTGCACAGAGTGATAGCCAGGGTCACAGACCTGTCAGAGCTGCTGTTTGTTAGTTCAAGTCCTGCTCTGTGGTGTTCTGTGTCAGCTGTGAGCGACAGGTGAGCTGGGGGTTCTCTGCATGGTGGGCTATGTGCACAGTTCCTGTGTTTCCAGCCCTGCTGGGTTACCTGCCCAGGGGAGCTCCGTATCCTGGGAAGGGCCTGACTATGAGAGCCCCATGGGCTGCTGGGTAGCTGCACAGGTGAGCTCCATACCCTGGGAGGGACTTGACCACGAGAGCCCCGTGGGCTGTGGGGTGGGGGTGCAGCCCAGGTGAGCTCCATATCCTGGGATTGGCCTGACCACGAGAGCCCCATGGGCTGCTGGAAACCTGGTAAAGGATATCAGGACAGTCAGTGAAGCCACCGAGGATATACATCCAGTAGCTCCTATTTCCTACATCCTGCTGGTCATTCTACCATCCACCAGGCCATGGCATTCTGTATTAGACTTCAATGATGCCTTCTTCTGTATTCCATTCATCTCAGAGTCACAAGAATTTTTGGCTTGTGAGTGGCAGGACACAACATGCAACCAAAGCAATAATGCTGAGCCGTCCTGCCCCAATGGTTCAAAAATCCCCACACCATCATTGGGGAAATGTCCTCTAAAGACCTAAAAGTTCTACCTCTGTGAAAGGGAACCCTCCTTCAATATGCAGCGGACATTCTGATCGCCAGGCCTACTAAAGACGCCTCTGAACTACCTAGCCAAGAAAGGATAGAAGGTGTCCAAGAAAAAGGCTCAAATATCCCAGGCTAAGGTGACATGCCTGAGCTTCATTCTCACAGATATTCGGAGAAACGCATCCCAGGATAGGGAAGAAGCCATTTGCAGCCTTACCTCTTCTAAACCTAGAGGACAGCTTAGGGGTTCCTGGGGAGGCCAAGGTTTTCTGCATCTGGATCCCTAACTACAGTCTAATAGCTGGGCCTCTACATGAAACACTGACATGAAAAGATGATGATCCTTTTGAATAGAATCCAGAAGCAGCCTCTCAAGAATGGAAAGAGCAGTCAATTCAGACCCTTGCCCAGGAACTCCCTAATTTAGCTAAACCCTTTGACCTTTACATACCCGGTCAAAGGTTAATTGCCCTTGGGGCCTTAGTGCAAAAACTGGGACCACTTGAAATGGAGCAACACAAGAATGCCCTTCAGGTATGATAAACTATGGTCACCAAGGGCTTTGCCCACCGACTCATCAGGCCAGGATACTGGGGTATCTAAAAAGATGGAAATCAGCAGCCCACAAGGCCAGCTCCCTCCTAAGGGAAAAGGACCCCACGTGGTGATCCTAACCACGCATCATGCCCTGAAGTTGCAGGGGTCACTCTGTGGACACACTGACCTCGAGTGAGGAGGCCCTCCAACGCCAACCTCCAGAGAGACAAACGGGGGCAACGGGCCACTAAGATGACTCGTGTGACCATCACTTGACCTGGAGTTTCTCTCAGAAAACAACAAGACTGTGCCCCGAAAGAGCAGACTACTGCTTGCAGGACTTACTGCACCCAGAGGGGAGCTAATAAGCTTGGCGGGGGAAATGTATATCATGCTTTCACCATAGAAAACCCTACAGACACCACGGTGATGGTGGCCAATATGACCGGCTGGACTGCTGGCTACTTCTAAAGGCCGTTGACTCAGTGGACCTCATGGCCCTGGATCACCACTGGCCCTGGACTGTCTGGGAGTTGTGCAGGCAGGGCTCTCACACATGGTGCTGTTTGTACATTAATTCAGGGACCTAATTAAAGAAAGCACAGACTACTGGTCAGAGCATCTAGGCTGGCAAAATCCGTCAGCCTAAGGTCGCCGAACAAATGTGGGGTGGGGTGAAACCTGCCACCGCAGCATCTCTGCGCATCTCTTTCCCGGACCTTAAAGGTCATTAGAATCTATAACACTTCCAATGCTGGTGCTCAGGCGGACGAGAAGTGAGGCAGGAGGCCTTGGGACAATCAACCTCACCTGGAGGCTGGTGGGGAGACATTTTGCCCCTCCCCCCATGTATCAGGGCTCCCACCACAGCATGAAGCAGTTACAAAAGAGGGGTCTGCACCCTCAACACCCCAAGGATGAGGAATGGAACAAAAAGCAGAGGAGGTGTTCATCTCCGGCAACGTTCATTAAAAATTCCTGGGAGATAAAAAGAGAATCTGGGCAATAAAATAAAGTCTAACCTGTTTTTCCTTTGTGCTTTGTCTAATTTCACGTGTTCCTAGGGTTCCGCATGCAGAGGTCCCACACCCGTCACTTCAGACCCGATTTCCTAGTGCAGAATGGCTGGGTCGACACCTCAGCTAGCGGGGTCCCATGCAAACTCTGCGGCATAGAGCCCGAGCTGCAGCCAACCCAGCCCTCGAGAGCTCCATCCCCTCCCTCCCACTGACGCTGCCGGGATCCCTACACAGCAGCCCAGCCCACAGCCCGTGGGGCAGTGCACGTTCTCACCTCTCCATTCTGTTTTCAAAATAATGTTTCCTTTGCTTCTGAACCAAACTCAGTCTTGATCTGTTGGCTCCAATGACACTGGGCACGGGGACTCCTGTTGGGGTCCACTCTGGAGGATCAGTAACAGAAATTGAGAACATTGTAACTTCAATGAACAGGTGTGTGAGCCAAACTGTAGTTAACATAGAGCAGTGTATAATGCTCGGGTAAAATAAGATGTTTTTAAGACTTACATTTGATATTTCCATCACTTTCCTATAAGCAAGTTCAGTGAAGACGTCTGTCTTATTTGTCAGGTCAACATTAGATAAATGAAGTGATTTATTTCCATGGATGTAGATCGAATACTCTTGGCTGAAGCTTCAATCTTGTTTTGAATGCTTTTCCATTGAAAAGGATACCTCTCTTTCAGCTCCCCCATTTCTGAGAAGTATAAAATCTTATAATTTATTATTACCAAAGGGGAAAGGTAGGAGAAGGGATAAATTAACAGTTTGGGATTAACACATACACACTGCTATGTATAAAATAGATCATCAACAAGGAACTACTGTATAGCCCAGGGAACTACACTGAATATTTTGCAATAACCTATAAGGGGAAATAATCTGAAAAAGAATCGATATTTTTATTGACATCATCTATCAATGACAGATAAAATGTAACCTAAGCAAGGCCGATGGTGAGCGCTTCTGACCCTGAAGATTTCAATCATCTAAAGTTTGGGCTCTGCCTATTTCCCAAGGATCTTAATGGACATACGTGTAGCCGTAGCTTAAAAATTCCCCAGTTTGGGGTTCGGGGAGGCACTGATTTGGAAAAATCCCTGGTGTTCTCCTTACATGCACATGACCCTTCCTACAGCTAAAACATGCCTGTCACACCTAGAGGATGGTACACCATTTGATCGGAAAGAGTTTGGAAAAGGCACCTCATCTCCTCATCGCCTGGTGCTCGGGTTCACCCCGCCAGCATCTTTCCTAACAATCTCCTCACTTGGGGATATCAACACCGTCAACATCCTGTTGCACAGAGTTTGGAATTTGTCCAGAGCATGAAGCGGAAGGATGAGAAAAATTTAGAGACCAGTCTTAGGTGTGCGGACAGGCACATGTCACTCTAATTTCCAATCCGGAAGAAAAATTCATCAAAGGCTAGAATTGCCCACGGAAACAGAATAGGGCTAGAGGAAATCCCGCTGTTTTGTGTCCAGTTTCCAAAAACACAAGTTGAAAAATGGAACTCAGGGGCACTAAAATTCATGAAACTGCAGAGTTGAAAATATCTATCGTCGAAAAATGTCTTGAGGTAAGCCACAGAAAAAGACTTGTAAGCAAGGGAGAGTGGCAGGAAACATATTGGAAGAGGTAGAAAGGACTCCCCATTAAAGCACAAGAAAAGGGGCTGAACGTCGCCAATGATGCAGTTGGCCAAAAAGGGCGTATGCATTTTTTCTGAATATATTCAAGTAAAGGCCATACACACTTTTTATCCAACCAAACAGGTGGACACTGGAAATCAATACTACAAAATATATCACTTCACATCAGTCAGAAGGGCCATCCACATAAAGTGTAAACACCAGAAATGCAGGACAGGGCGAGGAGAAAAGGGAGCCCTGTGAGGCTGATAGTGGAAATGTAATTTGCCAATGGCCACTCTGGAGAAGTGTATTGTGTTTGCTAAAACATCTAAAAAATGATCTACAGAGCATAGGGCACTTGCACTCATGCGCATATACCTTGGGAAAAACAAAAATCAAAAGAAAACAGGCACCCCAACGTTTACCACCTCTCTGTTAAAAAGGGCCTCCACTTGGATATAACCTAAATGTCCCTGGAAGGATAAAATGGATAAAAGAGATGGGGTACTTATGTAGAGTGGAATATTACTCATCCAGAAATCAATGAAATAAGGCCAGTTGGAACAACTCTGGAGGAGTTACCTACGATCATTCTAAGTGACATATGTCAGAAAGAAAAAGACACATATCATAAGATGTCACTTAAAGGTGGAATCAAAAATGGCTACACATGAAATAAATTACAAAACAGAAACATACTCAAATATGTAGAAAATAGACATAAGGCTGCTAAATGGGAAAGGTGGGGAATGGTGAGGTATTATCGAGGAGGTTGAAATTAGCAAAGATACCATTCCAAGTACCACATTGAATAACTGACAAGGCCTACACGGTACCTCAAAGAACTGCACTCAGCCCACTCAAGTCACTGGAAAATAATACATAAGACTGGTAAGCATCTGAAAAAGAATTTATTGTTGTCTCACAGTACATGAATCAAGTGGATGTACAGCAGCAAAACACAGAGCTTTGAAAATCAGCTG
This sequence comes from Mesoplodon densirostris, assembly GCF_025265405.1. Classification (NCBI taxonomy): domain Eukaryota; kingdom Metazoa; phylum Chordata; class Mammalia; order Artiodactyla; family Ziphiidae; genus Mesoplodon; species Mesoplodon densirostris. Next base: position 1,185,922 of record NW_026778202.1, on the reverse strand, counting down.
TAACCAATATAAAAATAAATTTAAAAATATTTATAAAAACAGTGAGACAGACAAAAATTCTTACAACTTTTGTTGAAGGGCTACGATGTAATATGGATTGAACACATGTAGACCCACAGCAGGATGATATATAAGGCTGGAAGCTATGCACGCTAAGAGATGTTAGAGAGGCTGGGTGAGGAAATGCAGACCTTTTAAAGTAATACTGCCTGGTACCCATTCCATGGGTCCCAAATCTGCAGGTTCAAGGGAATCTTCTGACAGTGAATACATGCCTGGGAAACCGAGATGAATGTACACCGTGTGCTCAGGAAAGGTGTCTAAAATGCACCTCATTTTTGATCTCCTGGTGCTGGGGTTCGCCATTCCAGCTACATTACTAACAATCTCCCAACTTGGAGAATCAGCACCTTTAACCTCCTGTTTTACACAGTTTTCAATTTGTGCAGAGGATAAATGGGAAGAGGGGGAACCAATGAGAGATTAGCTGTAGGAGTTTTGACAGGCATATGTCACTCTAATTTCCCATTAGGAAGAAGAATTAACCAAAGGCTCAGCCTGCCTCCCCAGAACCAGAATAGGGCCGGAAGCAATCCAATGGTTTGGCGGCCAGCTCACAAAAAAAGCGAGTTGCAAAATGGAGCTCAGGAGCAGACAATTCAAAGACCTGCAAAGATATAAATGATAACTAACATCCAAAAATATATTCAGGTAAGGCAACGAAGAGGATCTGAATGAGAGGCAGAATTGCAGGAAACAGATTTCAAAAGGTAGATTCTACTCACATTTAAAGCATATGAAAAGCAGCAGAATTTCTAAAATGATGCAGTTGGGCAAAAGGGTGTATGCGTTTTTTTCGTGAATATCTTCAGGAAAAAAAAACACATACAGAGATTTTGGCCAACCAAACAAGAGGGAAATGCAAATCCACACAACAAAGAAGTCTCAATTTCCACTGCTCAGAAAGGCCATCCAAAAAATGTGTGCAAACCAGAAATGCAGGAGAGGCCATGGAAAACAGGGAGCCTAGTCACGCTGATGGGTGGGGTATAAATATCCAAGAGCCATTCTGAAGAAGTGTATGCTGTTTCCTAAAACATCTAAAATACAAAGCCCCCGAGCAAAGGGGACTTCAACTCATGGGTATATAACTTGGGAAGATTAAATATCAATAAGACACAGGCACCCCAAAATTTAGGGCTGCTCTGCATACAAGGACCTCAACTTTGGTACACCTAAAATATGCCAGGAAAAAGAGAAATGCATAAAGAACTTGTGGTAATTTTGCACAATGGAATATCACTCAGACATGAAATCAATGTATATAAGGCCAGTAGCAGCATAAGGAGTGGATTTAGGTATGATGAATCTAAGGGAAATTAGTCACACAGAAAAATAATCTTATCATAAGATATCACTTATGAAGATCCTGTAAACATGGCTACACATGAACTGAGTTAGGAAAGAGAACAGAGTCTCTCATTTAGAAAAAACTCTTATGACTGCTTAAGGGGGAAGGAGAGGTGGGGTGATGCATAAAACCAGAGTTTGATATAAGTACAAATAACGTTCCAGAAACCAACTATGGAACAGACAAGACCTACAACTTCCTCAGTGAAAGAGACTCAAAACCCCATATTTACCGCAGAGGAATATATCTCACTAGTAAGAATCTTAAAACCTATGTATTGATATGTCTGCGTAAGGGAATCAAGTGTGTCTAGACTGGCATAAACATGGCAGCGAGAATCAGCTCAAACCCACTATAAAAAGGAATTTCAAAAACAAAACAAAAAAACAGGGAAATTCTTTACAAATCCTTCAGGGTCTCTGATGAAACGTGGAATGACCCTATCGACAATGACAGCTGGATGTGGCATAAGGCTGGACACTTGGGACAGAGAGGATTGGTGAGATTGGGTGAGCAAATGCAGACCCTTTAAAGCAATAAGGCATGGCACCCATTCCTTGGGTCCCAACTCTCCAGGTTGAAGGGAATATTACAACAGCTATAACATGTACGAAAAACCTAGAGAATGGACACAGGGTGAATACGAAAGGTTTCTAAAACTCAATGAATAGTCCCTCACCTGGTGCTCCGTTTTGACTTTCCAACTGCTTTACTATCAATCCCCCAACTTGGAGAGACAGCCCCTTAACCTCCTGGTTCACACAGGTTGCCAATTTGGCAGAGGATGAAAGGGAAGAGGGAGTACCAATGAGAGAGTAGCTCTTAGGCATTTGGACTAGCACATGTCACTCTAATATCCTGGCAGGAAGAAGAATTTACCAAAGTCTCAGCCACCCACTGGGAACCAGTATAGGTCCTGAACCAAAATTTTGGACTTGCGTTCAGCTCACAAAAAACGAGTTGAGAAATGGAGCTCAGGGGCACAGCAATTCACAAACTGGCAGAGTAATAAAGGACAACTATCGTCCAAAAATCTGTTTAGGGAAGGCAACGAGGTGGACTTGAAAGCGAGGCTGAATAGCAGGAAACAGATTTCAAGAGGTACGTTGCAATCACATTGAAAGCACAGGAAGAGGGGCACAACTTTGACACTGATGCACTTGGCCAAAAAGGCCGTATGCGTATTCTCCTGAATATATTCAGGAGAAAACGCATACACCCTTTTTGGCCAAGCAAGCAAGCGGGCAATGCAAATCTGCACTACAAAGAAGTATCACTTCCCACTGGTCAAAAGGGACATCCACAAAATGTGTAAAAACCAGAAAGGCAAGACAGGCCCTGGAGAACAGGGAGCCTTGTTAGGCTGATGGGCAGGATGTAAATTGCCAACTGCCTCACTGGAGGAGTGCATTGTGTTCCCTAAAACAAGTAAACAACAGAGCTACAGAGCCAAGGGCGCCTCCAGTCTAGGGAATATACTTTGGGAAAACTGAAAATCAATAAGACAGAGCCACGCCAAAATTTAGGGCTGAATTGCTTACAAGAACCTCAACTTGGGTACACCTTAAATATCCCAGGAAATATAAAAATGGTTCAAAAATTTGTGGTACTTACATACGATGGAATATCCCTCAGCCATGAAATGAATGTCATAAGACCAGTAGCAGCAAAATGAGTGGATTCAGGTACGATGATTCTAAGTGAAATAAGTCACACAGAAAAAGAAACATATCATAAGATATCACTTATGAAGATCCTGTAAATATGGCTACACTTCAAATGAGTTAGGAAAGAGAAGAGGGTCTCACATTTAGAAAACATTCTTATATCTGATTAAGGGGGAGGAAATGTGGGGTGATGAATAAAAGCAGAGTTTGATATAAGCACAGGGACCGTTCCAAAAATGAACTATGGAATAGAAAAGACCTACACCTTCCTCAGTGAAAGGGACTCAAAACCCCATATTTCGCGCAGAGGAATATACCTCACTAGTAGAAATCATAAAACCTATGTATTGGTATGTGTGCGTAAGGGAATCAAGAGTGTCTAGACTGGCATAAACATGGCAGCGAGAATCAGCTCAAAACCACTATAAAAAGGAATTTCATAAACAAAACAAAAAAACAGGGAAATTTTTACAATTCCTTCAGGGTCTCTGATGAAACCTGGAATGACCCTATGTACAATGACATCTGGATGTGGCATAAGGCTGGACACTTGGGACTGAGAGGATTGATGAGATTGGGTAAGCAAATGCAGACCCTTTAAAGCAATAATGCATGGCACCCATTCCACGGGTCCCAACTCTCCAGGTTGAAGGGAATATTACGACAGCTATAACATGTACGGGAAACCAAGAGAATGGACACTCTGTGAATACGAAAGGTTTCTAAAACACAACGAATAGTCCCTCTCCTGGTGCTACGGTTTGACTTTCCAACTACTTTCCTATCAATCTCTAAACTTGGAGAGACAGCCCCTTTAACCTCCTGGTTCGCACAGGGTGCCAATTTGGCAGGGGATGAAAGGGAAGTGGAAGAACCAATGAGATAGTAGCTGTTAGGCATTTGGACGGGCACATGTCACTCTAATTTCCCGGCAGGAAGAAGAATTAACCAAAGTCTCAGCCACCCACCGGGAACCAGTATAGGACATGATCCAAAATTTTGGACTTGCGTTCAGCTCACAAAAAACGAGTTGAGAAATGGAGCTCAGGGGCACAGCAATTCACAAACTGGCAGAGTGATAAAGGACAACTATCGTCCAAAAATCTGTTGAGGGAAGTCAAGGAGGCGGACTTGAAAGCGAGGCAAAATAGCAGGAAACAGATTTCAAGAGGTACGTTGGAATCGCCTGTAAAGCACAGGAAGAGGGGCACAACTTGGAAAATGGTGCACTTGGCCAAAAAGGTCGTATGCGTTTTCTCCTGAATATATTCAGGAGAAAACGCATACGCCCTTTTTGGCCAAGCAAGCAAGCGGGCAATGCAAATCTGCACTACAAAGAAGTATCCCTCCCCAACGGTCAAAAGGGACATCCACAAAATGTGTAAAAACCAGAAAGGCAAGACAGGCCCTGGAGAACAGGGAGCATTGTTATGCTGATGGGCGGGATGTAAATTGCCAACTCCCTCACTGGAGGAGTGCATTGTGTTCCCTAAAACAAGTAAACAACAGAGCTACAGAGCCAAGGCCACTTCCAGTCTAGGGAAAATACCTTGGGAAAACTGAAAATCAATAACAAAGAGCCACCTCCAAATTTAGGGCTGCACTGACTACAAGAACCTCAACTTGGGTACACTTTAATTATCCTAGGAAATATAAAAATTGTTCATAACATTGTGGTACTTACGTACGATGGAATATCCCTCAGCCATGAAATCAATGTCATAAGACCAGTAGCAGCAAAGTGAGTGGATTCAGGTACGATGATTCTAAGTGAAATAAGTCACACAGAAAAAGGAACTTATCATAAGATATCACTTATGAAGATCCTGTAAACATGGCTACACGTGAACTGAGTTAGGAAAGAGAACAGAGTCTCACATTTAGAAAACACTCTTATGCCTGCATAAAGGGGATGGAGAGGTGGGGTGATGCATAAAACCAGAGTTTGATATAAGCACAGGGACCGTTCCAAAACCCACTTTGGAATAGACAAGACCTACACCTTCCTCAGGGAAAGAGACTCAAAACCCCATATTTCCCGCAGAGGAATATATCTGACTAGTAAGAATCTTAAAACCTATGTATTGATATGTCTCCATAAGGAAATCAAGTGTGTCTAGAGTGGCATAAACATGGCAGCGAGAATCAGCTCAAACCCACTATAAAAAGGAATTTCAAAAGCAAAACAAAAAAACAGGGAAATTCTGTACAATTCCTTCAGGGTGTCTGAGGAAACCTGGAAAGACCCTATCTACACTGACAGCTGGATGTGGCATAAGGCTGGACACTTGGGACTGAGAGGATTGGTGAGATTGGGTGAGCAAATGCAGACCCTTTAAAGCAATAATGAATGGCCCCCATACCATGGGTCCCAACTCTCCAGGTTCAAGGGAATATTACTACAGCTATAACATGTACAGGAAACCTAGAGAATGGACACACTGTGAATACGAAAGGTTTCTAAAACTCAACGAATAGTCCCTCTCCTGGTGCTCCAGTTTGACTTTCCAACTGCCTTACTATCAAACTCCCAACTTGGAGAGACAGCCCCTTTAACCTGTTGGTTTGCACAGGTTCCCAATATGGCAGAGGATGGAAGGGACGAGGGAGAACCCATGAGAGAGTAGCTGTTAGGCATTTGGACGGGCACATGACACTCTAATATCCCGGCAGGAAGAAGAATTAACCAAAGTCTCAGCCACCCACCGGGAACCAGTATAGGACATGATCCAAAATTTTGGACTTGCGTTCAGCTCACAAAAAACGAGTTGAGAAATGGAGCTCAGGGGCACAGCAATTCACAAACTGGCAGAGTGATAAAGGACAACTATCGTCCAAAAATCTGTTGAGGGAAGTCAACGAGGCGGACTTGAAAGCGAGGCAAAATAGCAGGAAACAGATTTGAAGAGGTACGTTGGAATCGCCTGTAAAGCACAGGAAGAGGGGCACAACTTCGACAATGATGCACTTGGCCAAAAAGGGCGTATGCGTTTTCTCCTGAATATATTCAGGAGAAAATGCATACGCCCTTTTTGGCCAAGCAAGCAAGCGGGCAATGCAAATCTGCACTACAAAGAAGTATCACTCCCCAACGGTCAAAAGGGACATCCACAAAATATGTAAAAACCAGAAAGGCAAGACAGGCCCTGGAGAACAGGGAGCCTTGTTATGCTGATAGGCGGGATGTAAATTACCAACTGCCTCACTGGAGGAGTGCATTGTGTTCCCTAAAACAAGTAAACAACAGAGCTACAGAGCCAAGGCCACATCCAGTCTAGGGAATATACCTTGGGAAAACTGAATATCAATAAGAAAGAGCCACCTCCAAATTTAGGGCTGCACTGGCTACAAGAACCTCAACTTGTGTACACCTTAAATATCCCAGGAAATATAAAAATGGTTCAAAACATTGTGGTACTTACGTACGATGGAATATCCCTCAGCGATGAAATCAATGTCATAAAACCAGTAGCAGCAAAGTGAGTGGATTCAGGTACGATGATTCTAAGTGAAATAAGTAACACAGAAAAAGGAACTTATCATAAGATATCACTTATGAAGATCCTATAAACGTGGCTACACGTGAACTGAATTAGGAAAGAGAACAGAGTCTCACATTTAGAAAACACTCTTATGCCTTCATAAAGGGGATGGAGAGGTGGGGTGATTCATAAAACCAGAGTTTGATATAAGCACAGGGACCGTTCCAAAAACCAACTTTGGAATAGACAAGACCTACACCTTCCTTAGTGAAAGAGACTCAAAACCCCATATTTCCCGCAGAGGAATATATCTGACTAGTAAGAATCTTAAAACCTATGTATTGATATGACTCCATAAGGGAATCAAGTGTGTCTAGAGTGGCATAAACATGGCAGCGAAAATCAGCTCAAACCCACTATAAAAAGGAATTTCAAAAGCAAAACCAAAAAACAGGGAAATTCTTTACAATTCCTTCAGGGTGTCTGAGGAAACCTGGAAAGACCTTATCTACAATGACAGCTGGATGTGGCATAAGGCTGGACACTTGGGACTGAGAGGATTGGTGAGATTGGGTGAGCAAATGCAGACCCTTTCAAGCAATAATGCATGGCCCCCATTCCATGGGTCCAAACTCTCCAGGTTCAAGGGAATATTACTACAGCTATAACATGTACAGGAAACCTAGAGAATGGACACACTGTGAATACGAAAGGTTTCTAAAACTCAACGAATAGTCCCTCTCCTGGTGCTCCAGTTTGACTTTCCAACTGCCTTACTATCAATCTCCCAACTTGGAGAGACAGGCCCTTTAACCTCCTGGTTTGCACAGGTTCCCAATTTGGCAGAGGATGGAAGGGACGAGGGAGAACCCATGAGAGAGTAGCTGTTAGGCATTTGGACGGGCACATGTCACTCTAATTTCCCGGCAGGAAGAAGAATTAACCAAAGTCTCAGCCACCCACCGGGAACCAGTATAGGACATGATCCAAAATTTTGGACTTGCGTTCAGCTCCCAAAAAACGAGTTGAGAAATGGAGCTCAGGGGCACAGCAATTCACAAACTGGCAGAGTGATAAAGGACAACTATCGTCCAAAAATCTGTTGAGGGAAGTCAACGAGGCGGACTTGAAAGCGAGGCAAAATAGCAGGAAACAGATTTCAAGAGGTACCTTGGAATCGCCTGTAAAGCACATGAAGAGGGGCACAACATCGACAATGATGCACTTTACCAAAAAGGGCGTATGCGTTTTCTCCTGAATATATTCAGGAGAAAACGCATACGCCCTTTTTGGCCAAGCAAGCAAGCGGGCAATGCAAATCTGCACTACAAAGAAGTATCACTTCCCACCGGTCAAAAGGGACATCCAAAAATGTGTAAAAACCAGAAAGGCAAGACAGGCCCTGGAGAACTGGGAGCCTTGTTATGCTGATGGGCGGGATGTAAATTGCCAACTGCCTCACTGGAGGAGTGCATTGTGTTCCCTAAAACAAGTAAACAACAGAGCTACAGAGCCAAGGCCACTTCCAGTCTAGGGAATATACCTTGGGAAAACTGAAAATCAATAAGAAAGAGCCAACTCCAAATTTAGGGCTGCACTGGCTACAAGAACCTCAACTTGTGTACACCTTAAATATCCCAGGAAATATAAAAATGGTTCAAAACATTGTGGTACTTACGTACGATGGAATATCCCTCAGCGATGAAATCAATGTCATAAAACCAGTAGCAGCAAAGTGAGTGGATTCAGGTACGATGATTCTAAGTGAAATAAGTCACACAGAAAAAGGAACTTATCATAAGATATCACTTATGAAGATCCTGTAAACATGGCTACACGTGAACTGAATTAGGAAAGAGAACAGAGTCTCACATTTAGAAAACACTCTTATGCCTTCATAAAGGGGATGGAGAGGTGGGGTGATGCATAAAACCAGAGTTTGATATAAGCACAGGGACCGTTCCAAAAACCAACTTTGGAATAGACAAGACCTACACCTTCCTCAGTGAAAGAGACTCAAAACCCCATATTTCCCGCAGAGGAATATATCTGACTAGTAAGAATCTTAAAACCTATGTATTGATATGACTCCATAAGGGAATCAAGTGTGTCTAGAGTGGCATAAACATGGCAGCGAGAATCAGCTCAAACCCACTATAAAAAGGAATTTCAAAAGCAAAACCAAAAAACAGGGAAATTCTTTACAATTCCTTCAGGGTGTCTGAGGAAACCTGGAAAGACCCTATCTACAATGACAGCTGGATGTGGCATAAGGCTGGACACTTGGGACTGAGAGGATTGGTGAGATTGGGTGAGCAAATGCAGACCCTTTCAAGCAATAATGCATGGCCCCCATTCCATGGGTCCCAACTCTCCAGGTTCAAGGGAATATTACTACAGCTATAACATGTACAGGAAACCTAGAGAATGGACACACTGTGAATACGAAAGGTTTCTAAAACTCAACGAATAGTCCCTCTCCTGGTGCTCCAGTTTGACTTTCCAACTGCCTTACTATCAATCTCCCAACTTGGAGAGACAGGCCCTTTAACCTCCTGGTTTGCACAGGTTCCCAATTTGGCAGAGGATGGAAGGGATGAGGGAGAACCCATGAGAGAGTAGCTGTTAGGCATTTGGACGGGCACATGTCACTCTAATTTCCCGGCAGGAAGAAGAATTAACCAAAGTCTCAGCCACCCACCGGGAACCAGTATAGGACATGATCCAAAATTTTGGACTTGCGTTCAGCTCACAAAAAACGAGTTGAGAAATGGAGCTCAGGGGCACAGCAATTCACAAACTGGCAGAGTGATAAAGGACAACTATCGTCCAAAAATCTGTTGAGGGAAGTCAACGAGGCGGACTTGAAAGCGAGGCAAAATAGCAGGAAACAGATTTCAAGAGGTACGTTGGAATCGCCTGTAAAGCACAGGAAGAGGGGCACAACTTCGATAATGATGCACTTTGCCAAAAACGGCGTATGCGTTTTCTCCTGAATATATTCAGGAGAAAACGCATACGCCCTTTTTGGCCAAGCAAGCAAGCGGGCAATGCAAATCTGCACTACAAAGAAGTATCACTCCCCAACGTTCAAAAGGGACATCCACAAAATGTGTAAAAACCAGACAGGCAAGACAGGCCCTGGAGAACAGGGAGCCTTGTTATGCTGATGGGCGGGATGTAAATTGCCAACTGCCTCACTGGAGGAGTGCATTGTGTTCCCTAAAACAAGTAAACAACAGAGCTACAGAGCCAAGGCCACTTCCAGTCTAGGGAAAATACCTTGGGAAAACTGAAAATCAATAACAAAGAGCCACCTCCAAATTTAGGGCTGCACTGACTACAAGAACCTCAACTTGGGTACACTTTAATTATCCTAGGAAATATAAAAATTGTTCATAACATTGTGGTACTTACGTACGATGGAATATCCCTCAGCCATGAAATCAATGTCATAAGACCAGTAGCAGCAAAGTGAGTGGATTCAGGTACGATGATTCTAAGTGAAATAAGTCACACAGAAAAAGAAACTTATCATAAGATATCACTTATGAAGATCCTGTAAACATGGCTACACATGAACTGAGTTAGGAAAGAGAACAGAGTCTCACATTTAGAAAACACTCTTATGCCTGCTTAAAGGGGAAGGAGAGGTGGGGTAATGCATAAAACCAGAGTTTGATATAAGCACAGGGACCGTTCCAAAACCCACTTTGGAATAGACAATACCTACACCTTCCTCAGGGAAAGAGACTCAAAACCCCATATTTCCCACAGAGGAATATATCTGACTAGTAAGAATCTTAAAACCTATGTATTGATATGTCTCCATAAGGGAATCAAGTGTGTCTAGAGTGGCATAAACATGGCAGCGAGAATCAGCTCAAACCCACTATAAAAAGGAATTTCAAAAGCAAAACAAAAAAACAGGGAAATTCTTTACAATTCCTTCAAGGTGTCTGAGGAAACATGGAAAGACCCTATCTACACTGACAGCTGGATGTGGCATAAGGCTGGACACTTGGGACTGAGAGGATTGGTGAGATTGGGTGAGCAAATGCAGACCCTTTAAAGCAATAATGAATGGCCCCCATTCCATGGGTCCCAACTCTCCAGGTTCAAGGGAATATTACTACAGCTCTAACATGTACAGGAAACCTAGAGAATGGACACACTGTGAATACGAAAGGTTTCTAAAACTCAACGAATAGTCCCTCTCCTGGTGCTCCAGTTTGACTTTCCAACTGCCTTACTATCAATCTCCCAACTTGGAGAGACAGCCCCTTTAACCTCCTGGTTTGCACAGGTTCCCAATATGGCAGAGGATGGAAGGGACGAGGGAGGACCCATGAGAGAGTAGCTGTTAGGCATTTGGACGGGCACATGACACTCTAATTTCCCGGCAGGAAGAAGAATTAACCAAAGTCTCAGCCACCCACCGGGAACCAGTATAGGACATGATCCAAAATTTTGGACTTGTGTTCAGCTCACAAAAAACGAGTTGAGAAATGGAGCTCAGGGGCACAGCAATTCACAAACTGGCAGAGTGATAAAGGACAACTATCGTCCAAAAATCTGTTGAGGGAACTCAACGAGGCGGACTTGAAAGCGAGGCAAAATAGCAGGAAACAGATTTCAAGAGGTACGTTGGAATCGCATGTAAAGCACAGGAAGAGGGGCACAACTTCGACAATGATGCACTTGGCCAAAAAGGGCGTATGGTTTTTCTCCTGAATATATTCAGGAGAAAAAGCATACGCCCTTTTTGGCCAAGCAAGCAAGCGGGCCATGCAAATCTGCACTACAAAGAAGTATCACTCCCCAACGGTCAAAAGGGACATCCACAAAATGTGTAAAAACCAGAAAGGCAAGACAGGCCCTGGAGAACAGGGAGCCTTGTTATGCTGATAGGCGGGATGTAAATTGCCAACTGCCTCACTGGAGGAGTGCATTGTGTTCCCTAAAACAAGTAAACAACAGAGCTACAGAGCCAAGGCCACATCCAGTCTAGGGAATATACCTTGGGAAAACTGAAAATCAATAAGAAAGAGCCACCTCCAAATTTAGGGCTGCACTGGCTACAAGAACCTCAACTTGTGTACACCTTAAATATCCCAGGAAATATAAAAATGGTTCAAAACATTGTGGTACTTACGTACGATGGAATATCCCTCAGCGATGAAATCAATGTCATAAAACCAGTAGCAGCAAAGTGAGTGGATTCAGGTACGATGATTCTAAGTGAAATAAGTCACACAGAAAAAGGAACTTATCATAAGATATCACTTATGAAGATCCCATAAACGTGGCTACACTTGAACTGAATTAGGAAAGAGAACAGAGTCTCACATTTAGAAAACACTCTTATGCCTTCATAAAGGGGATGGAGAGGTGGGGTGATGCATAAAACCAGAGTTTGATATAAGCACAGGGACAGTTCCAAAAACCAACTTTGGAATAGACAAGACCTACACCTTCCTTAGTGAAAGAGACTCAAAACCCCATATTTCCCGCAGAGGAATATATCTGACTAGTAAGAATCTTAAAACCTATGTATTGATATGACTCCATAAGGGAATCAAGTGTGTCTAGAGTGGCATAAACATGGCAGCGAAAATCAGCTCAAACCCACTATAAAAAGGAATTTCAAAAGCAAAACCAAAAAACAGGGAAATTCTTTACAATTCCTTCAGGGTGTCTGAGGAAACCTGGAAAGACCCTATCTACAATGACAGCTGGATGTGGCATAAGGCTGGACACTTGGGACTGAGAGGATTGGTGAGATTGGGTGAGCAAATGCAGACCCTTTCAAGCAATAATGCATGGCCCCCATTCCATGGGTCCCAACTCTCCAGGTTCAAGGGAATATTACTACAGCTATAACATGTACAGGAAACCTAGAGAATGGACACACTGTGAATACGAAAGGTTTCTAAAACTCAACGAATAGTCCCTCTCCTGGTGCTCCAGTTTGACTTTCCAACTGCCTTACTATCAATCTCCCAACTTGGAGAGACAGGCCCTTTAACCTCCTGGTTTGCACAGGTTCCCAATTTGGCAGAGGATGGAAGGGACGAGGGAGAACCCATGAGAGAGTAGCTGTTAGGCATTTGGACGGGCACATGTCACTCTAATTTCCCGGCAGGAAGAAGAATTAACCAAAGTCTCAGCCACCCACCGGGAACCAGTATAGGACATGATCCAAAATTTTGGACTTGCGTTCAGCTCACAAAAAACGAGTTGAGAAATGGAGCTCAGGGGCACAGCAATTCACAAACTGGCAGAGTGATAAAGGACAACTATCGTCCAAAAATCTGTTGAGGGAAGTCAACGAGGCGGACTTGAAAGCGAGGCAAAATAGCAGGAAACAGATTTCAAGAGGTACGTTGGAATCGCCTGTAAAGCACAGGAAGAGGGGCACAACTTCGACAATGATGCACTTTGCCAAAAAGGGCGTATGCGTTTTCTCCTGAATATATTCAGGAGAAAACGCATACGCCCTTTTTGGCCAAGCAAGCAAGCGGGCAATGCAAATCTGCACTACAAAGAAGTATCCCTCCCCAACGGTCAAAAGGGACATCCACAAAATGTGTAAAAACCAGAAAGGCAAGACAGGCCCTGGAGAACAGGGAGCCTTGTTATGCTGATGGGCGGGATGTAAATTGCCAACTGCCTCACTGGAGGAGTGCATTGTGTTCCCTAAAACAAGTAAACAACAGAGCTACAGAGCCAAGGCCACTTCCAGTCTAGGGAAAATACCTTGGGAAAACTGAAAATCAATAACAAAGAGCCACCTCCAAATTTAGGGCTGCACTGACAACAAGAACCTCAACTTGGGTACACTTTAATTATCCTAGGAAATATAAAAATTGTTCATAACATTGTGGTACTTACGTACGATGGAATATCCCTCAGCCATGAAATCAATGTCATAAGACCAGTAGCAGCAAAGTGAGTGGATTCAGGTACGATGATTCTAATTGAAATAAGTCACACAGAAAAAGAAACTTATCATAAGATATCAGTTATGAAGATCCTGCAAACATGGCTACACATGAACTGAGTTAGGAAAGAGAACAGAGTCTCACATTTAGAAAACACTCTTATGCCTGCTTAAAGGGGAAGGAGAGGTGGGGTGATGCATAAAACCAGAGTTTGATATAAGCACAGGGACCGTTCCAAAACCCACTTTGGAATAGACAATACCTACACCTTCCTCAGGGAAAGAGACTCAAAACCCCATATTTCCCACAGAGGAATATATCTGACTAGTAAGAATCTTAAAACCTATGTATTGGTATGTCTCCATAAGGGAATCAAGTGTGTGTAGAGTGGCATAAACATCGCAGCGAGAATCAGCTCAAACCCACTATAAAAAGGAATTTCAAAAGCAAAACAAAAAAACAGGGAAATTCTTTACAATTCCTTCAAGGTGTCTGAGGAAACCTGGAAAGACCCTATCTACACTGACAGCTGGATGTGGCATAAGGCTGGACACTTGGGACTGAGAGGATTGGTGAGATTGGGTGAGCAAATGCAGACCCTTTAAAGCAATAATGAATGGCCCCCATTCCATGGGTCCCAACTCTCCAGGTTCAAGGGAATATTACTACAGCTCTAACATGTACAGGAAACCTAGAGAATGGACACACTGTGAATACGAAAGGTTTCTAAAACTCAACGAATAGTCCCTCTCCTGGTGCTCTAGTTTGACTTTCCAACTGCCTTACTATCAATCTCCCAACTTGGAGAGACAGCCCCTTTAACCTCCTGGTTTGCACAGGTTCCCAATATGGCAGAGGATGGAAGGGACGAGGGAGAACCCATGAGAGAGTAGCTGTTAGGCATTTGGACGGGCACATGACACTCTAATTTCCCGGCAGGAAGAAGAATTAACCAAAGTCTCAGCCACCCACCGGGAACCAGTATAGGACATGATCCAAAATTTTGGACTTGTGTTCAGCTCACAAAAAACGAGTTGAGAAATGGAGCTCAGGGGCACAGCAATTCACAAACTGGCAGAGTGATAAAGGACAACTATCGTCCAAAAATCTGTTGAGGGAACTCAACGAGGCGGACTTGAAAGCGAGGCAAAATAGCAGGAAACAGATTTCAAGAGGTACGTTGGAATCGCATGTAAAGCACAGGAAGAGGGGCACAACTTCGACAATGATGCACTTGGCCAAAAAGGGCGTATGGTTTTTCTCCTGAATATATTCAGGAGAAAAAGCATACGCCCTTTTTGGCCAAGCAAGCAAGCGGGCCATGCAAATCTGCACTACAAAGAAGTATCACTCCCCAACGGTCAAAAGGGACATCCACAAAATGTGTAAAAACCAGAAAGGCAAGACAGGCCCTGGAGAACAGGGAGCCTTGTTATGCTGATAGGCGGGATGTAAATTGCCAACTGCCTCACTGGAGGAGTGCATTGTGTTCCCTAAAACAAGTAAACAACAGAGCTACAGAGCCAAGGCCACATCCAGTCTAGGGAATATACCTTGGGAAAACTGAAAATCAATAAGAAAGAGCCACCTCCAAATTTAGGGCTGCACTGGCTACAAGAACCTCAACTTGTGTACACCTTAAATATCCCAGGAAATATAAAAATGGTTCAAAACATTGTGGTACTTACGTACGATGGAATATCCCTCAGCGATGAAATCAATGTCATAAAACCAGTAGCAGCAAAGTGAGTGGATTCAGGTACGATGATTCTAAGTGAAATAAGTCACACAGAAAAAGGAACTTATCATAAGATATCACTTATGAAGATCCCATAAACGTGGCTACACTTGAACTGAATTAGGAAAGAGAACAGAGTCTCACATTTAGAAAACACTCTTATGCCTTCATAAAGGGGATGGAGAGGTGGGGTGATGCATAAAACCAGAGTTTGATATAAGCACAGGGACAGTTCCAAAAACCAACTTTGGAATAGACAAGACCTACACCTTCCTTAGTGAAAGAGACTCAAAACCCCATATTTCCCGCAGAGGAATATATCTGACTAGTAAGAATCTTAAAACCTATGTATTGATATGACTCCATAAGGGAATCAAGTGTGTCTAGAGTGGCATAAACATGGCAGCGAAAATCAGCTCAAACCCACTATAAAAAGGAATTTCAAAAGCAAAACCAAAAAACAGGGAAATTCTTTACAATTCCTTCAGGGTGTCTGAGGAAACCTGGAAAGACCCTATCTACAATGACAGCTGGATGTGGCATAAGGCTGGACACTTGGGACTGAGAGGATTGGTGAGATTGGGTGAGCAAATGCAGACCCTTTCAAGCAATAATGCATGGCCCCCATTCCATGGGTCCCAACTCTCCAGGTTCAAGGGAATATTACTACAGCTATAACATGTACAGGAAACCTAGAGAATGGACACACTGTGAATACGAAAGGTTTCTAAAACTCAACGAATAGTCCCTCTCCTGGTGCTCCAGTTTGACTTTCCAACTGCCTTACTATCAATCTCCCAACTTGGAGAGACAGGCCCTTTAACATCCTGGTTTGCACAGGTTCCCAATTTGGCAGAGGATGGAAGGGACGAGGGAGAACCCATGAGAGAGTAGCTGTTAGGCATTTGGACGGGCACATGTCACTCTAATTTCCCGGCAGGAAGAAGAATTAACCAAAGTCTCAGCCACCCACCGGGAACCAGTATAGGACATGATCCAAAATTTTGGACTTGCGTTCAGCTCACAAAAAACGAGTTGAGAAATGGAGCTCAGGGGCACAGCAATTCACAAACTGGCAGAGTGATAAAGGACAACTATCGTCCAAAAATCTGTTGAGGGAAGTCAACGAGGCGGACTTGAAAGCGAGGCAAAATAGCAGGAAACAGATTTCAAGAGGTACGTTGGAATCGCCTGTAAAGCACAGGAAGAGGGGCACAACTTCGACAATGATGCACTTTGCCAAAAAGGGCGTATGCGTTTTCTCCTGAATATATTCAGGAGAAAACGCATACGCCCTTTTTGGCCAAGCAAGCAAGCGGGCAATGCAAATCTGCACTACAAAGAAGTATCCCTCCCCAACGGTCAAAAGGGACATCCACAAAATGTGTAAAAACCAGAAAGGCAAGACAGGCCCTGGAGAACAGGGAGCCTTGTTATGCTGATGGGCGGGATGTAAATTGCCAACTGCCTCACTGGAGGAGTGCATTGTGTTCCCTAAAACAAGTAAACAACAGAGCTACAGAGCCAAGGCCACTTCCAGTCTAGGGAAAATACCTTGGGAAAACTGAAAATCAATAACAAAGAGCCACCTCCAAATTTAGGGCTGCACTGACTACAAGAACCTCAACTTGGGTACACTTTAATTATCCTAGGAAATATAAAAATTGTTCATAACATTGTGGTACTTACGTACGATGGAATATCCCTCAGCCATGAAATCAATGTCATAAGACCAGTAGCAGCAAAGTGAGTGGATTCAGGTACGATGATTCTAAGTGAAATAAGTCACACAGAAAAAGAAACTTATCATAAGATATCACTTATGAAGATCCTGTAAACATGGCTACACATGAACTGAGTTAGGAAAGAGAACAGAGTCTCACATTTAGAAAACACTCTTATGCCTGCTTAAAGGGGAAGGAGAGGTGGGGTGATGCATAAAACCAGAGTTTGATATAAGCACAGGGACCGTTCCAAAACCCACTTTGGAATAGACAATACCTACACCTTCCTCAGGGAAAGAGACTCAAAACCCCATATTTCCCACAGAGGAATATATCTGACTAGTAAGAATCTTAAAACCTATGTATTGATATGTCTCCATAAGGGAATCAAGTGTGTCTAGAGTGGCATAAACATGGCAGCGAGAATCAGCTCAAACCCACTATAAAAAGGAATTTCAAAAGCAAAACAAAAAAACAGGGAAATTCTTAACAATTCCTTCAAGGTGTCTGAGGAAACCTGGAAAGACCCTATCTACACTGACAGCTGGATGTGGCATAAGGCTGGACACTTGGGACTGAGAGGATTGGTGAGATTGGGTGAGCAAATGCAGACCCTTTAAAGCAATAATGAATGGCCCCCATTCCATGGGTCCCAACTCTCCAGGTTCAAGGGAATATTACTACAGCTCTAACATGTACAGGAAACCTAGAGAATGGACACACTGTGAATACGAAAGGTTTCTAAAACTCAACGAATAGTCCCTCTCCTGGTGCTCCAGTTTGACTTTCCAACTGCCTTACTATCAATCTCCCAACTTGGAGAGACAGCCCCTTTAACCTCCTGGTTTGCACAGGTTCCCAATATGGCAGAGGATGGAAGGGACGAGGGAGAACCCATGAGAGAGTAGCTGTTAGGCATTTGGACGGGCACATGACACTCTAATTTCCCGGCAGGAAGAAGAATTAACCAAAGTCTCAGCCACCCACCGGGAACCAGTATAGGACATGATCCAAAATTTTGGACTTGTGTTCAGCTCACAAAAAACGAGTTGAGAAATGGAGCTCAGGGGCACAGCAATTCACAAACTGGCAGAGTGATAAAGGACAACTATCGTCCAAAAATCTGTTGAGGGAACTCAACGAGGCGGACTTGAAAGCGAGGCAAAATAGCAGGAAACAGATTTCAAGAGGTACGTTGGAATCGCATGTAAAGCACAGGAAGAGGGGCACAACTTCGACAATGATGCACTTGGCCAAAAAGGGCGTATGGTTTTTCTCCTGAATATATTCAGGAGAAAAAGCATACGCCCTTTTTGGCCAAGCAAGCAAGCGGGCCATGCAAATCTGCACTACAAAGAAGTATCACTCCCCAACGGTCAAAAGGGACATCCACAAAATGTGTAAAAACCAGAAAGGCAAGACAGGCCCTGGAGAACAGGGAGCCTTGTTATGCTGATAGGCGGGATGTAAATTGCCAACTGCCTCACTGGAGGAGTGCATTGTGTTCCCTAAAACAAGTAAACAACAGAGCTACAGAGCCAAGGCCACATCCAGTCTAGGGAATATACCTTGGGAAAACTGAAAATCAATAAGAAAGAGCCACCTCCAAATTTAGGGCTGCACTGGCTACAAGAACCTCAACTTGTGTACACCTTAAATATCCCAGGAAATATAAAAATGGTTCAAAACATTGTGGTACTTACGTACGATGGAATATCCCTCAGCGATGAAATCAATGTCATAAAACCAGTAGCAGCAAAGTGAGTGGATTCAGGTACGATGATTCTAAGTGAAATAAGTCACACAGAAAAAGGAACTTATCATAAGATATCACTTATGAAGATCCCATAAACGTGGCTACACTTGAACTGAATTAGGAAAGAGAACAGAGTCTCACATTTAGAAAACACTCTTATGCCTTCATAAAGGGGATGGAGAGGTGGGGTGATGCATAAAACCAGAGTTTGATATAAGCACAGGGACAGTTCCAAAAACCAACTTTGGAATAGACAAGACCTACACCTTCCTTAGTGAAAGAGACTCAAAACCCCATATTTCCCGCAGAGGAATATATCTGACTAGTAAGAATCTTAAAACCTATGTATTGATATGACTCCATAAGGGAATCAAGTGTGTCTAGAGTGGCATAAACATGGCAGCGAAAATCAGCTCAAACCCACTATAAAAAGGAATTTCAAAAGCAAAACCAAAAAACAGGGAAATTCTTTACAATTCCTTCAGGGTGTCTGAGGAAACCTGGAAAGACCCTATCTACAATGACAGCTGGATGTGGCATAAGGCTGGACACTTGGGACTGAGAGGATTGGTGAGATTGGGTGAGCAAATGCAGACCCTTTCAAGCAATAATGCATGGCCCCCATTCCATGGGTCCCAACTCTCCAGGTTCAAGGGAATATTACTACAGCTATAACATGTACAGGAAACCTAGAGAATGGACACACTGTGAATACGAAAGGTTTCTAAAACTCAACGAATAGTCCCTCTCCTGGTGCTCCAGTTTGACTTTCCAACTGCCTTACTATCAATCTCCCAACTTGGAGAGACAGGCCCTTTAACCTCCTGGTTTGCACAGGTTCCCAATTTGGCAGAGGATGGAAGGGACGAGGGAGAACCCATGAGAGAGTAGCTGTTAGGCATTTGGACGGGCACATGTCACTCTAATTTCCCGGCAGGAAGAAGAATTAACCAAAGTCTCAGCCACCCACCGGGAACCAGTATAGGACATGATCCAAAATTTTGGACTTGCGTTCAGCTCACAAAAAACGAGTTGAGAAATGGAGCTCAGGGGCACAGCAATTCACAAACTGGCAGAGTGATAAAGGACAACTATCGTCCAAAAATCTGTTGAGGGAAGTCAACGAGGCGGACTTGAAAGCGAGGCAAAATAGCAGGAAACAGATTTCAAGAGGTACCTTGGAATCGCATGTAAAGCACAGGAAGAGGGGCACAACTTCGACAATGATGCACTTGGCCAAAAAGGGCGTATGCGTTTTCTCCTGAATATATTCAGGAGAAAACGCATACGCCCTTTTTGGCCAAGCAAGCAAGCGGGCAATGCAAATCTGCACTACAAAGAAGTATCACTCCCCAACGGTCAAAAGGGACATCCACAAAATGTGTAAAAACCAGAAAGGCAAGACAGGCCCTGGAGAACAGGGAGCCTTGTTATGCTGATAGGCGGGATGTAAATTGCCAACTGCCTCACTGGAGGAGTGCATTGTGTTCCCTAAAACAAGTAAACAACAGAGCTACAGAGCCAAGGCCACATCCAGTCTAGGGAATATACCTTGGGAAAACTGAAAATCAATAAGAAAGAGCCACCTCCAAATTTAGGGCTGCACTGGCTACAAGAACCTCAACTTGTGTACACCTTAAATATCCCAGGAAATATAAAAATGGTTCAAAACTTGTGGTACTTACGTACGATGGAATATCCCTCAGCGATGAAATCAATGTCATAAAACCAGTAGCAGCAAAGTGAGTGGATTCAGGTACGATGATTCTAAGTGAAATAAGTCACACAGAAAAAGGAACTTATCATAAGATATCACTTATGAAGATCCTATAAACGTGGCTACACGTGAACTGAATTAGGAAAGAGAACAGAGTCTCACATTTAGAAAACACTCTTATGCCTTCATAAAGGGGATGGAGAGGTGGGGTGATGCATAAAACCAGAGTTTGATATAAGCACAGGGACCGTTCCAAAAACCAACTTTGGAATAGACAAGACCTACACCTTCCTTAGTGAAAGAGACTCAAAACCCCATATTTCCCGCAGAGGAATATATCTGACTAGTAAGAATCTTAAAACCTATGTATTGATATGACTCCATAAGGGAATCAAGTGTGTCTAGAGTGGCATAAACATGGCAGCGAGAATCAGCTCAAACCCACTATAAAAAGGAATTTCAAAAGCAAAACCAAAAAACAGGGAAATTCTTTACAATTCCTTCAGGGTGTCTGAGGAAACCTGGAAAGACCCTATCTACAATGACAGCTGGATGTGGCATAAGGCTGGACACTTGGGACTGAGAGGATTGGTGAGATTGGGTGAGCAAATGCAGACCCTTTCAAGCAATAATGCATGTCCCCCATTCCATGGGTCCCAACTCTCCAGGTTCAAGGGAATATTACTACAGCTATAACATGTACAGGAAACCTAGAGAATGGACACACTGTGAATACGAAAGGTTTCTAAAACTCAACGAATAGTCCCTCTCCTGGTGCTCCAGTTTGACTTTCCAACTGCCTTACTATCAATCTCCCAACTTGGAGAGACAGGCCCTTTAACCTCCTGGTTTGCACAGGTTCCCAATTTGGCAGAGGATGGAAGGGACGAGGGAGAACCCATGAGAGAGTAGCTGTTAGGCATTTGGACGGGCACATGTCACTCTAATTTCCCGGCAGGAAGAAGAATTAACCAAAGTCTCAGCCACCCACCGGGAACCAGTATAGGACATGATCCAAAATTTTGGACTTGCGTTCAGCTCACAAAAAACGAGTTGAGAAATGGAGCTCAGGGGCACAGCAATTCACAAACTGGCAGAGTGATAAAGGACAACTATCGTCCAAAAATCTGTTGAGGGAAGTCAACGAGGAGGACTTGAAAGCGAGGCAAAATAGCAGGAAACAGATTTCAAGAGGTACGTTGGAATCGCCTGTAAAGCACAGGAAGAGGGGCACAACTTCGACAATGATGCACTTTGCCAAAAAGGGCGTATGCGTTTTCTCCTGAATATATTCAGGAGAAAACGCATACGCCCTTTTTGGCCAAGCAAGCAAGCGGGCAATGCAAATCTGCACTACAAAGAAGTATCACTCCCCAACGTTCAAAAGGGACATCCACAAAATGTGTAAAAACCAGAAAGGCAAGACAGGCCCTGGAGAACAGGGAGCCTTGTTATGCTGATGGGCGGGATGTAAATTGCCAACTGCCTCACTGGAGGAGTGCATTGTGTTCCCTAAAACAAGTAAACAACAGAGCTACAGAGCCAAGGCCACTTCCAGTCTAGGGAAAATACCTTGGGAAAACTGAAAATCAATAACAAAGAGCCACCTCCAAATTTAGGGCTGCACTGACTACAAGAACCTCAACTTGGGTACACTTTAATTATCCTAGGAAATATAAAAATTGTTCATAACATTGTGGTACTTACGTACGATGGAATATCCCTCAGCCATGAAATCAATGTCATAAGACCAGTAGCAGCAAAGTGAGTGGATTCAGGTACGATGATTCTAAGTGAAATAAGTCACACAGAAAAAGAAACTTATCATAAGATATCACTTATGAAGATCCTGTAAACATGGCTACACATGAACTGAGTTAGGAAAGAGAACAGAGTCTCACATTTAGAAAACACTCTTATGCCTGCTTAAAGGGGAAGGAGAGGTGGGGTGATGCATAAAACCAGAGTTTGATATAAGCACAGGGACCGTACCAAAACCCACTTTGGAATAGACAATACCTACACCTTCCTCAGGGAAAGAGACTCAAAACCCCATATTTCCCACAGAGGAATATATCTGACTAGTAAGAATCTTAAAACCTATGTATTGATATGTCTCCATAAGGGAATCAAGTGTGTCTAGAGTGGCATAAACATGGCAGCGAGAATCAGCTCAAACCCACTATAAAAAGGAATTTCAAAAGCAAAACAAAAAAACAGGGAAATTCTTTACAATTCCTTCAAGGTGTCTGAGGAAACCTGGAAAGACCCTATCTACACTGACAGCTGGATGTGGCATAAGGCTGGACACTTGGGACTGAGAGGATTGGTGAGATTGGGTGAGCAAATGCAGACCCTTTAAAGCAATAATGAATGGCCCCCATTCCATGGGTCCCAACTCTCCAGGTTCAAGGGAATATTACTACAGCTCTAACATGTACAGGAAACCTAGAGAATGGACACACTGTGAATACGAAAGGTTTCTAAAACTCAACGAATAGTCCCTCTCCTGGTGCTCCAGTTTGACTTTCCAACTGCCTTACTATCAATCTCCCAACTTGGAGAGACAGCCCCTTTAACCTCCTGGTTTGCACAGGTTCCCAATATGGCAGAGGATGGAAGGGACGAGGGAGAACCCATGAGAGAGTAGCTGTTAGGCATTTGGACGGGCACATGACACTCTAATTTCCCGGCAGGAAGAAGAATTAACCAAAGTCTCAGCCACCCACCGGGAACCAGTATAGGACATGATCCAAAATTTTGGACTTGTGTTCAGCTCACAAAAAACGAGTTGAGAAATGGAGCTCAGGGGCACAGCAATTCACAAACTGGCAGAGTGATAAAGGACAACTATCGTCCAAAAATCTGTTGAGGGAACTCAACGAGGCGGACTTGAAAGCGAGGCAAAATAGCAGGAAACAGATTTCAAGAGGTACGTTGGAATCGCATGTAAAGCACAGGAAGAGGGGCACAACTTCGACAATGATGCACTTGGCCAAAAAGGGCGTATGGTTTTTCTCCTGAATATATTCAGGAGAAAAAGCATACGCCCTTTTTGGCCAAGCAAGCAAGCGGGCCATGCAAATCTGCACTACAAAGAAGTATCACTCCCCAACGGTCAAAAGGGACATCCACAAAATGTGTAAAAACCAGAAAGGCAAGACAGGCCCTGGAGAACAGGGAGCCTTGTTATGCTGATAGGCGGGATGTAAATTGCCAACTGCCTCACTGGAGGAGTGCATTGTGTTCCCTAAAACAAGTAAACAACAGAGCTACAGAGCCAAGGCCACATCCAGTCTAGGGAATATACCTTGGGAAAACTGAAAATCAATAAGAAAGAGCCACCTCCAAATTTAGGGCTGCACTGGCTACAAGAACCTCAACTTGGGTACACCTTAAATATCCCAGGAAATATAAAAATGGTTCAAAACATTGTGGTACTTACGTACGATGGAATATCCCTCAGCGATGAAATCAATGTCATAAAACCAGTAGCAGCAAAGTGAGTGGATTCAGGTACGATGATTCTAAGTGAAATAAGTCACACAGAAAAAGGAACTTATCATAAGATATCACTTATGAAGATCCCATAAACGTGGCTACACTTGAACTGAATTAGGAAAGAGAACAGAGTCTCACATTTAGAAAACACTCTTATGCCTTCATAAAGGGGATGGAGAGGTGGGGTGATGCATAAAACCAGAGTTTGATATAAGCACAGGGACAGTTCCAAAAACCAACTTTGGAATAGACAAGACCTACACCTTCCTTAGTGAAAGAGACTCAAAACCCCATATTTCCCGCAGAGGAATATATCTGACTAGTAAGAATCTTAAAACCTATGTATTGATATGACTCCATAAGGGAATCAAGTGTGTCTAGAGTGGCATAAACATGGCAGCGAAAATCAGCTCAAACCCACTATAAAAAGGAATTTCAAAAGCAAAACCAAAAAACAGGGAAATTCTTTACAATTCCTTCAGGGTGTCTGAGGAAACCTGGAAAGACCCTATCTACAATGACAGCTGGATGTGGCATAAGGCTGGACACTTGGGACTGAGAGGATTGGTGAGATTGGGTGAGCAAATGCAGACCCTTTCAAGCAATAATGCATGGCCCCCATTCCATGGGTCCCAACTCTCCAGGTTCAAGGGAATATTACTACAGCTATAACATGTACAGGAAACCTAGAGAATGGACACACTGTGAATACGAAAGGTTTCTAAAACTCAACGAATAGTCCCTCTCCTGGTGCTCCAGTTTGACTTTCCAACTGCCTTACTATCAATCTCCCAACTTGGAGAGACAGGCCCTTTAACCTCCTGGTTTGCACAGGTTCCCAATTTGGCAGAGGATGGAAGGGACGAGGGAGAACCCATGAGAGAGTAGCTGTTAGGCATTTGGACGGGCACATGTCACTCTAATTTCCCGGCAGGAAGAAGAATTAACCAAAGTCTCAGCCACCCACCGGGAACCAGTATAGGACATGATCCAAAATTTTGGACTTGCGTTCAGCTCACAAAAAACGAGTTGAGAAATGGAGCTCAGGGGCACAGCAATTCACAAACTGGCAGAGTGATAAAGGACAACTATCGTCCAAAAATCTGTTGAGGGAACTCAACGAGGCGGACTTGAAAGCGAGGCAAAATAGCAGGAAACAGATTTCAAGAGGTACCTTGGAATCGCATGTAAAGCACAGGAAGAGGGGCACAACTTCGACAATGATGCACTTGGCCAAAAAGGGCGTATGCGTTTTCTCCTGAATATATTCAGGAGAAAACGCATACGCCCTTTTTGGCCAAGCAAGCAAGCGGGCAATGCAAATCTGCACTACAAAGAAGTATCACTCCCCAACGGTCAAAAGGGACATCCACAAAATGTGTAAAAACCAGAAAGGCAAGACAGGCCCTGGAGAACAGGGAGCCTTGTTATGCTGATAGGCGGGATGTAAATTGCCAACTGCCTCACTGGAGGAGTGCATTGTGTTCCCTAAAACAAGTAAACAACAGAGCTACAGAGCCAAGGCCACATCCAGTCTAGGGAATATACCTTGGGAAAACTGAAAATCAATAAGAAAGAGCCACCTCCAAATTTAGGGCTGCACTGGCTACAAGAACCTCAACTTGTGTACACCTTAAATATCCCAGGAAATATAAAAATGGTTCAAAACTTGTGGTACTTACGTACGATGGAATATCCCTCAGCGATGAAATCAATGTCATAAAACCAGTAGCAGCAAAGTGAGTGGATTCAGGTACGATGATTCTAAGTGAAATAAGTCACACAGAAAAAGGAACTTATCATAAGATATCACTTATGAAGATCCTATAAACGTGGCTACACGTGAACTGAATTAGGAAAGAGAACAGAGTCTCACATTTAGAAAACACTCTTATGCCTTCATAAAGGGGATGGAGAGGTGGGGTGATGCATAAAACCAGAGTTTGATATAAGCACAGGGACCGTTCCAAAAACCAACTTTGGAATAGACAAGACCTACACCTTCCTTAGTGAAAGAGACTCAAAACCCCATATTTCCCGCAGAGGAATATATCTGACTAGTAAGAATCTTAAAACCTATGTATTGATATGACTCCATAAGGGAATCAAGTGTGTCTAGAGTGGCATAAACATGGCAGCGAGAATCAGCTCAAACCCACTATAAAAAGGAATTTCAAAAGCAAAACCAAAAAACAGGGAAATTTTTTACAATTCCTTCAGGGTGTCTGAGGAAACCTGGAAAGACCCTATCTACAATGACAGCTGGATGTGGCATAAGGCTGGACACTTGGGACTGAGAGGATTGGTGAGATTGGGTGAGCAAATGCAGACCCTTTCAAGCAATAATGCATGGCCCCCATTCCATGGGTCCCAACTCTCCAGGTTCAAGGGAATATTACTACAGCTATAACATGTACAGGAAACCTAGAGAATGGACACACTGTGAATACGAAAGGTTTCTAAAACTCAACGAATAGTCCCTCTCCTGGTGCTCCAGTTTGACTTTCCAACTGCCTTACTATCAATCTCCCAACTTGGAGAGACAGGCCCTTTAACCTCCTGGTTTGCACAGGTTCCCAATTTGGCAGAGGATGGAAGGGACGAGGGAGAACCCATGAGAGAGTAGCTGTTAGGCATTTGGACGGGCACATGTCACTCTAATTTCCCGGCAGGAAGAAGAATTAACCAAAGTCTCAGCCACCCACCGGGAACCAGTATAGGACATGATCCAAAATTTTGGACTTGCGTTCAGCTCACAAAAAAACGAGTTGAGAAATGGAACTCAGGGGCACAGCAATTCACAAACTGGCAGAGTGATAAAGGACAACTATCGTCCAAAAATCTGTTGAGGGAAGTCAACGAGGCGGACTTGAAAGCGAGGCAAAATAGCAGGAAACAGATTTCAAGAGGTACCTTGGAATCGCCTGTAAAGCACAGGAAGAGGGGCACAACTTGGACAATGGTGCACTTGGCCAAAAAGAGCGTATGTGTTTTCTCCTGAATATATTCAGGAGAAAATGCATACGCCCTTTTTGGCCAAGCAAGCAAGCGGGCAATGCAAATCTGCACTACAAAGAAGTATCACTTCCCACCGGTCAAAAGGGACATCCACAAAATGTGTAAAAACCAGAAAGGCAAGACAGGCCCTGGAGAACTGGGAGCCTTGTTATGCTGATGGGCGGGATGTAAATTGCCAACTGCCTCACTGGAGGAGTGCATTGTGTTCCCTAAGACAAGTAAACAACAGAGCTACAGAGCCAAGGCCACTTCCAGTCTAGGGAATATACCTTGGGAAAACTGAAAATCAATAAGAAAGAGCCACCTCCAAATTTAGGGCTGCACTGACTACAAGAACCTCAACTTGGGTACACCTTAAATATCCCAGGAAATATAAAAATGGTTCAAAACATTGTGGTACTTACGTACGATGGAATATCCCTCAGCCATGAAATCAATGTCATAAGACCAGTAGCAGCAAAGTGAGTGGATTCAGGTACGATGATTCTAAGTCAAATAAGTCACACAGATAAAGAAACTTATCATAAGATATCACTTATGAAGATCCTATAAACGTGGCTACACGTGAACTGAATTAGGAAAGAGAACAGAGTCTCACATTTAGAAAACACTCTTATGCCTTCATAAAGGGGATGGAGAGGTGGGGTGATGCATAAAACCAGAGTTTGATATAAGCACAGGGACCGTTCCAAAAACCAACTTTGGAATAGACAAGACCTACACCTTCCTTAGTGAAAGAGACTCAAAACCCCATATTTCCCGCAGAGGAATATTTCTGACTAGTAAGAATCTTAAAACCTATGTATTGATATGACTCCATAAGGGAATCAAGTGTGTCTAGAGTGGCATAAACATGGCAGCGAGAATCAGCTCAAACCCACTATAAAAAGGAATTTCAAAAGCAAAACCAAAAAACAGGGAAATTCTTTACAATTCCTTCAGGGTGTCTGAGGAAACCTGGAAAGACCCTATCTACAATGACAGCTGGATGTGGCATAAGGCTGGACACTTGGGACTGAGAGGATTGGTGAGATTGGGTGAGCAAATGCAGACCCTTTCAAGCAATAATGCATGGCCCCCATTCCATGGGTCCCAACTCTCCAGGTTCAAGGGAATATTACTACAGCTATAACATGTACAGGAAACCTAGAGAATGGACACACTGTGAATACGAAAGGTTTCTAAAACTCAACGAATAGTCCCTCTCCTGGTGCTCCAGTTTGACTTTCCAACTGCCTTACTATCAATCTCCCAACTTGGAGAGACAGGCCCTTTAACCTCCTGGTTTGCACAGGTTCCCAATTTGGCAGAGGATGGAAGGGACGAGGGAGAACCCATGAGAGAGTAGCTGTTAGGCATTTGGACGGGCACATGTCACTCTAATTTCCCGGCAGGAAGAAGAATTAACCAAAGTCTCAGCCACCCACCGGGAACCAGTATAGGACATGATCCAAAATTTTGGACTTGCGTTCAGCTCACAAAAAACGAGTTGAGAAATGGAGCTCAGGGGCACAGCAATTCACAAACTGGCAGAGTGATAAAGGACAACTATCGTCCAAAAATCTGTTGAGGGAAGTCAACGAGGCGGACTTGAAAGCGAGGCAAAATAGCAGGAAACAGATTTCAAGAGGTACGTTGGAATCGCCTGTAAAGCACAGGAAGAGGGGCACAACTTCGACAATGATGCACTTTGCCAAAAAGGGCGTATGCGTTTTCTCCTGAATATATTCAGGAGAAAACGCATACGCCCTTTTTGGCCAAGCAAGCAAGCGGGCAATGCAAATCTGCACTACAAAGAAGTATCACTCCCCAACGTTCAAAAGGGACATCCACAAAATGTGTAAAAACCAGAAAGGCAAGACAGGCCCTGGAGAACAGGGAGCCTTGTTATGCTGATGGGCGGGATGTAAATTGCCAACTGCCTCACTGGAGGAGTGCATTGTGTTCCCTAAAACAAGTAAACAACAGAGCTACAGAGCCAAGGCCACTTCCAGTCTAGGGAAAATACCTTGGGAAAACTGAAAATCAATAACAAAGAGCCACCTCCAAATTTAGGGCTGCACTGACTACAAGAACCTCAACTTGGGTACACTTTAATTATCCTAGGAAATATAAAAATTGTTCATAACATTGTGGTACTTACGTACGATGGAATATCCCTCAGCCATGAAATCAATGTCATAAGACCAGTAGCAGCAAAGTGAGTGGATTCAGGTACGATGATTCTAAGTGAAATAAGTCACACAGAAAAAGAAACTTATCATAAGATATCACTTATGAAGATCCTGTAAACATGGCTACACATGAACTGAGTTAGGAAAGAGAACAGAGTCTCACATTTAGAAAACACTCTTATGCCTGCTTAAAGGGGAAGGAGAGGTGGGGTGATGCATAAAACCAGAGTTTGATATAAGCACAGGGACCGTTCCAAAACCCACTTTGGAATAGACAATACCTACACCTTCCTCAGGGAAAGAGACTCAAAACCCCATATTTCCCACAGAGGAATATATCTGACTAGTAAGAATCTTAAAACCTATGTATTGATATGTCTCCATAAGGGAATCAAGTGTGTCTAGAGTGGCATAAACATGGCAGCGAGAATCAGCTCAAACCCACTATAAAAAGGAATTTCAAAAGCAAAACAAAAAAACAGGGAAATTCTTTACAATTCCTTCAAGGTGTCTGAGGAAACCTGGAAAGACCCTATCTACACTGACAGCTGGATGTGGCATAAGGCTGGACACTTGGGACTGAGAGGATTGGTGAGATTGGGTGAGCAAATGCAGACCCTTTAAAGCAATAATGAATGGCCCCCATTCCATGGGTCCCAACTCTCCAGGTTCAAGGGAATATTACTACAGCTCTAACATGTACAGGAAACCTAGAGAATGGACACACTGTGAATACGAAAGGTTTCTAAAACTCAACGAATAGTCCCTCTCCTGGTGCTCCAGTTTGACTTTCCAACTGCCTTACTATCAATCTCCCAACTTGGAGAGACAGCCCCTTTAACCTCCTGGTTTGCACAGGTTCCCAATATGGCAGAGGATGGAAGGGACGAGGGAGAACCCATGAGAGAGTAGCTGTTAGGCATTTGGACGGGCACATGACACTCTAATTTCCCGGCAGGAAGAAGAATTAACCAAAGTCTCAGCCACCCACCGGGAACCAGTATAGGACATGATCCAAAATTTTGGACTTGTGTTCAGCTCACAAAAAACGAGTTGAGAAATGGAGCTCAGGGGCACAGCAATTCACAAACTGGCAGAGTGATAAAGGACAACTATCGTCCAAAAATCTGTTGAGGGAACTCAACGAGGCGGACTAGAAAGCGAGGCAAAATAGCAGGAAACAGATTTCAAGAGGTACGTTGGAATCGCATGTAAAGCACAGGAAGAGGGGCACAACTTCGACAATGATGCACTTGGCCAAAAAGGGCGTATGGTTTTTCTCCTGAATATATTCAGGAGAAAAAGCATACGCCCTTTTTGGCCAAGCAAGCAAGCGGGCCATGCAAATCTGCACTACAAAGAAGTATCACTCCCCAAAGGTCAAAAGGGACATCCACAAAATGTGTAAAAACCAGAAAGGCAAGACAGGCCCTGGAGAACAGGGAGCCTTGTTATGCTGATAGGCGGGATGTAAATTGCCAACTGCCTCACTGGAGGAGTGCATTGTGTTCCCTAAAACAAGTAAACAACAGAGCTACAGAGCCAAGGCCACATCCAGTCTAGGGAATATACCTTGGGAAAACTGAAAATCAATAAGAAAGAGCCACCTCCAAATTTAGGGCTGCACTGGCTACAAGAACCTCAACTTGTGTACACCTTAAATATCCCAGGAAATATAAAAATGGTTCAAAACATTGTGGTACTTACGTACGATGGAATATCCCTCAGCGATGAAATCAATGTCATAAAACCAGTAGCAGCAAAGTGAGTGGATTCAGGTACGATGATTCTAAGTGAAATAAGTCACACAGAAAAAGGAACTTATCATAAGATATCACTTATGAAGATCCCATAAACGTGGCTACACTTGAACTGAATTAGGAAAGAGAACAGAGTCTCACATTTAGAAAACACTCTTATGCCTTCATAAAGGGGATGGAGAGGTGGGGTGATGCATAAAACCAGAGTTTGATATAAGCACAGGGACAGTTCCAAAAACCAACTTTGGAATAGACAAGACCTACACCTTCCTTAGTGAAAGAGACTCAAAACCCCATATTTCCCGCAGAGGAATATATCTGACTAGTAAGAATCTTAAAACCTATGTATTGATATGACTCCATAAGGGAATCAAGTGTGTCTAGAGTGGCATAAACATGGCAGCGAAAATCAGCTCAAACCCACTATAAAAAGGAATTTCAAAAGCAAAACCAAAAAACAGGGAAATTCTTTACAATTCCTTCAGGGTGTCTGAGGAAACCTGGAAAGACCCTATCTACAATGACAGCTGGATGTGGCATAAGGCTGGACACTTGGGACTGAGAGGATTGGTGAGATTGGGTGAGCAAATGCAGACCCTTTCAAGCAATAATGCATGGCCCCCATTCCATGGGTCCCAACTCTCCAGGTTCAAGGGAATATTACTACAGCTATAACATGTACAGGAAACCTAGAGAATGGACACACTGTGAATACGAAAGGTTTCTAAAACTCAACGAATAGTCCCTCTCCTGGTGCTCCAGTTTGACTTTCCAACTGCCTTACTATCAATCTCCCAACTTGGAGAGACAGGCCCTTTAACCTCCTGGTTTGCACAGGTTCCCAATTTGGCAGAGGATGGAAGGGACGAGGGAGAACCCATGAGAGAGTAGCTGTTAGGCATTTGGACGGGCACATGTCACTCTAATTTCCCGGCAGGAAGAAGAATGAACCAAAGTCTCAGCCACCCACCGGGAACCAGTATAGGACATGATCCAAAATTTTGGACTTGCGTTCAGCTCACAAAAAACGAGTTGAGAAATGGAGCTCAGGGGCACAGCAATTCACAAACTGGCAGAGTGATAAAGGACAACTATCGTCCAAAAATCTGTTGAGGGAAGTCAACGAGGCGGACTTGAAAGCGAGGCAAAATAGCAGGAAACAGATTTCAAGAGGTACCTTGGAATCGCATGTAAAGCACAGGAAGAGGGGCACAACTTCGACAATGATGCACTTGGCCAAAAAGGGCGTATGCGTTTTCTCCTGAATATATTCAGGAGAAAACGCATACGCCCTTTTTGGCCAAGCAAGCAAGCGGGCAATGCAAATCTGCACTACAAAGAAGTATCACTCCCCAACGGTCAAAAGGGACATCCACAAAATGTGTAAAAACCAGAAAGGCAAGACAGGCCCTGGAGAACAGGGAGCCTTGTTATGCTGATAGGCGGGATGTAAATTGCCAACTGCCTCACTGGAGGAGTGCATTGTGTTCCCTAAAACAAGTAAACAACAGAGCTACAGAGCCAAGGCCACATCCAGTCTAGGGAATATACCTTGGGAAAACTGAAAATCAATAAGAAAGAGCCACCTCCAAATTTAGGGCTGCACTGGCTACAAGAACCTCAACTTGTGTACACCTTAAATATCCCAGGAAATATAAAAATGGTTCAAAACTTGTGGTACTTACGTACGATGGAATATCCCTCAGCGATGAAATCAATTTCATAAAACCAGTAGCAGCAAAGTGAGTGGATTCAGGTACGATGATTCTAAGTGAAATAAGTCACACAGAAAAAGGAACTTATCATAAGATATCACTTATGAAGATCCTATAAACGTGGCTACACGTGAACTGAATTAGGAAAGAGAACAGAGTCTCACATTTACAAAACACTCTTATGCCTTCATAAACGGGATGGAGAGGTGGGGTGATGCATAAAACCAGAGTTTGATATAAGCACAGGGACCGTTCCAAAAACCAACTTTGGAATAGACAAGACCTACACCTTCCTTAGTGAAAGAGACTCAAAACCCCATATTTCCCGCAGAGGAATATATCTGACTAGTAAGAATCTTAAAACCTATGTATTGATATGACTCCATAAGGGAATCAAGTGTGTCTAGAGTGGCATAAACATGGCAGCGAGAATCAGCTCAAACCCACTATAAAAAGGAATTTCAAAAGCAAAACCAAAAAACAGGGAAATTCTTTACAATTCCTTCAGGGTGTCTGAGGAAACCTGGAAAGACCCTATCTACAATGACAGCTGGATGTGGCATAAGGCTGGACACTTGGGACTGAGAGGATTGGTGAGATTGGGTGAGCAAATGCAGACCCTTTCAAGCAATAATGCATGGCCCCCATTCCATGGGTCCCAACTCTCCAGGTTCAAGGGAATATTACTACAGCTATAACATGTACAGGAAACCTAGAGAATGGACACACTGTGAATACGAAAGGTTTCTAAAACTCAACGAATAGTCCCTCTCCTGGTGCTCCAGTTTGACTTTCCAACTGCCTTACTATCAATCTCCCAACTTGGAGAGACAGGCCCTTTAACCTCCTGGTTTGCACAGGTTCCCAATTTGGCAGAGGATGGAAGGGACGAGGGAGAACCCATGAGAGAGTAGCTGTTAGGCATTTGGACGGGCACATGTCACTCTAATTTCCCGGCAGGAAGAAGAATTAACCAAAGTCTCAGCCACCCACCGGGAACCAGTATAGGACATGATCCAAAATTTTGGACTTGCGTTCAGCTCACAAAAAAACGAGTTGAGAAATGGAACTCAGGGGCACAGCAATTCACAAACTGGCAGAGTGATAAAGGACAACTATCGTCCAAAAATCTGTTGAGGGAAGTCAACGAGGCGGACTTGAAAGCGAGGCAAAATAGCAGGAAACAGATTTCAAGAGGTACCTTGGAATCGCCTGTAAAGCACAGGAAGAGGGGCACAACTTGGACAATGGTGCACTTGGCCAAAAAGAGCGTATGTGTTTTCTCCTGAATATATTCAGGAGAAAATGCATACGCTCTTTTTGGCCAAGCAAGCAAGCGGGCAATGCAAATCTGCACTACAAAGAAGTATCACTTCCCACCGGTCAAAAGGGACATCCACAAAATGTGTAAAAACCAGAAAGGCAAGACAGGCCCTGGAGAACTGGGAGCCTTGTTATGCTGATGGGCGGGATGTAAATTGCCAACTGCCTCACTGGAGGAGTGCATTGTGTTCCCTAAGACAAGTAAACAACAGAGCTACAGAGCCAAGGCCACATCCAGTCTAGGGAATATACCTTGGGAAAACTGAAAATCAATAAGAAAGAGCCACCTCCAAATTTAGGGCTGCACTGACTACAAGAACCTCAACTTGGGTACACCTTAAATATCCCAGGAAATATAAAAATGGTTCAAAACATTGTGGTACTTACGTACGATGGAATATCCCTCAGCCATGAAATCAATGTCATAAGACCAGTAGCAGCAAAGTGAGTGGATTCAGGTACGATGATTCTAAGTGAAATAAGTCACACAGAAAAAGAAACTTATCATAAGATATCACTTATGAAGATCCTGTAAACATGGCTACACGTGAACTGAGTTAGGAAAGAGAACAGAGTCTCACATTTAGAAAACACTCTTATGCCTGCTTCAGGGGGAAGGAGAGGTGGGGTGATGCATAAAACCAGAGTTTGATATAAGCACAGGGACCGTTTCAAAAACCAACTTTGGAATTGACAAGACCGACACCTTCCTTAGTGAAAGAGACTCAAAACCCCATATTTCCCACAGAGGAATATATCTGACTAGTAAGAATCTTAAAACCTATGTATTGATATGTCTCCATAAGGGAATCAAGTGTGTCTAGAGTGGCATAAACATGGCAGCGAGAATCAGCCCAAACCCACTATAAAAAGGAATTTCAAAAGCAAAACCAAAAAACAGGGAAATTCTTTACAATTCCTTCAGGGTGTCTGAGGAAACCTGGAAAGACCCTATCTACAATGACAGCTGGATGTGGCATAAAGCTGGACACTTGGGACTGAGAGGATTGGTGAGATTGGGTGAGCAAATGCAGACCCTTTCAAGCAATAATGCATGGCCCCCATTCCATGGGTCCCAACTCTCCAGGTTCAAGGGAATATTACTACAGCTATAACATGTACAGGAAACCTAGAGAATGGACACACTGTGAATACGAAAGGTTTCTAAAACTCAACGAATAGTCCCTCTCCTGGTGCTCCAGTTTGACTTTCCAACTGCCTTACTATCAATCTCCCAACTTGGAGAGACAGGCCCTTTAACCTCCTGGTTTGCACAGGTTCCCAATTTGGCAGAGGATGGAAGGGACGAGGGAGAACCCATGAGAGAGTAGCTGTTAGGCATTTGGACGGGCACATGTCACTCTAATTTCCCGGCAGGAAGAAGAATTAACCAAAGTCTCAGCCACCCACCGGGAACCAGTATAGGACATGATCCAAAATTTTGGACTTGCGTTCAGCTCACAAAAAACGAGTTGAGAAATGGAGCTCAGGGGCACAGCAATTCACAAACTGGCAGAGTGATAAAGGACAACTATCGTCCAAAAATCTGTTGAGGGAAGTCAACGAGGCGGACTTGAAAGCGAGGCAAAATAGCAGGAAACAGATTTCAAGAGGTACGTTGGAATCGCCTGTAAAGCACAGGAAGAGGGGCACAACTTCGACAATGATGCACTTTGCCAAAAAGGGCGTATGCGTTTTCTCCTGAATATATTCAGGAGAAAACGCATACGCCCTTTTTGGCCAAGCAAGCAAGCGGGCAATGCAAATCTGCACTACAAAGAAGTATCACTCCCCAACGTTCAAAAGGGACATCCACAAAATGTGTAAAAACCAGAAAGGCAAGACAGGCCCTGGAGAACAGGGAGCCTTGTTATGCTGATGGGCGGGATGTAAATTGCCAACTGCCTCACTGGAGGAGTGCATTGTGTTCCCTAAAACAAGTAAACAACAGAGCTACAGAGCCAAGGCCACTTCCAGTCTAGGGAAAATACCTTGGGAAAACTGAAAATCAATAACAAAGAGCCACCTCCAAATTTAGGGCTGCACTGACTACAAGAACCTCAACTTGGGTACACTTTAATTATCCTAGGAAATATAAAAATTGTTCATAACATTGTGGTACTTACGTACGATGGAATATCCCTCAGCCATGAAATCAATGTCATAAGACCAGTAGCAGCAAAGTGAGTGGATTCAGGTACGATGATTCTAAGTGAAATAAGTCACACAGAAAAAGAAACTTATCATAAGATATCACTTATGAAGATCCTGTAAACATGGCTACACATGAACTGAGTTAGGAAAGAGAACAGAGTCTCACATTTAGAAAACACTCTTATGCCTGCTTAAAGGGGAAGGAGAGGTGGGGTGATGCATAAAACCAGAGTTTGATATAAGCACAGGGACCGTTCCAAAACCCACTTTGGAATAGACAATACCTACACCTTCCTCAGGGAAAGAGACTCAAAACCCCATATTTCCCACAGAGGAATATATCTGACTAGTAAGAATCTTAAAACCTATGTATTGATATGTCTCCATAAGGGAATCAAGTGTGTCTAGAGTGGCATAAACATGGCAGCGAGAATCAGCTCAAACCCACTATAAAAAGGAATTTCAAAAGCAAAACAAAAAAACAGGGAAATTCTTTACAATTCCTTCAAGGTGTCTGAGGAAACCTGGAAAGACCCTATCTACACTGACAGCTGGATGTGGCATAAGGCTGGACACTTGGGACTGAGAGGATTGGTGAGATTGGGTGAGCAAATGCAGACCCTTTAAAGCAATAATGAATGGCCCCCATTCCATGGGTCCCAACTCTCCAGGTTCAAGGGAATATTACTACAGCTCTAACATGTACAGGAAACCTAGAGAATGGACACACTGTGAATACGAAAGGTTTCTAAAACTCAACGAATAGTCCCTCTCCTGGTGCTCCAGTTTGACTTTCCAACTGCCTTACTATCAATCTCCCAACTTGGAGAGACAGCCCCTTTAACCTCCTGGTTTGCACAGGTTCCCAATATGGCAGAGGATGGAAGGGACGAGGGAGAACCCATGAGAGAGTAGCTGTTAGGCATTTGGACGGGCACATGACACTCTAATTTCCCGGCAGGAAGAAGAATTAACCAAAGTCTCAGCCACCCACCGGGAACCAGTATAGGACATGATCCAAAATTTTGGACTTGTGTTCAGCTCACAAAAAACGAGTTGAGAAATGGAGCTCAGGGGCACAGCAATTCACAAACTGGCAGAGTGATAAAGGACAACTATCGTCCAAAAATCTGTTGAGGGAACTCAACGAGGCGGACTTGAAAGCGAGGCAAAATAGCAGGAAACAGATTTCAAGAGGTACGTTGGAATCGCATGTAAAGCACAGGAAGAGGGGCACAACTTCGACAATGATGCACTTGGCCAAAAAGGGCGTATGGTTTTTCTCCTGAATATATTCAGGAGAAAAAGCATACGCCCTTTTTGGCCAAGCAAGCAAGCGGGCCATGCAAATCTGCACTACAAAGAAGTATCACTCCCCAACGGTCAAAAGGGACATCCACAAAATGTGTAAAAACCAGAAAGGCAAGACAGGCCCTGGAGAACAGGGAGCCTTGTTATGCTGATAGGCGGGATGTAAATTGCCAACTGCCTCACTGGAGGAGTGCATTGTGTTCCCTAAAACAAGTAAACAACAGAGCTACAGAGCCAAGGCCACATCCAGTCTAGGGAATATACCTTGGGAAAACTGAAAATCAATAAGAAAGAGCCACCTCCAAATTTAGGGCTGCACTGGCTACAAGAACCTCAACTTGTGTACACCTTAAATATCCCAGGAAATATAAAAATGGTTCAAAACATTGTGGTACTTACGTACGATGGAATATCCCTCAGCGATGAAATCAATGTCATAAAACCAGTAGCAGCAAAGTGAGTGGATTCAGGTACGATGATTCTAAGTGTAATAAGTCACACAGAAAAAGGAACTTATCATAAGATATCACTTATGAAGATCCCATAAACGTGGCTACACTTGAACTGAATTAGGAAAGAGAACAGAGTCTCACATTTAGAAAACACTCTTATGCCTTCATAAAGGGGATGGAGAGGTGGGGTGATGCATAAAACCAGAGTTTGATATAAGCACAGGGACAGTTCCAAAAACCAACTTTGGAATAGACAAGACCTACACCTTCCTTAGTGAAAGAGACTCAAAACCCCATATTTCCCGCAGAGGAATATATCTGACTAGTAAGAATCTTAAAACCTATGTATTGATATGACTCCATAAGGGAATCAAGTGTGTCTAGAGTGGCATAAACATGGCAGCGAAAATCAGCTCAAACCCACTATAAAAAGGAATTTCAAAAGCAAAACCAAAAAACAGGGAAATTCTTTACAATTCCTTCAGGGTGTCTGAGGAAACCTGGAAAGACCCTATCTACAATGACAGCTGGATGTGGCATAAGGCTGGACACTTGGGACTGAGAGGATTGGTGAGATTGGGTGAGCAAATGCAGACCCTTTCAAGCAATAATGCATGGCCCCCATTCCATGGGTCCCAACTCTCCAGGTTCAAGGGAATATTACTACAGCTATAACATGTACAGGAAACCTAGAGAATGGACACACTGTGAATACGAAAGGTTTCTAAAACTCAACGAATAGTCCCTCTCCTGGTGCTCCAGTTTGACTTTCCAACTGCCTTACTATCAATCTCCCAACTTGGAGAGACAGGCCCTTTAACCTCCTGGTTTGCACAGGTTCCCAATTTGGCAGAGGATGGAAGGGACGAGGGAGAACCCATGAGAGAGTAGCTGTTAGGCATTTGGACGGGCACATGTCACTCTAATTTCCCGGCAGGAAGAAGAATTAACCAAAGTCTCAGCCACCCACCGGGAACCAGTATAGGACATGATCCAAAATTTTGGACTTGCGTTCAGCTCACAAAAAACGAGTTGAGAAATGGAGCTCAGGGGCACAGCAATTCACAAACTGGCAGAGTGATAAAGGACAACTATCGTCCAAAAATCTGTTGAGGGAAGTCAACGAGGCGGACTTGAAAGCGAGGCAAAATAGCAGGAAACAGATTTCAAGAGGTACCTTGGAATCGCATGTAAAGCACAGGAAGAGGGGCACAACTTCGACAATGATGCACTTGGCCAAAAAGGGCGTATGCGTTTTCTCCTGAATATATTCAGGAGAAAACGCATACGCCCTTTTTGGCCAAGCAAGCAAGCGGGCAATGCAAATCTGCACTACAAAGAAGTATCACTCCCCAACGGTCAAAAGGGACATCCACAAAATGTGTAAAAACCAGAAAGGCAAGACAGGCCCTGGAGAACAGGGAGCCTTGTTATGCTGATAGGCGGGATGTAAATTGCCAACTGCCTCACTGGAGGAGTGCATTGTGTTCCCTAAAACAAGTAAACAACAGAGCTACAGAGCCAAGGCCACATCCAGTCTAGGGAATATACCTTGGGAAAACT
The DNA here is from genome assembly GCF_025265405.1 of Mesoplodon densirostris. NCBI lineage: Eukaryota > Metazoa > Chordata > Mammalia > Artiodactyla > Ziphiidae > Mesoplodon > Mesoplodon densirostris. The sequence continues at coordinate 1,146,512 of NW_026778202.1, read as the reverse complement.
GAAAATCAATAAGAAAGAGCCACCTCCAAATTTAGGGCTGCACTGGCTACAAGAACCTCAACTTGTGTACACCTTAAATATCCCAGGAAATATAAAAATGGTTCAAAACTTGTGGTACTTACGTACGATGGAATATCCCTCAGCGATGAAATCAATGTCATAAAACCAGTAGCAGCAAAGTGAGTGGATTCAGGTACGATGATTCTAAGTGAAATAAGTCACACAGAAAAAGGAACTTATCATAAGATATCACTTATGAAGATCCTATAAACGTGGCTACACGTGAACTGAATTAGGAAAGAGAACAGAGTCTCACATTTAGAAAACACTCTTATGCCTTCATAAAGGGGATGGAGAGGTGGGGTGATGCATAAAACCAGAGTTTGATATAAGCACAGGGACCGTTCCAAAAACCAACTTTGGAATAGACAAGACCTACACCTTCCTTAGTGAAAGAGACTCAAAACCCCATATTTCCCGCAGAGGAATATATCTGACTAGTAAGAATCTTAAAACCTATGTATTGATATGACTCCATAAGGGAATCAAGTGTGTCTAGAGTGGCATAAACATGGCAGCGAGAATCAGCTCAAACCCACTATAAAAAGGAATTTCAAAAGCAAAACCAAAAAACAGGGAAATTCTTTACAATTCCTTCAGGGTGTCTGAGGAAACCTGGAAAGACCCTATCTACAATGACAGCTGGATGTGGCATAAGGCTGGACACTTGGGACTGAGAGGATTGGTGAGATTGGGTGAGCAAATGCAGACCCTTTCAAGCAATAATGCATGGCCCCCATTCCATGGGTCCCAACTCTCCAGGTTCAAGGGAATATTACTACAGCTATAACATGTACAGGAAACCTAGAGAATGGACACACTGTGAATACGAAAGGTTTCTAAAACTCAACGAATAGTCCCTCTCCTGGTGCTCCAGTTTGACTTTCCAACTGCCTTACTATCAATCTCCCAACTTGGAGAGACAGGCCCTTTAACCTCCTGGTTTGCACAGGTTCCCAATTTGGCAGAGGATGGAAGGGACGAGGGAGAACCCATGAGAGAGTAGCTGTTAGGCATTTGGACGGGCACATGTCACTCTAATTTCCCGGCAGGAAGAAGAATTAACCAAAGTCTCAGCCACCCACCGGGAACCAGTATAGGACATGATCCAAAATTTTGGACTTGCGTTCAGCTCACAAAAAAACGAGTTGAGAAATGGAACTCAGGGGCACAGCAATTCACAAACTGGCAGAGTGATAAAGGACAACTATCCTCCAAAAATCTGTTGAGGGAAGTCAACGAGGCGGACTTGAAAGCGAGGCAAAATAGCAGGAAACAGATTTCAAGAGGTACGTTGGAATCGCCTGTAAAGCACAGGAAGAGGGGCACAACTTGGACAATGGTGCACTTGGCCAAAAAGAGCGTATGCGTTTTCTCCTGAATATATTCAGGAGAAAACGCATACGCCCTTTTTGGTCAAGCAAGCAAGCGGGCAATGCAAATCTGCACTACAAAGAAGTATCACTTCCCACCGGTCAAAAGGGACATCCACAAAATGTGTAAAAACCAGAAAGGCAAGACAGGCCCTGGAGAACTGGGAGCCTTGTTATGCTGATGGGCGGGATGTAAATTGCCAACTGCCTCACTGGAGGAGTGCATTGTGTTCCCTAAGACAAGTAAACAACAGAGCTACAGAGCCAAGGCCACTTCCAGTCTAGGGAATATACCTTGGGAAAACTGAAAATCAATAAGAAAGAGCCACCTCCAAATTTAGGGCTGCACTGACTACAAGAACCTCAACTTGGGTACACCTTAAATATCCCAGGAAATATAAAAATGGTTCAAAACATTGTGGTACTTACGTACGATGGAATATCCCTCAGCCATGAAATCAATGTCATAAGACCAGTAGCAGCAAAGTGAGTGGATTCAGGTACGATGATTCTAAGTCAAATAAGTCACACAGATAAAGAAACTTATCATAAGATATCACTTATGAAGATCCTGTAAACATGGCTACACGTGAACTGAGTTAGGAAAGAGAACAGAGTCTCACATTTAGAAAACACTCTTATGCCTGCATAAAGGGGAAGGAGAGGTGGGGTGATGCATAAAACCAGAGTTTGATATAAGCACAGGGACCGTTTCAAAAACCAACTTTGGAATTGACAAGACCGACACCTTCCTTAGTGAAAGAGACTCAAAACCCCATATTTCCCACAGAGGAATATATCTGACTAGTAAGAATCTTAAAACCTATGTATTGATATGTCTCCATAAGGGAATCAAGTGTGTCTAGAGTGGCATAAACATGGCAGCGAGAATCAGCCCAAACCCACTATAAAAAGGAATTTCAAAAGCAAAACCAAAAAACAGGGAAATTCTTTACAATTCCTTCAGGGTGTCTGAGGAAACCTGGAAAGACCCTATCTACAATGACAGCTGGATGTGGCATAAGGCTGGACACTTGGGACTGAGAGGATTGGTGAGATTGGGTGAGCAAATGCAGACCCTTTCAAGCAATAATGCATGGCCCCCATTCCATGGGTCCCAACTCTCCAGGTTCAAGGGAATATTACTACAGCTATAACATGTACAGGAAACCTAGAGAATGGACACACTGTGAATACGAAAGGTTTCTAAAACTCAACGAATAGTCCCTCTCCTGGTGCTCCAGTTTGACTTTCCAACTGCCTTACTATCAATCTCCCAACTTGGAGAGACAGGCCCTTTAACCTCCTGGTTTGCACAGGTTCCCAATTTGGCAGAGGATGGAAGGGACGAGGGAGAACCCATGAGAGAGTAGCTGTTAGGCATTTGGACGGGCACATGTCACTCTAATTTCCCGGCAGGAAGAAGAATTAACCAAAGTCTCAGCCACCCACCGGGAACCAGTATAGGACATGATCCAAAATTTTGGACTTGCGTTCAGCTCACAAAAAACGAGTTGAGAAATGGAGCTCAGGGGCACAGCAATTCACAAACTGGCAGAGTGATAAAGGACAACTATCATCCGAAAATCTGTTGAGGGAAGTCAACGAGGCGGACTTGAAAGCGAGGCAAAATAGCAGGAAACAGATTTCAAGAGGTACCTTGGAATCGCCTGTAAAGCACAGGAAGAGGGGCACAACTTGGACAATGGTGCACTTGGCCAAAAAGGGCGTATGCGTTTTCTCCTGAATATATTCAGGAGAAAACGCATACGCCCTTTTTGGTCAAGCAAGCAAGCGGGCAATGCAAATCTGCACTACAAAGAAGTATCACTTCCCACCGGTCAAAAGGGACATCCACAAAATGTGTAAAAACCAGAAAGGCAAGACAGGCCCTGGAGAACTGGGAGCCTTGTTATGCTGATGGGCGGGATGTAAATTGCCAACTGCCTCACTGGAGGAGTGCATTGTGTTCCCTAAAAGAAGTAAACAACAGAGCTACAGAGCCAAGGCCACTTCCAGTCTAGGGAATATACCTTGGGAAAACTGAAAATCAATAAGAAAGAGCCACCTCCAAATTTAGGGCTGGACTGACTACAAGAACCTCAACTTGGGTACACCTTAAATATCTCAGGAAATATAAAAATGGTTCAAAACATTGTGGTACTTACGTACGATGGAATATCCCTCCGCCATGAAATCAATGTCATAAGACCAGTAGCAGCAAAGTGAGTGGATTCAGGTACGATGATTCTAAGTGAAATAAGTCACACAGAAAAAGAAACTTATCATAAGATATCACTTATGAAGATCCTGTAAACATGGCTACACGTGAACTGAGTTAGGAAAGAGAACAGAGTCTCACATTTAGAAAACACTCTTATGCCCGCATCAAGGGGAAGGAGAGGTGGGGTGATGCATAAAACCAGAGTTTGATATAAGCACAGGGACCGTTTCAAAAACCAACTTTGGAATTGACAAGACCGACACCTTCCTCAGTGAAAGAGACTCAAAAACCCATATTTCCCACAGAGGAATATATCTGACTAGTAAGAATCTTAAAACCTATGTATTGATATGTCTCCATAAGGGAATCAAGTGTGTCTAGAGTGGCATAAACATGGCAGCGAGAATCAGCTCAAACCCACTATAAAAAGGAATTTCAAAAGCAAAACCTAAAAACAGGGAAATTCTTTACAATTCCTTCAGGGTGTCTGAGGAAACCTGGAAAGACCCTATCTACAATGACAGCTGGATGTGGCATAAGGCTGGACACTTGGGACTGAGAGGATTGGTGAGATTGGGTGAGCAAATGCAGACCCTTTCAAGCAATAATGCATGGCCCCCATTCCATGGGTCCCAACTCTCCAGGTTCAAGGGAATATTACTACAGCTATAACATGTACAGGAAACCTAGAGAATGGACACACTGTGAATACGAAAGGTTTCTAAAACTCAACGAATAGTCCCTCTCCTGGTGCTCCAGTTTGACTTTCCAACTGCCTTACTATCAATCTCCCAACTTGGAGAGACAGGCCCTTTAACCTCCTGGTTTGCACAGGTTCCCAATTTGGCAGAGGATGGAAGGGACGAGGGAGAACCCATGAGAGAGTAGCTGTTAGGCATTTGGACGGGCACATGTCACTCTAATTTCCCGGCAGGAAGAAGAATTAACCAAAGTCTCAGCCACCCACCGGGAACCAGTATAGGACATGATCCAAAATTTTGGACTTGCGTTCAGCTCACAAAAAACGAGTTGAGAAATGGAGCTCAGGGGCACAGCAATTCACAAACTGGCAGAGTGATAAAGGACAACTATCGTCCAAAAATCTGTTGAGGGAAGTCAACGAGGCGGACTTGAAAGTGAGGCAAAATAGCAGGAAACAGATTTCAAGAGGTACCTTGGAATCGCCTGTAAAGCACAGGAAGAGGGGCACAACTTGGACAATGGTGCACTTGGCCAAAAAGGGCGTATGCGTTTTCTCCTGAATATATTCAGGAGAAAACGCATACGCCCTTTTTGGCCAAGCAAGCAAGCGGGCAATGCAACTCTGCACTACAAAGAAGTATCACTTCCCACCGGTCAAAAGGGACATCCACAAAATGTGTAAAAACCAGAAAGGCAAGACAGGCCCTGGAGAACAGGGAGCCTTGTTATGCTGATGGGCGGGATGTAAATTGCCAACTGCCTCACTGGAGGAGTGCATTGTGTTCCCTAAAATAAGTAAACAACAGAGCTACAGAGCCAAGGCCACTTCCAGTCTAGGGAATATACCTGGGGAAAACTGAAAATCAATAAGAAAGAGCCACCTCCAAATTTAGGGCTGCACTGGCTACAAGAACCTCAACTTGGGTACACCTTAAATATCCCAGGAAATATAAAAATGGTTCAAAACATTGTGGTACTTACGTACGATGGAATATCCCTCAGCGATGAAATCAATGTCATAAGACAAGTAGCAGCAAAGTGAGTGGATTCAGGTACGATGATTCTAAGTGAAATAAGTCACACAGAAAAAGGAACTTATCATAAGATATCACTTATGAAGATCCTGTAAACATGGCTACACGTGAACTGAGTTAGGAAAGAGAACAGAGTCTCACAGTTAGAAAACACTCTTATGCCTGCATGAAGGGGATGGAGAGGTGGGGTGATGCATAAAACCAGAGTTTGATATAAGCACAGGGAACGTTCCAAAAACCAACTTTGGAATAGACAAGACCTACACCTTCCTCAGTGAAAGAGACTCAAAACCCCATATTTCCCGCAGAGGAATATATCTGACTAGTAAGAATCTTAAAACCTATGTATTGATATGTCTCCATAAGGGAATCAAGTGTGTCTAGAGTGGCATAAACATGGCAGCGAGAATCAGCTCAAACCCACTATAAAAAGTAATTTCAAAAGCAAAACCAAAAAACAGGGAAATTCTTTACAATTCCTTCAGGGTGTCTGAGGAAACCTGGAAAGACCCTATCTACAATGACAGCTGGATGTGGCATAAGCCTGGACACTTGGGACTGAGAGGATTGGTGAGATTGGGTGAGCAAATGCAGACCCTTTCAAGCAATAATGCATGGCCCCCATTCCATGGGTCCCAACTCTCCATGTTCAAGGGAATATTACTACAGCTATAACATGTACAGGAAACCTAGAGAATGGACACACTGTGAATACGAAAGGTTTCTAAAACTCAACGAATAGTCCCTCTCCTGGTGCTCCAGTTTGACTTTCCAACTGCCTTACTATCAATCTCCCAACTTGGAGAGACAGGCCCTTTAACCTCCTGGTTTGCACAGGTTCCCAATTTGGCAGAGGATGGAAGGGACGAGGGAGAACCCATGAGAGAGTAGCTGTTAGGCATTTGGACGGGCACATGTCACTCTAATTTCCCGGCAGGAAGAAGAATTAACCAAAGTCTCAGCCACCCACCGGGAACCAGTATAGGACATGATCCAAAATTTTGGACTTGCGTTCAGCTCACAAAAAACGAGTTGAGAAATGGAGCTCAGGGGCACAGCAATTCACAAACTGGCAGAGTGATAAAGGACAACTATCGTCCAAAAATCTGTTGAGGGAAGTCAACGAGGCGGACTTGAAAGTGAGGCAAAATAGCAGGAAACAGATTTCAAGAGGTACGTTGGAATCGCCTGTAAAGCACAGGAAGAGGGGCACAACTTGGACAATGGTGCACTTGGCCAAAAAGGGCGTATGCGTTTTCTCCTGAATATATTCAGGAGAAAACGCATACGCCCTTTTTGGCCAAGCAAGCAAGCGGGCAATGCAAATCTGCACTACAAAGAAGTATCACTTCCCACCGGTCAAAAGGGACATCCACAAAATGTGTAAAAACCAGAAAGGCAAGACAGGCCCTGGAGAACAGGGAGCCTTGTCATGCTGATGGGCGGGATGTAAATTGCCAACTGCCTCACTGGAGGAGTGCATTGTGTTCCCTAAAACAAGTAAACAACAGAGCTACAGAGCCAAGGCCACATCCAGTCTAGGGAATATACCTTGGGAAAACTGAAAATCAATAAGAAAGAGCCACCTCCAAATTTAGGGCTGCACTGGCTACAAGAACCTCAACTTGGGTACACCTTAAATATCCCAGGAAATATAAAAATGGTTCAAAACATTGTGGTACTTACGTACGACGGAATATCCCTCAGCGATGAAATCAATGTCATAAAACCAGTAGCAGCAAAGTGAGTGGATTCAGGTACGATGATTCTAAGTGAACTAAGTCACACAGAAAAAGGAACTTATCATAAGATATCACTTATGAAGATCCTGTAAACATGGCTACACGTGAACTGAGTTAGGAAAGAGAACAGAGTCTCGCATTTAGAAAACACTCTTATGCCTGCATAAAGGGGATGGAGAGGTGGGGTGATGCATAAAACCAGAGTTTGATATAAGCACAGGGACCGTTCCAAAAACCAACTTTGGAATAGACAAGACCTACACCTTCCTCAGTGAAAGAGACTCAAAATCCCATATTTCCCGCAGAGGAATATATCTGACTAGTAAGAATCTTAAAACCTATGTATTGATATGTCTCCATAAGGGATTCAAGTGTGTCTAGAGTGGCATAAACATGGCAGCGAGAATCAGCTCAAACCCACTATAAAAAGGAATTTCAAAAACAAAACAAAAAAACAGGGAATTTCTTTACAATTCCTTCAGGGTGTCTGAGGAAACCTGGAAAGACCCTATCTACAATGACAGCTGGATGTGGCATAAGGCTGGACACTTGGGACTGAGCAGATTGGAGAGATTGGTTGAGCAAATGCAGACCCTTTCAAGCAATATTTCATGGCACCCGTTCCATTGCTCCCAACTCTCCAGCTTGAAGGGAATATTACGACAGCTATAACATGTACGGGAAACCTAGAGAATGGACACACTGTGAATACGAATGGTTTCTAAAACTCAACGAATAGTCCCTCTCCTGGATATCCGGTTTGACTTTCCAACTGCTTTACTATCAATCTCCCAACTTGGAGAGACAGCCCCTTTAACCTCCTGGTTCGCACAGGTTGCCAATTTGGCAGAGGATGAAAGGGAAGAGGGAGAACCAATGAGAGAGTAGCTATTAGGCATTTGGACGGGCACATGCCATTTTAAATTCCCGGCAGGAAGAATAATTAATCAAAGTCTCAGCCACCCACCGGGAATCAGTATAGGGCCTGAACTAAAATTTGGGACTTGTGTTCAGCTCACAAATAACGAGTTGAAAAATGGAGCTCAGGGGCACAGCAATTCACAAACTGGCAGAGTAATAAAGGACAACTATCGTCCAAAAATCTGTTGAGGGAAGGCAACGAGGCGGACTTGAAAGTGAGGCAGAATAGCAGGAAAATCGATTTCAAGAGGTACGTAGGAATCGCCTTGAGAGAATAGGAAGAGGGGCACAACTTTGACACTGATGCACTTGGCCAAAAAGGGTCTATGCGTTTTCTCCTGATTACATTCAGGAGAACATGCATAGGCCCTTTTTGGCCAAGCAAGCAAGCGGGCAATGCAAATCTGCACGACAAAGAAGTATCACTTCCCACCGGTCAAAAGGGACATCCACAAAATGTATAAAAACCAGAAAGGCAAGACAGGCCCTGGAGAATATACGGAGCCTTGTTATGCTGATGGGCCGTATGTAAATTGCCAACTGCCTCTCAGGAGGATTGCATTTTGCTCCCTATAACAAGTAAACAACAGAGCTACTGAGCCAAGTGTGCTTCCAGTCTAGGGAATATACCTTGGGAAAACGGAATATCAATAAGACAGAGCCACACCAAAATTTAGGGCTGCACTGCTTACAGGAACCTCAACTGGGTTACACCTTAAATATCCCACGAAATATAAAAATGGTTCAAAACATTGTGGTACTTACGTACGATGGAATATACCTGAGCCATGAAATCAATGTCATAAGACCAGGAGCACCAAAATGAGTGGATTCAGGTACGATGATTCTAAGTGAAATATGTCACACAGAAAAAGAAACTTATCATAAGATGTCACTTATGAAGATCCTGTAAACATGGCTACACATGAGCTGAGTTAGGAAAGAGAACAGAGTCTCACATTTAGAAAACACACTTATGCCTGCTTCAGGGGGAAGGAGAGGTGGGGTGATGCATAAAACCAGAGTTCGATATAAGCACAGGTACCATTAAAAAAAACCTACTATGGAATAGACAAGACCTACACCTTCCTCAGTGAAAGAGACTCAAAACCCCATATTTCCCGCAGAGGAATATATCTGACTAGTAAGAATCTTAAAACCTATGTATTGATATGACTCCATAAGGGAATCAAGTTTGTCTAGAGTGGCATAAACATGGCAGCGAGAATCAGCTCAAAACCACTATAAAAAGGAATTTCAAAAGCAAAACCAAAAAACAGGGAAATTCTTTACAATTCCTTCAGGGTGTCTGAGGAAACCTGGAAAGACCCTATCTACAATGACAGCTGGATGTGGCATAAGGCTGGACACTTGGGACTGAGAGGATTGGTGACATTGGGTGAGCAAATGCAGACCCTTTCAAGCAATAATGCATGGCCCCCATTCCATGGGTCCCAACTCTCCAGGTTCAAGGGAATATTACTACAGCTATAACATGTACAGGAAACCTAGAGAATGGACACACTGTGAATACGAAAGGTTTCTAAAACTCAACGAATAGTCCCTCTCCTGGTGCTCCAGTTTGACTTTCCAACTGCCTTACTATCAATCTCCCAACTTGGAGAGACAGGCCCTTTAACCTCCTGGTTTGCACAGGTTCCCAATTTGGCAGAGGATGGAAGGGACGAGCGAGAACCCATGAAAGAGTAGCTGTTAGGCATTTGGACGGGCACATGTCACTCTAATTTCCCGGCAGGAAGAAGAATTAACCAAAGTCTCAGCCACCCACCGGGAACCAGTATAGGACATGATCCAAAATTTTGGACTTGCGTTCAGCTCCCAAAAAACGAGTTGAGAAATGGAGATCAGGGGCACAGCAATTCACAAACTGGCAGAGTGATAAAGGACAACTATCGTCCAAAAATATGTTGAGGGAAGTCAACGAGGCGGACTTGAAAGTGAGGCAAAATAGCAGGAAACAGATTTCAAGAGGTACGTTGGAATCGCCTGTAAAGCACAGGAAGAGGGGCACAACTTGGACAATGGTGCACTTGGCCAAAAATGGCGTATGCATTTTCTCCTGAATATATTCAGGAGAAAACGCATACGCCCTTTTTGGCCAAGCAAGCAAGCGGGCAATGCAAATCTGCACTACAAAGAAGTATCCCTTCCCACCGGTCAAAAGGGACATCCACAAAATGTGTAAAAACCAGAAAGGCAAGACAGGCCCTGGAGAACAGGGAGCCTTGTCATGCTGATGGGCGGGATGTAAATTGCCAACTGCCTCACTGGAGGAGTGCATTGTGTTCCCTAAAACAAGTAAACAACAGAGCTACAGAGCCAAGGCCACATCCAGTCTAGGGAATGTACCTTGGGAAAACTGAAAATCAATAAGAAAGAGCCACCTCCAAATTTAGGGCTGCACTGGCTACAAGAACCTCAACTTGTGTACACCTTAAATATCCCAGGAAATATAAAAATGGTTCAAAACATTGTGGTACTTACGTACGATGGAATATCCCTCAGCGATGAAATCAATGTCATAAGACCAGTAGCAGCAAAGTGAGTGGATTCAGGTACGATGATTCTAAGTGAAATAAGTCACACAGAAAAGGGAACTTATCATAAGATATCACTTATGAAGATCCTATAAACGTGGCTACACGTGAACTGAGTTAGGAAAGAGAACAGAGTCTCACATTTAGAAAACACTCTTATGCCTGCATAAAGGGGATGGAGAGGTGGGGTGATGCATAAAACCAGAGTTTGATATAAGCACAGGGACCGTTCCAAAAACCAACTTTGGAATAGACAAGACCGACACCTTCCTCAGTGAAAGAGACTCAAAACCCCATATTTCCCACAGAGGAATATATCTGACTAGTAAGAATCTTAAAACCTATGTATTGATATGTCTCCATAAGGGAATCAAGTGGGTCTAGAGTGGCATACACATGGCAGCGAGAATCAGCTCAAACCCACTATAAAAAGGAATTTCAAAAGCAAAACCAAAAAACAGGGAAATTCTTTACAATTCCTTCAGGGTGTCTGAGGAAACCTGGAAAGACCCTATCTACAATGACAGCTGGATGTGGCATAAGGCTGGACACTTGGGACTGAGAGGATTGGTGAGATTGGGTGAGCAAATGCAGACCCTTTCAAGCAATAATGCATGGCCCCCATTCCATGGGTCCCAACTCTCCATGTTCAAGGGACTATTACTACAGCTATAACATGTACAGGAAACCTAGAGAATGGACACACTGTGAATACGAAAGGTTTCTAAAACTCAACGAATAGTCCCTCTCCTGGTGCTCCAGTTTGACTTTCCAACTGCCTTACTATCAATCTCCCAACTTGGAGAGACAGGCCCTTTAACCTCCTGGTTTGCACAGGTTCCCAATTTGGCAGAGGATGGAAGGGACGAGGGAGAACCCATGAGAGAGTAGCTGTTAGGCATTTGGACGGGCACATGTCACTCTAATTTCCCGGCAGGAAGAAGAATTAACCAAAGTCTCAGCCACCCACCGGGAACCAGTATAGGACATGATCCAAAATTTTGGACTTGCGTTCAGCTCACAAAAAACGAGTTGAGAAATGGAGCTCAGGGGCACAGCAATTCACAAACTGGCAGAGTGATAAAGGACAACTATCGTCCAAAAATCTGTTGAGGGAAGTCAACGAGGTGGACTTGAAAGTGAGGCAAAATAGCAGGAAACAGATTTCAAGAGGTACGTTGGAATCACCTGTAAAGCACAGGAAGAGGGGCACAACTTGGACAATGGTGCACTTGGCCAAAAAGGGCGTATGCGTTTTCTCCTGAATATATTCAGGAGAAAACGCATACGCCCTTTTTGGCCAAGCAAGCAAGCGGGCAATGCAAATCTGCACTACAAAGAAGTATCACTTCCCACCGGTCAAAAGGGACATCCACAAAATGTGTAAAAACCAGAAAGGCAAGACAGGCCCTGGAGAACAGGGAGCTTTGTCATGCTGATGGGCGGGATGTAAATTGCCAACTGCCTCACTGGAGGAGTGCATTGTGTTCCCTAAAACAAGTAAACAACAGAGCTACAGAGCCAAGGCCACATCCAGTCTAGGGAATATACCTTGGGAAATCTGAAAATCAATAAGAGCCACCTCCAAATTTAGGGCTGCACTGGCTACAAGAACCTCAACTTGTGTACACCTTAAATATCCCAGGAAATATAAAAATGGTTCAAAACATTGTGGTACTTACGTACGATGGAATATCCCTCAGCCATGAAATCAATGTCATAAAACCAGTAGCAGCAAACTGAGTGGATTCAGGTACGATGATTCTAAGTGAAATACGTCACACAGAAAAAGGAACTTATCATAAGATATCACTTATGAAGATCCTGTAAACATGGCTACACGTGAACTGAGTTAGGAAAGAGAACAGAGTCTCACATTTAGAAAACACTCTTATGCCTGCATAAAGGGGATGGAGAGGTGGGGTGATGCATAAAACCAGAGTTTGATATAAGCACAGGGACCGTTCCAAAAACCAACTTTGGAATAGACAAGACCTACACCTTCCTCAGTGAAAGAGACTCAAAACCCCATATTTCCCGCAGAGGAATATATCTGACTACTAAGAATCTTAAAACCTATGTATTGATATGTCTCCATAAGGGAATCAAGTGTGTCTAGAGTGGCATAAACATGGCAGCGAGAATCAGCTCAAACCCACTATAAAAAGGAATTTCAAAAGCAAAACCAAAAAACAGGGAAATTCTTTACAATTCCTTCAGGGTGTCTGAGGAAACCTGGAAAGACCCTATCTACAATGACAGCTGGATGTGGCATAAGGCTGGACACTTGGGACTGAGAGGATTGGTGAGATTGGGTGAGCAAATGCAGACCCTTTCAAGCAATAATGCATGGCCCCCATTCCATGGGTCCCAACTCTCCATGTTCAAGGGAATATTACTACAGCTATAACATGTACAGGAAACCTAGAGAATGGACACACTGTGAATACGAAAGGTTTCTAAAACTCAACGAATAGTCCCTCTCCTGGTGCTCCAGTTTGACTTTCCAACTGCCTTACTATCAATCTCCCAACTTGGAGAGACAGGCCCTTTAACCTCCTGGTTTGCACAGGTTCCCAATTTGGCAGAGGATGGAAGGGACAAGGGAGAACCCATGAGAGAGTAGCTGTTAGGCATTTGGACGGGCAGATGTCACTCTAATTTCCCGGCAGGAAGAAGAATTAACCAAAGTCTCAGCGACCCACCGGGAACCAGTATAGGACATGATCCAAAATTTTGGACTTGCGTTCAGCTCACAAAAAACGACTTGAGAAATGGAGCTCAGGGGCACAGCAATTCACAAACTGGCAGAGTGATAAAGGACAACTATCGTCCAAAAATCTGTTGAGGGAAGTCAACGAGGCGGACTTGAAAGTGAGGCAAAATAGCAGGAAACAGATTTCAAGAGGTACCTTGGAATCGCCTGTAAAGCACAGGAAGAGGGGCACAACTTGGACAATGGTGCACTTGGCCAAAAAGGGCGTATGCATTTTCTCCTGAATATATTCAGGAGAAAATGCATACGCCCTTTTTGGCCAAGCAAGCAAGCGGGCAATGAAATCTGCAGTACAAAGAAGTATCACTTCCCACCGGTCAAAAGGGACATCCACAAAATGTGTAAAAACCAGAAAGGCAAGACAGGCCCTGGAGAACAGGGAGCCTTGTTATGCTGATGGGCGGGATGTAAATTGCCAACTGCCTCACTGGAGGAGTGCATTGTGTTCCCTAAAACAAGTAAACAACAGAGCTACAGAGCCAAGGCCACTTCCAGTCTAGGGAATATACCTTGGGAAAACTGAAAATCAATAAGAAAGAGCCACCTCCAAATTTAGGGCTGCACTGACTACAAGAACCTCAACTTGGGTACACCTTAAATATCCCAGGAAATATAAAAATGGTTCAAAACATTTTGGTACTTACGTACGATGGAATATCCCTCAGCCATGAAATCAATGTCATAAGACCAGTAGCAGCAAAGTGAGTGGATTCAGGTACGATGGTTCTAAGTGAAATAAGTCACACAGAAAAAGAAACTTATCATAAGATATCACTTAGGAAGATCCTGTTAACATGGCTACACGTGAACTGAGTTGGGAAAGAGAACAGAGTCTCACATTTAGAAAACACTCTTATGCCTGCATAAAGGGGAAGGAGAGGTGGGGTGATGCATAAAACCAGACTTTGATATAAGCACAGGTAACGTTCCAAAAACCAACTATGGAATAGACAAGACCTACACCTTCATCAGTGAAAGGGACTCAAATCCCTATATTTCCCACAGAGGTATATATCTCACTAGTAACAATCTTAAAACCTATGTATTGATATGTCTGCATAAGGGAATCAAGTGTGTCTAGACTGGCATAAACATGGCAGCTAGAATCAGCTCAAACCCACTATAAAAAGGAATTTCAAAAACTAAACAAAAAAAACAGGGAATTTCTTTACAATTCCTTCAAGGTCTCTGATGAAACCTGGAATAAGCCTATCTACAATGACAGCTGGATGTGGCATAAGGCTGGACACTTGGGACTGAGCAGATTGGAGAGATTTGTTGAGCAAATGCAGACCCTTTCAAGCAATATTTCATGGCACCCGTTCCATTGCTCCCAACTCTCCAGCTTGAAGGGAATATTACGACAGCTATAACATGTACGGGAAACCTAGAGAATGGACACACTGTGAATACGAATGGTTTCTAAAACTCAACGAATAGTCCCTCTCCTGGATATCCGGTTTGACTTTCCAACTGCTTTACTATCAATCTCCCAACTTGGAGAGACAGCCCCTTTAACCTCCTGGTTCGCACAGGTTGCCAATTTGGCAGAGGATGAAAGGGAAGAGGGAGAACCAATGAGAGAGTAGCTATTAGGCATTTGGACGGGCACATGCCATTTTAAATTCCCGGCAGGAAGAATAATTAATCAAAGTCTCAGCCACCCACCGGGAATCAGTATAGGGCCTGAACTAAAATTTGGGACTTGTGTTCAGCTCACAAATAACGAGTTGAAAAATGGAGCTCAGGGGCACAGCAATTCACAAACTGGCAGAGTAATAAAGGACAACTATCGTCCAAAAATCTGTTGAGGGAAGGCAACGAGGCGGACTTGAAAGCGAGGCAGAATAGCAGGAAAATCGATTTCAAGAGGTACGTAGGAATCGCCTTGAGAGAATAGGAAGAGCGGCACAACTTTGACACTGATGCACTTGGCCAAAAAGGGTCTATGCGTTTTCTCCTGATTACATTCAGGAGAACATGCATAGGCCCTTTTTGGCCAAGCAAGCAAGCGGGCAATGCAAATCTGCACGACAAAGAAGTATCACTTCCCACCGGTCAAAAGGGACATCCACAAAATGTATAAAAACCAGAAAGGCAAGACAGGCCCTGGAGAATATACGGAGCCTTGTTATGCTGATGGGCCGTATGTAAATTGCCAACTGCCTCTCAGGAGGATTGCATTTTGCTCCTTATAACAAGTAAACAACAGAGCTACTGAGCCAAGTGTGCTTCCAGTCTAGGGAATATACCTTGGGAAAACGGAATATCAATAAGACAGAGCTACACCAAAATTTAGGGCTGCACTGCTTACAGGAACCTCAACTGGGTTACACCTTAAATATCCCACGAAATATAAAAATGGTTCAAAACATTGTGGTACTTACGTACGATGGAATATACCTGAGCCATGAAATCAATGTCATAAGACCAGGAGCACCAAAATGAGTGGATTCAGGTACGATGATTCTAAGTGAAATATGTCACACAGAAAAAGAAACTTATCATAAGATGTCACTTATGAAGATCCTGTAAACATGGCTACACATGAGCTGAGTTAGGAAAGAGAACAGAGTCTCACATTTAGAAAACACACTTATGCCTGCTTCAGGGGGAAGGAGAGGTGGGGTGATGCATAAAACCAGAGTTCGATATAAGCACAGGTACCATTAAAAAAAACCTACTATGGAATAGACAAGACCTACACCTTCCTCAGTGAAAGAGACTCAAAACCCCATATTTCCCGCAGAGGAATATATCTGACTAGTAAGAATCTTAAAACCTATGTATTGATATGACTCCATAAGGGAATCAAGTTTGTCTAGAGTGGCATAAACATGGCAGCGAGAATCAGCTCAAACCCACTATAAAAAGGAATTTCAAACGCAAAACCAAAAAACAGGGAAATTCTTTACAATTCCTTCAGGGTGTCTGAGGAAACCTGGAAAGACCCTATCTACAATGACAGCTGGATGTGGCATAAGGCTGGACACTTGGGACTGAGAGGATTGGTGAGATTGGGTGAGCAAATGCAGACCCTTTCAAGCAATAATGCATGGCCCCCATTCCATGGGTCCCAACTCTCCAGGTTCAAGGGAATATTACTACAGCTATAACATGTACAGGAAACCTAGAGAATGGACACACTGTGAATACGAAAGGTTTCTAAAACTCAACGAATAGTCCCTCTCCTGGTGCTCCAGTTTGACTTTCCAACTGCCTTACTATCAATCTCCCAACTTGGACAGACAGGCCCTTTAACCTCCTGGTTTGCACAGGTTCCCAATTTGGCAGAGGATGGAAGGGACGAGGGAGAACCCATGAGAGAGTAGCTGTTAGGCATTTGGACGGGCACATGTCACTCTAATTTCCCGGCAGGAAGAAGAATTAACCAAAGTCTCAGCCACCCACCGGGAACCAGTATAGGACATGATCCAAAATTTTGGACTTGCGTTCAGCTCCCAAAAAACGAGTTGAGAAATGGAGATCAGGGGCACAGCAATTCACAAACTGGCAGAGTGATAAAGGACAACTATCGTCCAAAAATCTGTTGAGGGAAGTCAACGAGGCGGACTTGAAAGTGAGGCAAAATAGCAGGAAACAGATTTCAAGAGGTACGTTGGAATCGCCTGTAAAGCACAGGAAGAGGGGCACAACTTGGACAATGGTGCACTTGGCCAAAAAGGGCGTATGCATTTTCTCCTGAATATATTCAGGAGAAAACGCATAGGCCCTTTTTGGCCAAGCAAGCAAGCGGGCAATGCAAATCTGCACTACAAAGAAGTATCACTTCCCACCGGTCAAAAGGGACATCCACAAAATGTGTAAAAACCAGAAAGGCAAGACAGGCCCTGGAGAACAGGGAGCCTTGTCATGCTGATGGGCGGGATGTAAATTGCCAACTGCCTCACTGGAGGAGTGCATTGTGTTCCCTAAAACAAGTAAACAACAGAGCTACAGAGCCAAGGCCACATCCAGTCTAGGGAATATACCTTGGGAAAACTGAAAATCAATAAGAAAGAGCCACCTCCAAATTTAGGGCTGCACTGGCTACAAGAACCTCAACTTGTGTACACCTTAAATATCCCAGGAAATATAAAAATGGTTCAAAACATTGTGGTACTTACGTACGATGGAATATCCCTCAGCCATGAAATCAATGTCATAAGACCAGTAGCAGCAAAGTGAGTGGATTCAGGTACGATGATTCTAAGTGAAATAAGTCACACAGAAAAAGGAACTTATCATAAGATATCACTTATGAAGATCCTATAAACGTGGCTACACGTGAACTGAGTTAGGAAAGAGAACAGAGTCTCACATTTAGAAAACACTCTTATGCCTGCATAAAGGGGATGGAGAGGTGGGGTGATGCATAAAACCAGAGTTTGATATAAGCACAGGGACCGTTCCAAAAACCAACTTTGGAATAGACAAGACCTACACCTTCCTCAGTGAAAGAGACTCAAAACCCCATATTTCCCGCAGAGGAATATATCTGACTAGTAAGAATCTTAAAAACTATGTATTGATATGTCTCCATAAGGGAATCAAGTGTGTCTAGAGTGGCATAAACATGGCAGCGAGAATCAGCTCAAACCCACTATAAAAAGGAATTTCAAAAGCAAAACCAAAAAACAGGGAAATTCTTTACAATTCCTTCAGGGTGTCTGAGGAAACCTGGAAAGACCCTATCTACAATGACAGCTGGATGTGGCATAAGCCTGGACACTTGGGACTGAGAGGATTGGTGAGATTGGGTGAGCAAATGCAGACCCTTTCAAGCAATAATGCATGGCCCCCATTCCATGGGTCCCAACTCTCCATGTTCAAGGGAATATTACTACAGCTATAACATGTACAGGAAACCTAGAGAATGGACACACTGTGAATACGAAAGGTTTCTAAAACTCAACGAATAGTCCCTCTCCTGGTGCTCCAGTTTGACTTTCCAACTGCCTTACTATCAATCTCCCAACTTGGAGAGACAGGCCCTTTAACCTCCTGGTTTGCACAGGTTCCCAATTTGGCAGAGGATGGAAGGGACGAGGGAGAACCCATGAGAGAGTAGCTGTTAGGCATTTGGACGGGCACATGTCACTCTAATTTCCCGGCAGGAAGAAGAATTAACCAAAGTCTCAGCCACCCACCGGGAACCAGTATAGGACATGATCCAAAATTCTGGACTTGCGTTCAGCTCACAAAAAACGAGTTGAGAAATGGAGCTCAGGGGCACAGCAATTCACAAACTGGCAGAGTGATAAAGGACAACTATCGTCCAAAAATCTGTTGAGGGAAGTCAACGAGGCGGACTTGAAAGTGAGGCAAAATAGCAGGAAACAGATTTCAAGAGGTACGTTGGAATCGCCTGTAAAGCACAGGAAGAGGGGCACAACTTGGACAATGGTGCACTTGGCCAAAAAGGGCGTATGCGTTTTCTCCTGAATATATTCAGGAGAAAAGGCATACGCCCTTTTTGGCCAAGCAAGCAAGCGGGCAATGCAAATCTGCACTACAAAGAAGTATCACTTCCCACCGGTCAAAAGGGACATCCACAAAATGTGTAAAAACCAGAAAGGCAAGACAGGCCCTGGAGAACAGGGAGCCTTGTCATGCTGATGGGCGGGATGTAAATTGCCAACTGCCTCACTGGAGGAGTGCATTGTGTTCCCTAAAACAAGTAAACAACAGAGCTACAGAGCCAAGGCCACATCCAGTCTAGGGAATATACCTTGGGAAAACTGAAAATCAATAAGAAAGAGCCACCTCCAAATTTAGGGCTGCACTGGCTACAAGAACCTCAACTTGGGTACACCTTAAATATCCCAGGAAATATAAAAATGGTTCAAAACATTGTGGTACTTACGTACGACGGAATATCCCTCAGCGATGAAATCAATGTCATAAAACCAGTAGCAGCAAAGTGAGTGGATTCAGGTACGATGATTCTAAGTGAAATAAGTCACACAGAAAAAGGAACTTATCATAAGATATCACTTATGAAGATCCTGTAAACATGGCTACACGTGAACTGAGTTAGGAAAGAGAACAGAGTCTCGCATTTAGAAAACACTCTTATGCCTGCATAAAGGGGATGGAGAGGTGGGGTGATGCATAAAACCAGAGTTTGATATAAGCACAGGGACCGTTCCAAAAATCAACTTTGGAATAGACAAGACCTACACCTTCCTCAGTGAAAGAGACTCAAAATCCCATATTTCCCGCAGAGGAATATATCTGACTAGTAAGAATCTTAAAACCTATGTATTGATATGTCTCCATAAGGGATTCAAGTGTGTCTAGAGTGGCATAAACATGGCAGCGAGAATCAGCTCAAACCCACTATAAAAAGGAATTTCAAAAACAAAACAAAAAAACAGGGAATTTCTTTACAATTCCTTCAGGGTGTCTGAGGAAACCTGGAAAGACCCTATCTACAATGACAGCTGGATGTGGCATAAGGCTGGACACTTGGGACTGAGCAGATTGGAGAGATTGGTTGAGCAAATGCAGACCCTTTCAAGCAATATTTCATGGCACCCGTTCCATTGCTCCCAACTCTCCAGCTTGAAGGGAATATTACGACAGCTATAACATGTACGGGAAACCTAGAGAATGGACACACTGTGAATACGAATGGTTTCTAAAACTCAACGAATAGTCCCTCTCCTGGATATCCGGTTTGACTTTCCAACTGCTTTACTATCAATCTCCCAACTTGGAGAGACAGCCCCTTTAACCTCCTGGTTCGCACAGGTTGCCAATTTGGCAGAGGATGAAAGGGAAGAGGGAGAACCAATGAGAGAGTAGCTATTAGGCATTTGGACGGGCACATGCCATTTTAAATTCCCGGCAGGAAGAATAATTAATCAAAGTCTCAGCCACCCACCGGGAATCAGTATAGGGCCTGAACTAATATTTGGGACTTGTGTTCAGCTCACAAATAACGAGTTGAAAAATGGAGCTCAGGGGCACAGCAATTCACAAACTGGCAGAGTAATAAAGGACAACTATCGTCCAAAAATCTGTTGAGGGAAGGCAACGAGGCGGACTTGAAAGCGAGGCAGAATAGCAGGAAAATCGATTTCAAGAGGTACGTAGGAATCGCCTTGAGAGAATAGGAAGAGGGGCACAACTTTGACACTGATGCACTTGGCCAAAAAGGGTCTATGCGTTTTCTCCTGATTACATTCAGGAGAACATGCATAGGCCCTTTTTGGCCAAGCAAGCAAGCGGGCAATGCAAATCTGCACGACAAAGAAGTATCACTTCCCACCGGTCAAAAGGGACATCCACAAAATGTATAAAAACCAGAAAGGCAAGACAGGCCCTGGAGAATATACGGAGCCTTGTTATGCTGATGGGCCGTATGTAAATTGCCAACTGCCTCTCAGGAGGATTGCATTTTGCTCCCTATAACAAGTAAACAACAGAGCTACTGAGCCAAGTGTGCTTCCAGTCTAGGGAATATACCTTGGGAAAACGGAATATCAATAAGACAGAGCCACACCAAAATTTAGGGCTGCACTGCTTACAGGAACCTCAACTGGGTTACACCTTAAATATCCCACGAAATATAAAAATGGTTCAAAACATTGTGGTACTTACGTACGATGGAATATCCCTGAGCCATGAAATCAATGTCATAAGACCAGGAGCACCAAAATGAGTGGATTCAGGTACGATGATTCTAAGTGAAATATGTCACACAGAAAAGGGAACTTATCATAAGATATCACTTATGAAGATCCTATAAACGTGGCTACACGTGAACTGAGTTAGGAAAGAGAACAGAGTCTCACATTTAGAAAACACTCTTATGCCTGCATAAAGGGGATGGAGAGGTGGGGTGATGCATAAAACCAGAGTTTGATATAAGCACAGGGACCGTTCCAAAAACCAACTTTGGAATAGACAAGACCGACACCTTCCTCAGTGAAAGAGACTCAAAACCCCATATTTCCCACAGAGGAATATATCTGACTAGTAAGAATCTTAAAACCTATGTATTGATATGTCTCCATAAGGGAATCAAGTGGGTCTAGAGTGGCATACACATGGCAGCGAGAATCAGCTCAAACCCACTATAAAAAGGAATTTCAAAAGCAAAACCAAAAAACAGGGAAATTATTTACAATTCCTTCAGGGTGTCTGAGGAAACCTGGAAAGACCCTATCTACAATGACAGCTGGATGTGGCATAAGGCTGGACACTTGGGACTGAGAGGATTGGTGAGATTGGGTGAGCAAATGCAGACCCTTTCAAGCAATAATGCATGGCCCCCATTCCATGGGTCCCAACTCTCCATGTTCAAGGGACTATTACTACAGCTATAACATGTACAGGAAACCTAGAGAATGGACACACTGTGAATACGAAAGGTTTCTAAAACTCAACGAATAGTCCCTCTCCTGGTGCTCCAGTTTGACTTTCCAACTGCCTTACTATCAATCTCCCAACTTGGAGAGACAGGCCCTTTAACCTCCTGGTTTGCACAGGTTCCCAATTTGGCAGAGGATGGAAGGGATGAGGGAGAACCCATGAGAGAGTAGCTGTTAGGCATTTGGACGGGCACATGTCACTCTAATTTCCCGGCAGGAAGAAGAATTAACCAAAGTCTCAGCCACCCACCGGGAACCAGTATAGGACATGATCCAAAATTTTGGACTTGCGTTCAGCTCACAAAAAACGAGTTGAGAAATGGAGCTCAGGGGCACAGCAATTCACAAACTGGCAGAGTGATAAAGGACAACTATCGTCCAAAAATCTGTTGAGGGAAGTCAACGAGGTGGACTTGAAAGTGAGGCAAAATAGCAGGAAACAGATTTCAAGAGGTACGTTGGAATCACCTGTAAAGCACAGGAAGAGGGGCACAACTTGGACAATGGTGCACTTCGCCAAAAAGGGCGTATGCGTTTTCTCCTGAATATATTCAGGAGAAAACGCATACGCCCTTTTTGGCCAAGCAAGCAAGCGGGCAATGCAAATCTGCACTACAAAGAAGTATCACTTCCCACCGGTCAAAAGGGACATCCACAAAATGTGTAAAAACCAGAAAGGCAAGACAGGCCCTGGAGAACAGGGAGCTTTGTCATGCTGATGGGCGGGATGTAAATTGCCAACTGCCTCACTGGAGGAGTGCATTGTGTTCCCTAAAACAAGTAAACAACAGAGCTACAGAGCCAAGGCCACATCCAGTCTAGGGAATATACCTTGGGAAAACTGAAAATCAATAAGAGCCACCTCCAAATTTAGGGCTGCACTGGCTACAAGAACCTCAACTTGTGTACACCTTAAATATCCCAGGAAATATAAAAATGGTTCAAAACATTGTGGTACTTACGTACGATGGAATATCCCTCAGCGATGAAATCAATGTCATAAAACCAGTAGCAGCAAACTGAGTGGATTCAGGTACGATGATTCTAAGTGAAATAAGTCACACAGAAAAAGGAACTTATCATAAGATATCACTTATGAAGATCCTGTAAACATGGCTACACGTGAACTGAGTTAGGAAAGAGAACAGAGTCTCACATTTAGAAAACACTCTTATGCCTGCATAAAGGGGATGGAGAGGTGGGGTGATGCATAAAACCAGAGTTTGATATAAGCACAGGGACCGTTCCAAAAACCAACTTTGGAATAGACAAGACCTACATCTTCCTCAGTGAAAGAGACTCAAAACCCCATATTTCCCGCAGAGGAATATATCTGACTACTAAGAATCTTAAAACCTATGTATTGATATGTCTCCATAAGGGAATCAAGTGTGTCTAGAGTGGCATAAACATGGCAGCGAGAATCAGCTCAAACCCACTATAAAAAGGAATTTCAAAAGCAAAACCAAAAAACAGGGAAATTCTTTACAATTCCTTCAGGGTGTCTGAGGAAACCTGGAAAGACCCTATCTACAATGACAGCTGGATGTGGCATAAGGCTGGACACTTGGGACTGAGAGGATTGGTGAGATTGGGTGAGCAAATGCAGACCCTTTCAAGCAATAATGCATGGCCCCCATTCCATGGGTCCCAACTCTCCATGTTCAAGGGAATATTACTACAGCTATAACATGTACAGGAAACCTAGAGAATGGACACACTGTGAATACGAAAGGTTTCTAAAATTCAACGAATAGTCCCTCTCCTGGTGCTCCAGTTTGACTTTCCAACTGCCTTACTATCAATCTCCCAACTTGGAGAGACAGGCCCTTTAACCTCCTGGTTTGCACAGGTTCCCAATTTGGCAGAGGATGGAAGGGACAAGGGAGAACCCATGAGAGAGTAGCTGTTAGGCATTTGGATGGGCAGATGTCACTCTAATTTCCCGGCAGGAAGAAGAATTAACCAAAGTCTCAGCGACCCACCGGGAACCAGTATAGGACATGATCCAAAATTTTGGACTTGCGTTCAGCTCACAAAAAACGACTTGAGAAATGGAGCTCAGGGGCACAGCAATTCACAAACTGGCAGAGTGATAAAGGACAACTATCGTCCAAAAATCTGTTGAGGGAAGTCAACGAGGCGGACTTGAAAGTGAGGCAAAATAGCAGGAAACAGATTTCAAGAGGTACCTTGGAATCGCCTGTAAAGCACAGGAAGAGGGGCACAACTTGGACAATGGTGCACTTGGCCAAAAAGGGCGTATGCGTTTTCTCCTGAATATATTCAGGAGAAAATGCATACGCCCTTTTTGGCCAAGCAAGCAAGCGGGCAATAAAATCTGCACTACAAAGAAGTATCACTTCCCACCGGTCAAAAGGGACATCCACAAAATGTGTAAAAACCAGAAAGGCAAGACAGGCCCTGGAGAACAGGGAGCCTTGTTATGCTGATGGGCGGGATGTAAATTGCCAACTGCCTCACTGGAGGAGTGCATTGTGTTCCCTAAAACAAGTAAACAACAGAGCTACAGAGCCAAGGCCACTTCCAGTCTAGGGAATATACCTTGGGAAAACTGAAAATCAATAAGAAAGAGCCACCTCCAAATTTAGGGCTGCACTGACTACAAGAACCTGAACTTGGGTACACCTTAAATATCCCAGGAAATATAAAAATGGTTCAAAACATTTTGGTACTTACGTACGATGGAATATCCCTCAGCCATGAAATCAATGTCATAAGACCAGTAGCAGCAAAGTGAGTGGATTCAGGTACGATGGTTCTAAGTGAAATAAGTCACACAGAAAAAGAAACTTATCATAAGATATCACTTAGGAAGATCCTGTAAACATGGCTACACGTGAACTGAGTTGGGAAAGAGAACAGAGTCTCACATTTAGAAAACACTCTTATGCCTGCATAAAGGGGAAGGAGAGGTGGGGTGATGCATAAAACCAGACTTTGATATAAGCACAGGTAACGTTCCAAAAACCAACTATGGAATAGACAAGACCTACACCTTCATCAGTGAAAGGGACTCAAATCCCTATATTTCCCACAGAGGTATATATCTCACTAGTAACAATCTTAAAACCTATGTATTGATATGTCTGCATAAGGGAATCAAGTGTGTCTAGACTGGCATAAACATGGCAGCTAGAATCAGCTCAAACCCACTATAAAAAGGAATTTCAAAAACTAAACAAAAAAAACAGGGAATTTCTTTACAATTCCTTCAAGGTCTCTGATGAAACCTGGAATAAGCCTATCTACAATGACAGCTGGATGTGGCATAAGGCTGGACACTTGGGACTGAGCAGATTGGAGAGATTGGTTGAGCAAATGCAGACCCTTTCAAGCAATATTTCATGGCACCCGTTCCATTGCTCCCAACTCTCCAGCTTGAAGGGAATATTACGACAGCTATAACATGTACGGGAAACCTAGAGAATGGACACACTGTGAATACGAATGGTTTCTAAAACTCAACGAATAGTCCCTCTCCTGGATATCCGGTTTGACTTTCCAACTGCTTTACTATCAATCTCCCAACTTGGAGAGACAGCCCCTTTAACCTCCTGGTTCGCACAGGTTGCCAATTTGGCAGAGGATGAAAGGGAAGAGGGAGAACCAATGAGAGAGTAGCTATTAGGCATTTGGACGGGCACATGCCATTTTAAATTCCCGGCAGGAAGAATAATTAATCAAAGTCTCAGCCACCCACCGGGAATCAGTATAGGGCCTGAACTAAAATTTGGGACTTGTGTTCAGCTCACAAATAACGAGTTGAAAAATG
This sequence comes from Mesoplodon densirostris, assembly GCF_025265405.1. Taxonomy (NCBI): domain Eukaryota; kingdom Metazoa; phylum Chordata; class Mammalia; order Artiodactyla; family Ziphiidae; genus Mesoplodon; species Mesoplodon densirostris. The sequence continues at coordinate 1,120,945 of NW_026778202.1, read as the reverse complement.
GAGCTCAGGGGCACAGCAATTCACAAACTGGCAGAGTAATAAAGGACAACTATCGTCCAAAAATCTGTTGAGGGAAGGCAACGAGGCGGACTTGAAAGCGAGGCAGAATAGCAGGAAAATCGATTTCAAGAGGTACGTAGGAATCGCCTTGAGAGAATAGGAAGAGGGGCACAACTTTGACACTGATGCACTTGGCCAAAAAGGGTCTATGCGTTTTCTCCTGATTACATTCAGGAGAACATGCATAGGCCCTTTTTGGCCAAGCAAGCAAGCGGGCAATGCAAATCTGCACGACAAAGAAGTATCACTTCCCACCGGTCAAAAGGGACATCCACAAAATGTATAAAAACCAGAAAGGCAAGACAGGCCCTGGAGAATATACGGAGCCTTGTTATGCTGATGGGCCGTATGTAAATTGCCAACTGCCTCTCAGGAGGATTGCATTTTGCTCCTTATAACAAGTAAACAACAGAGCTACTGAGCCAAGTGTGCTTCCAGTCTAGGGAATATACCTTGGGAAAACGGAATATCAATAAGACAGAGCTACACCAAAATTTAGGGCTGCACTGCTTACAGGAACCTCAACTGGGTTACACCTTAAATATCCCACGAAATATAAAAATGGTTCAAAACATTGTGGTACTTACGTACGATGGAATATCCCTGAGCCATGAAATCAATGTCATAAGACCAGGAGCACCAAAATGAGTGGATTCAGGTACGATGATTCTAAGTGAAATATGTCACACAGAAAAAGAAACTTATCATAAGATGTCACTTATGAAGATCCTGTAAACATGGCTACACATGAGCTGAGTTAGGAAAGAGAACAGAGTCTCACATTTAGAAAACACACTTATGCCTGCTTCAGGGGGAAGGAGAGGTGGGGTGATGCATAAAACCAGAGTTCGATATAAGCACAGGTACTATTAAAAAAAACCTACTATGGAATAGACAAGACCTACACCTTCCTCAGTGAAAGAGACTCAAAACCCCATATTTCCCGCAGAGGAATATATCTGACTAGTAAGAATCTTAAAACCTATGTATTGATATGACTCCATAAGGGAATCAAGTTTGTCTAGAGTGGCATAAACATGGCAGCGAGAATCAGCTCAAACCCACTATAAAAAGGAATTTCAAAAGCAAAACCAAAAAACAGGGAAATTCTTTACAATTCCTTCAGGGTGTCTGAGGAAACCTGGAAAGACCCTATCTACAATGACAGCTGGATGTGGCATAAGGCTGGACACTTGGGACTGAGAGGATTGGTGAGATTGGGTGAGCAAATGCAGACCCTTTCAAGCAATAATGCATGGCCCCCATTCCATGGGTCCCAACTCTCCAGGTTCAAGGGAATATTACTACAGCTATAACATGTACAGGAAACATAGAGAATGGACACACTGTGAATACGAAAGGTTTCTAAAACTCAACGAATAGTCCCTCTCCTGGTGCTCCAGTTTGACTTTCCAACTGCCTTACTATCAATCTCCCAACTTGGAGAGACAGGCCCTTTAACCTCCTGGTTTGCACAGGTTCCCAATTTGGCAGAGGATGGAAGGGACGAGGGAGAACCCATGAGAGAGTAGCTGTTAGGCATTTGGACGGGCACATGTCACACTAATTTCCCGGCAGGAAGAAGAATTAACCAAAGTCTCAGCCACCCACCGGGAACCAGTATAGGACATGATCCAAAATTTTGGACTTGCGTTCAGCTCCCAAAAAACGAGTTGAGAAATGGAGATCAGGGGCACAGCAATTCACAAACTGGCAGAGTGATAAAGGACAACTATCGTCCAAAAATCTGTTGAGGGAAGTCAACGAGGCGGACTTGAAAGTGAGGCAAAATAGCAGGAAACAGATTTCAAGAGGTACGTTGGAATCGCCTGTAAAGCACAGGAAGAGGGGCACAACTTGGACAATGGTGCACTTGGCCAAAAAGGGCGTATGCATTTTCTCCTGAATATATTCAGGAGAAAACGCATAGGCCCTTTTTGGCCAAGCAAGCAAGCGGGCAATGCAAATCTTCACTACAAAGAAGTATCACTTCCCACCGGTCAAAAGGGACATCCACAAAATGTGTAAAAACCAGAAAGGCAAGACAGGCCCTGGAGAACAGGGAGCCTTGTCATGCTGATGGGCGGGATGTAAATTGCCAACTGCCTCACTGGAGGAGTGCATTGTGTTCCCTAAAACAAGTAAACAACAGAGCTACAGAGCCAAGGCCACATCCAGTCTAGGGAATATACCTTGGGAAAACTGAAAATCAATAAGAAAGAGCCACCTCCAAATTTAGGGCTGCACTGGCTACAAGAACCTCAACTTGTGTACACCTTAAATATCCCAGGAAATATAAAAATGGTTCAAAACATTGTGGTACTTACGTACGATGGAATATCCCTCAGCCATGAAATCAATGTCATAAGACCAGTAGCAGCAAAGTGAGTGGATTCAGGTACGATGATTCTAAGTGAAATAAGTCACACAGAAAAAGGAACTTATCATAAGATATCACTTATGAAGATCCTATAAACGTGGCTACACGTGAACTGAGTTAGGAAAGAGAACAGAGTCTCACATTTAGAAAACACTCTTATGCCTGCATAAAGGGGATGGAGAGGTGGGGTGATGCATAAAACCAGAGTTTGATATAAGCACAGGGACCGTTCCAAAAACCAACTTTTGAATAGACAAGACCGACACCTTCCTCAGTGAAAGAGACTCAAAACCCCATATTTCCCGCAGAGGAATATATCTGACTAGTAAGAATCTTAAAACCTATGTATTGATATGTCTCCATAAGGGAATCAAGTGGGTCTAGAGTGGCATACACATGGCAGCGAGAATCAGCTCAAACCCACTATAAAAAGGAATTTCAAAAGCAAAACCAAAAAACAGGGAAATTCTTTACAATTCCTTCAGGGTGTCTGAGGAAACCTGGAAAGACCCTATCTACAATGACAGCTGGATGTGGCACAAGGCTGGACACTTGGGAGTGAGAGGATTGGTGAGATTGGGTGAGCAAATGCAGACCCTTTCAAGCAATAATGCATGGCCCCCATTCCATGGGTCCCAACTCTCCATGTTCAAGGGACTATTACTACAGCTATAACATGTACAGGAAACCTAGAGAATGGACACACTGTGAATACGAAAGGTTTCTAAAACTCAACGAATAGTCCCTCTCCTGGTGCTCCAGTTTGACTTTCCAACTGCCTTACTATCAATCTCCCAACTTGGAGAGACAGGCCCTTTAACCTCCTGGTTTGCACAGGTTCCCAATTTGGCAGAGGATGGAAGGGACGAGGGAGAACCCATGAGAGAGTAGCTGTTAGGCATTTGGACGGGCAGATGTCACTCTAATTTCCCGTCAGGAAGAAGAATTAACCAAAGTCTCAGCGACCCACCGGGAACCAGTATAGGACATGATCCAAAATTTTGGACTTGCGTTCAGCTCACAAAAAACGACTTGAGAAATGTAGCTCAGGGGCACAGCAATTCACAAACTGGCAGAGTGATAAAGGACAACTATCGTCCAAAAATATGTTGAGGGAAGTCAACGAGGCGGACTTGAAAGTGAGGCAAAATAGCAGGAAACAGATTTCAAGAGGTACCTTGGAATCGCCTGTAAAGCACAGGAAGAGGGGCACAACTTGGACAATGGTGCACTTGGCCAAAAAGGGCATATGCGTTTTCTCCTGAATATATTCAGGAGAAAACGCATATGCCCTTTTTGGCCAAGCAAGCAAGCGGGCAATGCAAATCTGCACTACAAAGAAGTATCACTTCCCACCGGTCAAAAGGGACATCCACAAAATGTGTAAAAACCAGAAAGGCAAGACAGGCCCTGGAGAACAGGGAGCCTTGTTATGCTGATGGGCGGGATGTAAATTGCCAACTGCCTCACTGGAGGAGTGCATTGTGTTCCCTAAAACAAGTAAACAACAGAGCTACAGAGCCAAGGCCACTTCCAGTCTAAGGAATATACCTTGGGAAAACTGAAAATCAATAAGAAAGAGCCACCTCCAAATTTAGGGCTGCACTGACTACAAGAACCTCAACTTGGGTACACCTTAAATATCCCAGGAAATATAAAAATGGTTCAAAATATTGTGGTACTTACGTACGATGGAATATCCCTCAGCGATGAAATCAATGTCATAAAACCAGTAGCAGCAAAGTGAGTGGATTCAGGTACGATGATTCTAAGTGAAATAAGTCACACAGAAAATGGAACTTATCATAAGATATCACTTATGAAGATCCTGTAAACATGGCTACACGTGAACTGAGTTAGGAAAGAGAACAGAGTCTCACATTTAGAAAACACTCTTATGCCTGCATAAAGGGGATGGAGAGGTGGGGTGATGCATAAAACCAGAGTTTGATATAAGCACAGGGACCGTTCCAAAAACCAACTTTGGAATAGACAAGACCTACACCTTCCTCAGTGAAAGAGACTCAAAACCCCATATTTCCCGCAGAGGAATATATCTGACTAGTAAGAATCTTAAAACCTATGTATTGATATGTCTCCATAAGGGAATCAAGTGTGTCTAGAGTGGCATAAACATGGCAGCGAGAATCAGCTCAAACCCACTATAAAAAGGAATTTCAAAAGCAAAACCAAAAAACAGGGAAATTCTTTACAATTCCTTCAGGGTGTCTGAGGAAACCTGGAAAGACCCTATCTACAATGACAGCTGGATGTGGCATAAGGCTGGACACTTGAGACTGAGAGGATTGGTGAGATTGGGTGAGCAAATGCAGACCCTTTCAAGCAATAATGCATGGCCCCCATTCCATGGGTCCCAACTCTCCAGGTTCAAGGGAATATTACTAAAGCTATAACATGTACAGGAAACCTAGAGAATGGACACACTGTGAATACGAAAGGTTTCTAAAACTCAACGAATAGTCCCTCTCCTGGTGCTCCAGTTTGACTTTCCAACTGCCTTACTATCAATCTCCCAACTTGGAGAGACAGGCCCTTTAACCTCCTGGTTTGCACAGGTTCCCAATTTGGCAGAGGATGGAAGGGACGAGGGAGAACCCATGAGAGAGTAGCTGTTAGGCATTTGGACGGGCACATGTCACTCTAATTTCCCGGCAGGAAGAAGAATTAACCAAAGTCTCAGCCACCCACCGGGAACCAGTATAGGACATGATCCAAAATTTTGGACTTGCGTTCAGCTCACAAAAAACGAGTTGAGAATTGGAGCTCAGGGGCACAGCAATTCACAAACTTGCAGAGTGATAAAGGACAACTATCGTCCAAAAATCTGTTGAGGGAAGTCAACGAGGCGGACTTGAAAGTGAGGCAAAATAGCAGGAAACAGATTTCAAGAGGTACCTTGGAATCGCCTCTAAAGCACAGGAAGAGGGGCACAACTTGGACAATGGTGCACTTGGCCAAAAAGGGCGTATGCGTTTTCTCCTGAATATATTCAGGAGAAAACGCATACGCCCTTTTTGGCCAAGCAAGCAAGCGGGCAATGCAAATCTGCACTACAAAGAAGTATCACTTCCCACCGGTCAAAAGGGACATCCACAAAATGTGTAAAAACCAGAAAGGCAAGACAGGCCCTGGAGAACTGGGAGCCTTGTCATGCTGATGGGCGGGATGTAAATTGCCAACTGCCTCACTGGAGGAGTGCATTGTGTTCCCTAAAACAAGTAAACAACAGAGCTACAGAGCCAAGGCCACTTCCAGTCTAGGGAATATACCTTGGGAAAACTGAAAATCAATAAGAAAGAGCCACCTCCAAATTTAGGGCTGCACTGATTACAAGAACCTCAACTTGGGTACACCTTAAATATCCCAGGAAATATAAAAATGGTTCAAAACATTTTGGTACTTACGTACGATGGAATATCCCTCAGCCATGAAATCAATGTCATAAGACCAGTAGCAGCAAAGTGAGTGGATTCAGGTACGATGGTTCTAAGTGAAATAAGTCACACAGAAAAAGAAACTTATCATAAGATATCACTTAGGAAGATCCTGTAAACATGGCTACACGTGAACTGAGTTGGGAAAGAGAACAGAGTCTCACATTTAGAAAACACTCTTATGCCTGCATAAAGGGGAAGGAGAGGTGGGGTGATGCATAAAACCAGACTTTGATATAAGCACAGGTAACGTTCCAAAAACCAACTATGGAATAGACAAGACCTACACCTTCATCAGTGAAAGGGACTCAAATCCCTATATTTCCCACAGAGGTATATATCTCACTAGTAACAATCTTAAAACCTATGTATTGATATGTCTGCATAAGGGAATCAAGTGTGTCTAGACTGGCATAAACATGGCAGCTAGAATCAGCTCAAACCCACTATAAAAAGGAATTTCAAAAACAAAACAAAAAAAACAGGGAATTTCTTTACAATTCCTTCAAGGTCTCTGATGAAACCTGGAATAAGCCTATCTACAATGACAGCTGGATGTGGCATAAGGCTGGACACTTGGGACTGAGCAGATTGGAGAGATTGGTTGAGCAAATGCAGACCCTTTCAAGCAATATTTCATGGCACCCGTTCCATTGCTCCCAACTCTCCAGCTTGAAGGGAATATTACGACAGCTATAACATGTACGGGAAACCTAGAGAATGGACACACTGTGAATACGAATGGTTTCTAAAACTCAACGAATAGTCCCTCTCCTGGATATCCGGTTTGACTTTCCAACTGCTTTACTATCAATCTCCCAACTTGGAGAGACAGCCCCTTTAACCTCCTGGTTCGCACAGGTTGCCAATTTGGCAGAGGATGAAAGGGAAGAGGGAGAACCAATGAGAGAGTAGCTATTAGGCATTTGGACGGGCACATGCCATTTTAAATTCCCGGCAGGAAGAATAATTAATCAAAGTCTCAGCCACCCACCGGGAATCAGTATAGGGCCTGAACTAAAATTTGGGACTTGTGTTCAGCTCACACATAACGAGTTGAAAAATGGAGCTCAGGGGCACAGCAATTCACAAACTGGCAGAGTAATAAAGGACAACTATCGTCCAAAAATCTGTTGAGGGAAGGCAACGAGGCGGACTTGAAAGCGAGGCAGAATAGCAGGAAAATCGATTTCAAGAGGTACGTAGGAATTGCCTTGAGAGAATAGGAAGAGGGGCACAACTTTGACACTGATGCACTTGGCCAAAAAGGGTCTATGCGTTTTCTCCTGATTACATTCAGGAGAACATGCATAGGCCCTTTTTGGCCAAGCAAGCAAGCGGGCAATGCAAATCTGCACGACAAAGAAGTATCACTTCCCACCGGTCAAAAGGGACATCCACAAAATGTATAAAAACCAGAAAGGCAAGACAGGCCCTGGAGAATATACGGAGCCTTGTTATGCTGATGGGCCGTATGTAAATTGCCAACTGCCTCTCAGGAGGATTGCATTTTGCTCCCTATAACAAGTAAACAACAGAGCTACTGAGCCAAGTGTGCTTCCAGCCTAGGGAATATACCTTGGGAAAACGGAATATCAATAAGACAGAGCCACACCAAAATTTAGGGCTGCACTGCTTACAGGAACCTCAACTGGGTTACACCTTAAATATCCCACGAAATATAAAAATGGTTCAAAACATTGTGGTACTTACGTACAATGGAATATCCCTGAGCCATGAAATCAATGTCATAAGACCAGGAGCACCAAAATGAGTGGATTCAGGTACGATGATTCTAAGTGAAATATGTCACACAGAAAAAGAAACTTATCATAAGATGTCACTTATGAAGATCCTGTAAACATGGCTACACATGAGCTGAGTTAGGAAAGAGAACAGAGTCTCACATTTAGAAAACACACTTATGCCTGCATAAAGGGGGAAGGAGAGGTGGGGTGATGCATAAAACCAGAGTTCGATATAAGCACAGGTACCATTAAAAAAAACCTACTATGGAATAGACAAGACCTACACCTTCCTCAGTGAAAGAGACTCAAAACCCCATATTTCCCGCAGAGGAATATATCTGACTAGTAAGAATCTTAAAACCTATGTATTGATATGACTCCATAAGGGAATCAAGTGTGTCTAGAGTGGCATAAACATGGCAGCGAGAATCAGCTCAAACCCACTATAAAAAGGAATTTCAAAAGCAAAACCAAAAAACAGGGAAATTCTTTACAATTCCTTCAGGGTGTCTGAGGAAACCTGGAAAGACCCTATCTACAATGACAGCTGGATGTGGCATAAGGCAGGACACTTGGGACTGAGAGGATTGGTGAGATTGGGTGAGCAAATGCAGACCCTTTCAAGCAATAATGCATGGCCCCCATTCCATGGGTCCCAACTCTCCAGGGTCAAGGGAATATTACTACAGCTATAACATTTACAGGAAACCTACAGAATGGACACACTGTGAATACGAAAGGTTTCTGAAACTCAACGAATAGTCCCTCTCCTGGTGCTGCAGTTTGACTTTCCAACTGCCTTACTATCAATCTCCCAACTTGGAGAGACAGGCCCTTTAACCTCCTGGTTTGCACAGGTTCCCAATTTGGCAGAGGATGGAAGGGACGAGGGAGAACCCATGAGAGAGTAGCTGTTAGGCATTTGGATGGGCACATGTCACTCTAATTTCCCGGCAGGAAGAAGAATTAACCAAAGTCTCAGCCACCCACCGGGAACCAGTATAGGACATGATCCAAAATTTTGGACTTGCGTTCTGCTCACAAAAAACGATTTGAGAAATGGAGCTCAGGGGCACAGCAATTCACAAACTGGCAGAGTGATAAAGGACAACTATCGTCCAAAAATCTGTTGAGGGAAGTCAACGAGGCGGACTTGAAAACGAGGCAAAATAGCAGGAAACAGATTTCAAGAGGTACCTTGGAATCGCCTGTAAAGCACAGGAAGAGGGGCACAACTTGGACAATGGTGCACTTGGCCAAAAAGGGCGTATGCGTTTTCTCCTGAATATATTCAGGAGAAAACGCATACGCCCTTTTTGGCCAAGCAAGCAAGCGGGCAATGCAAATCTGCACTACAAAGAAGTATCACTTCCCACCGGTCAAAAGGGACATCCACAAAATGTGTAAAAACCAGAAAGGCAAGACAGGCCCTGGAGAACTGGGAGCCTTGTTATGCTGATGGGCGGGATGTAAATTGCCAACTGCCTCACTGGAGGAGTGCATTGTGTTCCCTAAAACAAGTAAACAACAGAGCTACAGAGCCAAGGCCACTTCCAGTCTAGGGAATATACCTTGGGAAAACTGAAAATCAATAAGAAAGAGCCACCTCCAAATTTAGGGCTGCACTGGCTACAAGAACCTCAACTTGGGTACACCTTAAATATCCCAGGAAATATAAAAATGGTTCAAAACATTGTGGTACTTACGTACGATGGAATATCCCTTAGCGATGAAATCAATGTCATAAAACCAGTAGCAGCAAAGTGAGTGGATTCAGGTACGATGATTCTAAGTGAAATAAGTCACACAGAAAAAGAAACTTATCATAAGATATCACTTATGAAGATCCTGTAAACATGGCTACACGTGAACTGAGTTAGGAAAGAGAACAGAGTCTCACATTTAGAAAACACTCTTATGCCTGCATAAAGGGGATGGAGAGGTGGGGTGATGCATAAAACCAGAGTTTGATATAAGCACAGGGACCGTTCCAAAAACCAACTTTGGAATAGACAAGACCTACACCTTCCTCAGTGAAAGAGACTCAAAACCCCATATTTCCCGCAGAGGAATATATCTGACTAGTAAGAATCTTAAAACCTATGTATTGATATGACTCCATAAGGGAATCAAGTGTGTCTAGAGTGGCATAAACATGGCAGCGAGAATCTGCTCAAACCCACTATAAAAAGGAATTTCAAAAGCAAAACCAAAAAACAGGGAAATTCTTTACAATTCCTTCAGGGCGTCTGAGGAAACCTGGAAAGACCCTATCTACAATGACAGCTGGATGTGGCATAAGGCTGGACACTTGGGACTGAGAGGATTGGTGAGATTGGGTGAGCAAATGCAGACCCTTTCAAGCAATAATGCATGGCCCCCATTCCATGGGTCCCAACTCTCCAGGTTCAAGGGAATATTACTACAGCTATAACATGTACAGGAAACCTAGAGAATGGACACACTGTGAATACGAAAGGTTTCTAAAACTCAACGAATAGTCCCTCTCCTGGTGCTCCAGTTTGACTTTCCAACTGCCTTACTATCAATCTCCCAACTTGGAGAGACAGGCCCTTTAACCTCCTGGTTTGCACAGGTTCCCAATTTGGCAGAGGATGGAAGGGACGAGGGAGAACCCATGAGAGAGTAGCTGTTAGGCATTTGGACGGGCACATGTCACTCTAATTTCCCGGCAGGAAGAAGAATTAACCAAAGTCTCAGCCACCCACCGGGAACCAGTATAGGACAGGATCCAAAATTTTGGACTTGCGTTCAGCTCACAAAAAACGAGTTGAGAAATGGAGCTCAGGGGCACAGCAATTCACAAACTGGCAGAGTGATAAAGGACAACTATCGTCCAAATATCTGATGAGGGAAGTCAAAGAGGCAGACTTGAAAGCGAGGCAAAATAGCAGGAAACAGATTTCAAGAGGTACCTGGGAATCGCATGTAAAGCACAGGAAGAGGGGCACAACTTGGACAATGGTGCACTTGGCCAAAAAGGGCGTATGCGTTTTCTCCTGAATATATTCAGGAGAAAACGCATACGCCCTTTTTGGCCAAGCAAGCAAGCGGGCAATGCAAATCTGCACTACAAAGAAGTATCACTTCCCACCGGTCAAAAGGGACATCCAAAAATGTGTAAAAACCAGAAAGGTAAGACAGGCCCTGGAGAACTGGGAGCCTTGTTATGCTGATGGGCGGGATGTAAATTGCCAACTGCCTCACTGGAGGAGTGCATTGTGTTCCCTAAAACAAGTAAACAACAGAGCTACAGAGCCAAGGCCACTTCCAGTCTAGGGAATATACCTTGGGAAAACTGAAAATCAATAAGAAAGAGCCACCTCCAAATTTAGGGCTGCACTGACTACAAGAACCTCAACTTGGGTACACCTTAAATATCCCAGGAAATATAAAAATGGTTCAAAACATTGTGGTACTTACGTACGATGGAATATCCCTCAGCCATGAAATCAATGTCATAAGACCAGTAGCAGCAAAGTGAGTGGATTCAGGTACGATGATTCTAAGTGAAATAAGTCACACAGAGAAAGAAACTTATTATAAGATATCACTTAGGAAGATCCTGTAAACATGGCTACACGTGAACTGAGTTAGGAAAGAGAACAGAGTCTCACATTTAGAAAACACTCTTATGCCTGCATAAAGGGTGGAGAGGTGGGGTGATGCATAAAACCAGAGTTTGATATAAGCACAGGGACCGTTTCAAAAACCAACTTTGGAATTGACAAGACTGACACCTTCCTCAGTGAAAGAGACTCAAAACCCCATATTTCCCACAGAGGAATATATCTGACTAGTAAGAATCTTAAAACCTATGTATTGATATGTCTCCATAAGGGAATCAAGTGTGTCTAGAGTGGCATAAACATGGCAGCGAGAATCAGCTCAAACCCACTATAAAAAGGAATTTCAAAAGCAAAACCAAAAAACAGGGAATTTCTTTACAATTCCTTCAGGGTGTCTGAGGAAACCTGGAAAGACCCTATCTACAATGACAGCTGGATGTGGCATAAGGCTGGACACTTGGGACTGAGAGGATTGGTGAGATTGGGTGAGCAAATGCAGACCCTTTCAAGCAATAATGCATGGCCCCCATTCCATGGGTCCCAACTCTCCATGTTCAAGGGAATATTACTACAGATATAACATGTACAGAAAACCTAGAGAATGGACACACTGTGAATACGAAAGCTTTCTAAAACTCAACGAATAGTCCCTCTCCTGGTGCTCCAGTTTGACTTTCCAACTGCCTTACTATCAATCTCCCAACTTGGAGAGACAGGCCCTTTAACCTCCTGGTTTGCACAGGTTCCCAATTTGGCAGAGGATGGAAGGGACGAGGGAGAACCCATGAGAGAGTAGCTGTTAGGCATTTGGACGGGCACATGTCACTCTAATTTCCCGGCAGGAAGAAGAATTAATCAAAGTCTCAGCCACCCACCGGGAACCAGTATAGGACATGATCCAAAATTTTGGACTTGCGTTCAGCTCACAAAAAACGAGTTGAGAAATGGAGCTCAGGGGCACAGCAATTCACAAACTGGCAGAGTGATAAAGGACAACTATCGTCCAAAAATCTGTTGAGGGAAGTCAACGAGGCGGACTTGAAAGCGAGGCAAAATAGCAGGAAACAGATTTCAAGAGGTACGTTGGAATCGCCTGTAAAGCACAGGAAGAGGGGCACAACTTGGACAATGGTGCACTTGGCCAAAAAGGGCGTATGCATTTTCTCCTGAATATATTCAGGAGAAAACGCATACGCCCTTTTTGGCCAAGCAAGCAAGCGGGCAATGCAAATCTGCACTACAAAGAAGTATCACTTCCCACTGGTCAAAAGGGACATCCACAAAATGTGTAAAAACCAGAAAGGCAACACAGTCCCTGGAGAACTGGGAGCCTTGTTATGCTGATGGGCGGGATGTAAACTGCCAACTGCCTCACTGGAGGAGTGCATTGTGTTCCCTAAAACAAGTAAACAACAGAGCTACAGAGCCAAGGCCACTTCCAGTCTAGGGAATATACCTTGGGAAAACTGAAAATCAATAAGAAAGAGCCACCTCCAAATTTAGGGCTGCACTGACTACAAGAACCTCAACTTGGGTACACCTTAAATATCCCAGGAAATATAAAAATGGTTCAAAACATTGTGGTACTTACGTATGATGGAATATCCCTCAGCGATGAAATCAATGTCATAAGACCAGTAGCAGCAAAGTGAGTGGATTCAGGTACGATGATTCTAAGTGAAATAAGTCACACAGAAAAAGAAACTTATCATAAGATATCACTTATGAAGATCCTGTAAACATGGCTACACGTGAACTGAGTTAGGAAAGAGAACAGAGTCTCACATTTAGAAAACACTCTTATTCCTGCATAAAGGGGAAGGAGAGGTGGGGTGATGCATAAAACCAGAGTTTGATATAAGCACAGGGACCGTTTCAAAAACCAACTTTGGAATTGACAAGACCGACAGCTTCCTCAGTGAAAGAGACTCAAAACCCCATATTTCCCACAGAGGAATATATCTGACTAGTAAGAATCTTAAAACCTATGTATTGATATGTCTCCATAAGGGAATCAAGTGTGTCTAGAGTGGCATAAACATGGCAGCGAGAATCAGCTCAAACCCACTATAAAAAGGAATTTCAAAAGCAAAACCAAAAAACAGGGAAATTCTTTACAATTCCTTCAGGGTGTCTGAGGAAACCTGGAAAGACCCTATCTACAATGACAGCTGGATGTGGCATAAGGCTGGACACTTGGGACTGAGAGGATTGGTGAGATTGGGTGAGCAAATGCAGACCCTTTCAAGCAATAATGCATGGCCCCCATTCCATGGGTCCCAACTCTCCAGGTTCAAGGGAATATTACTACAGCTATAACATGTACAGGAAACCTAGAGAATGGACACACTGTGAATACGAATGGTTTCTAAAACTCAACGAATAGTCCCTCTCCTGGATATCCGGTTTGACTTTCCAACTGCTTTACTATCAATCTCCCAACTTGGAGAGACAGCCCCTTTAACCTCCTGGTTCGCACAGGTTGCCAATATGGCAGAGGATGAAAGGGAAGAGGGAGAACCAATGAGAGAGTAGCTATTAGGCATTTGGACGGGCACATGCCATTTTAAATTCCCGGCAGGAAGAATAATTAATCAAAGTCTCAGCCACCCACCGGGAATCAGTATAGGGCCTGAACTAAAATTTGGGACTTGTGTTCAGCTCACAAATAACGAGTTGAAAAATGGAGCTCAGGGGCACAGCAATTCACAAACTGGCAGAGTAATAAAGGACAACTATCGTCCAAAAATCTGTTGAGGGAAGGCAACGAGGCGGACTTGAAAGCGAGGCAGAATAGCAGGAAAATCGATTTCAAGAGGTACGTAGGAATCGCCTTGAGAGAATAGGAAGAGGGGCACAACTTTGACACTGATGCACTTGGCCAAAAAGGGTCTATGCGTTTTCTCCTGATTACATTCAGGAGAACATGCATAGGCCCTTTTTGGCCAAGCAAGCAAGCGGGCAATGCAAATCTGCACGACAAAGAAGTATCACTTCCCACCGGTCAAAAGGGACATCCACAAAATGTATAAAAACCAGAAAGGCAAGACAGGCCCTGGAGAATATACGGAGCCTTGTTATGCTGATGGGCCGTATGTAAATTGCCAACTGCCTCTCAGGAGGATTGCATTTTGCTCCCTATAACAAGTAAACAACAGAGCTACTGAGCCAAGTGTGCTTCCAGCCTAGGGAATATACCTTAGGAAAACGGAATATCAATAAGACAGAGCCACACCAAAATTTAGGGCTGCACTGCTTACAGGAACCTCAACTGGGTTACACCTTAAATATCCCACGAAATATAAAAATGGTTCAAAACATTGTGGTACTTACGTACGATGGAATATCCCTGAGCCATGAAATCAATGTCATAAGACCAGGAGCACCAAAATGAGTGGATTCAGGTACGATGATTCTAAGTGAAATATGTCACACAGAAAAAGAAACATATCATAAGATGTCACTTATGAAGATCCTGTAAACATGGCTACACATGAGCTGAGTTAGGACAGAGAACAGAGTCTCACATTTAGAAAACACACTTATGCCTGCATAAAGGGGGAAGGAGAGGTGGGGTGATGCATAAAACCAGAGTTCGATATAAGCACAGGTACCATTAAAAAAAACCTACTATGGAATAGACAAGACCTACACCTTCCTCAGTGAAAGAGACTCAAAACCCCATATTTCCCGCAGAGGAATATATCTGACTAGTAAGAATCTTAAAACCTATGTATTGATATGACTCCATAAGGGAATCAAGTGTGTCTAGAGTGGCATAAACATGGCAGCGAGAATCAGCTCAAACCCACTATAAAAAGGAATTTCAAAAGCAAAACCAAAAAACAGGGAAATTCTTTACAATTCCTTCAGGGTGTCTGAGGAAACCTGGAAAGACCCTATCTACAATGACAGCTGGATGTGGCATAAGGCAGGACACTTGGGACTGAGAGGATTGGTGAGATTGGGTGAGCAAATGCAGACCCTTTCAAGCAATAATGCATGGCCCCCATTCCATGGGTCCCAACTCTCCAGGTTCAAGGGAATATTACTACAGCTATAACATGTACAGGAAACCTAGAGAATGGACACACTGTGAATACGAAAGGTTTCTAAAACTCAACGAATAGTCCCTCTCCTGGTGCTCCAGTTTGACTTTCCAACTGCCTTACTATCAATCTCCCAACTTGGAGAGACAGGCCCTTTAACCTCCTGGTTTGCACAGGTTCCCAATTTGGCAGAGGATGGAAGGGACGAGGGAGAACCCATGAGAGAGTAGCTGTTAGGCATTTGGACGGGCACATGTCACTCTAATTTCCCGGCAGGAAGAAGAATTAACCAAAGTCTCAGCCACCCACCGGGAACCAGTATAGGACATGATCCAAAATTTTGGACTTGCGTTCTGCTCACAAAAAACGAGTTGAGAAATGGAGCTCAGGGGCACAGCAATTCACAAACTGGCAGAGTGATAAAGGACAACTATCGTCCAAAATTCTGTTGAGGGAAGTCAACGAGGCGGACTTGAAAGCGAGGCAAAATAGCAGGAAACAGATTTCAAGAGGTACCTTGGAATCGCCTGTAAAGCACAGGAAGAGGGGCACAACTTGGACAATGGTGCACTTGGCCAAAAAGGGCGTATGCGTTTTCTCCTGAATATATTCAGGAGAAAACGCATACGCCCTTTTTGGCCAAGCAAGCAAGCGGGCAATGCAAATCTGCACTACAAAGAAGTATCACTTCCCACCGGTCAAAAGGGACATCCACAAAATGTGTAAAAACCAGAAAGGCAAGACAGGCCCTGGAGAACTGGGAGCCTTGTTATGCTGATGGGCGGGATGTAAATTGCCAACTGCCTCACTGGAGGAGTGCATTGTGTTCCCTAAAACAAGTAAACAACAGAGCTACAGAGCCAAGGCCACTTCCAGTCTAGGGAATATACCTTGGGAAAACTGAAAATCAATAAGAAAGAGCCACCTCCAAATTTAGGGCTGCACTGGCTACAAGAACCTCAACTTGGGTACACCTTAAATATCCCAGGAAATATAAAAATGGTTCAAAACATTGTGGTACTTACGTACGATGGAATATCCCTTAGCGATGAAATCAATGTCATAAAACCAGTAGCAGCAAAGTGAGTGGATTCAGGTACGATGATTGTAAGTGAAATAAGTCACACAGAAAAAGGAACTTATCATAAGATATCACTTATGAAGATCCTGTAAACATGGCTACACGTGAACTGAGTTAGGAAAGAGAACAGAGTCTCACATTTAGAAAACACTCTTATGCCTGCATAAAGGGGATGGAGAGGTGGGGTGATGCATAAAACCAGAGTTTGATATAAGCACAGGGACCGTTCCAAAAACCAACTTTGGAATAGACAAGACCTACACCTTCCTCAGTGAAAGAGACTCAAAACCCCATATTTCCCGCAGAGGAATATATCTGACTAGTAAGAATCTTAAAACCTATGTATTGATATGTCTCCATAAGGGAATCAAGTGTGTCTAGAGTGGCATAAACATGGCAGCGAGAATCAGCTCAAACCCACTATAAAAAGGAATTTCAAAAGCAAAACCAAAAAACAGGGAAATTCTTTACAATTCCTTCAGGGTGTCTGAGGAAACCTGGAAAGACCCTATCTACAATGACAGCTGGATGTGGCATAAGGCTGGACACTTGGGACTGAGAGGATTGGTGAGATTGGGTGAGCAAATGCAGACCCTTTCAAGCAATAATGCATGGCCCCCATTCCATGGGTCCCAACTCTCCAGGTTCAAGGGAATATTACTACAGCTATAACATGTACAGGAAACCTTGAGAATGGACACACTGTGAATACGAAAGGTTTCTAAAACTCAACGAATAGTCCCTCTCCTGGTGCTCCAGTTTGACTTTCCAACTGCCTTACTATCAATCTCCCAACTTGGAGAGACAGGCCCTTTAACCTCCTGGTTTGCACAGGTTCCCAATTTGGCAGAGGATGGAAGGGACGAGGGAGAACCCATGAGAGAGTAGCTGTTAGGCATTTGGACGGGCACATGTCACTCTAATTTCCCGGCAGGAAGAAGAATTAACCAAAGTCTCAGCCACCCACCGGGAACCAGTATAGGACAGGATCCAAAATTTTGGACTTGCGTTCAGCTCACAAAAAACGAGTTGAGAAATGGAGCTCAGGGGCACAGCAATTCACAAACTGGCAGAGTGATAAAGGACAACTATCGTCCAAATATCTGTTGAGGGAAGTCAACGAGGCAGACTTGAAAGCGAGGCAAAATAGCAGGAAACAGATTTCAAGAGGTACGTTGGAATCGCCTGTAAAGCACAGGAAGAGGGGCACAACTTGGACAATGGTGCACTTGGCCAAAAAGGGCGTATGCGTTTTCTCCTGAATATATTCAGGAGAAAACGCATACGCCCTTTTTGGCCAAGCAAGCAAGCGGGCAATGCAAATCTGCACTACAAAGAAGTATCACTTCCCACCGGTCAAAAGGGACATCCACAAAATGTGTAAAAACCAGAAAGGCAAGACAGGCCCTGGAGAACTGGGAGCCTTGTTATGCTGATGGGCGGGATGTCAATTGCCAACTGCCTCACTGGAGGAGTGCATTGTGTTCCCTAAAACAAGTAAACAACAGAGCTACAGAGCCAAGGCCACTTCCAGTCTAGGGAATATACCTGGGGAAAACTGAAAATCAATAAGAAAGAGCCACCTCCAAATTTAAGGCTGCACTGACTACAAGAACCTCAACTTGGGTACACCTTAAATATCCCAGGAAATATAAAAATGGTTCAAAACATTGTGGTACTTACGTACGATGGAATATCCCTCAGCCATGAAATCAATGTCATAAGACCAGTAGCAGCAAAGTGAGTGTATTCAGGTACGATGATTCTAAGTGAAATAAGTCACACAGAAAAAGAAACTTATCATAAGATATCACTTAGGAAGATCCTGTAAACATGGCTACACGTGAACTGAGTTAGGAAAGAGAACAGAGTCTCACATTTAGAAAACACTCTTATGCCTGCATAAAGGGGAGGAGAGGTGGGGTGATGCATAAAACCAGAGTTTGATATAAGCACAGGGACCGTTTCAAAAACCAACTTTGGAATTGACAAGACCGACACCTTCCTCAGTGAAAGAGACTCAAAACCCCATATTTCCCACAGAGGAATATATCTGACTAGTAAGAATCTTAAAACCTATGTATTGATATGTCTCCATAAGGGAATCAAGTGTGTCTAGAGTGGCATAAACATGGCAGCGAGAATCAGCTCAAACCCACTATAAAAAGGAATTTCAAAAGCAAAACCAATAAACAGGGAAATTCTTTACAATTCCTTCAGGGTGTCTGAGGAAACCTGGAAAGACCCTATCTACAATGACAGCTGGATGTGGCATAAGGCTGGACACTTGGGACTGAGAGGATTGGTGAGATTGGGTGAGCAAATGCAGACCCTTTCAAGCAATAATGCATGGCCCCCATTCCATGGGTCCCAACTCTCCAGGTTCAAGGGAATATTACTACAGCTATAACATGTACAGGAAACCTAGAGAATGGACACACTGTGAATACGAAAGGTTTCTAAAACTCAACGAATAGTCCCTCTCCTGGTGCTCCAGTTTGACTTTCCAACTGCCTTACTATCAATCTCCCAACTTGGAGAGACAGGCCCTTTAACCTCCTGGTTTGCACAGGTTCCCAATTTGGCAGAGGATGGAAGGGACGAGGGAGAACCCATGAGAGAGTAGCTGTTAGGCATTTGGACGGGCACATGTCACTCTAATTTCCCGGCAGGAAGAAGAATTAACCAAAGTCTCAGCCACCCACCGGGAACCAGTATAGGACATGATCCAAAATTTTGGACTTGCGTTCAGCTCACAAAAAAATGAGTTGAGAAATGGAGCTCAGGGGCACAGCAATTCACACACTGGCAGAGTGACTGGCAGAGTGATAAAGGACAACTATCGTCCAAAAATCTGTTGAGGGAAGTCAACGAGGCGTACTTGAAAGTGAGGCAAAATAGCAGGAAACAGATTTCAAGAGGTACGTTGGAATCGCCTGTAAAGCACAGGAAGAGAGGCACAACTTGGACAATGGTGCACTTGGCCAAAAAGGGCGTATGCGTTTTCTCCTGAATATATTCAGGAGAAAACGCATACGCCCTTTTTGGCCAAGCAAGCAAGCGGGCAATGCAAATCTGCACTACAAAGAAGTATCACTTCCCACCGATCAAAAGGGACATCCACAAAATGTGTAAAAACCAGAAAGGCAAGACAGGCCCTGGAGAACTGGGAGCCTTGTTATGCTGATGGGCGGGATGTAAATTGCCAACTGCCTCACTGGAGGAGTCCATTGTGTTCCCTAAGACAAGTAAACAACAGAGCTACAGAGCCAAGGCCACTTCCAGTCTAGGGAATATACCTTGGGAAAACTGAAAATCAATAAGAAAGAGCCACCTCTAAATTTAGGGCTGCACTGACTACAAGAACCTCAACTTGGGTACACCTTAAATATCCCAGGAAATATAAAAATGGTTCAAAACATTGTGGTACTTACGTACGATGGAATATCCCTCAGCCATGAAATCAATGTCATAAGACCAGTAGCAGCAAAGTGAGTGGATTCAGGTACGATGATTCTAAGTGAAATAAGTCACACAGAAAAAGAAACTTATCATAAGATATCACTTAGGAAGATCCTGTAAACATGGCTACACGTGAACTGAGTTAGGAAAGAGAACAGAGTCTCACATTTAGAAAACACTCTTATTCCTGCATAAAGGGGAAGGAGTGGTGGGGTGATGCATAAAACCAGAGTTTGATATAAGCACAGGGACCGTTTCAAAAACCAACTTTGGAATTGACAAGACCGACACCTTCCTCAGTGAAAGAGACTCAAAACCCCATATTTCCCACAGAGGAATATATCTGACTAGTAAGAATCTTAAAACCTATGTATTGATATGACTCCATAAGGGAATCAAGTGTGTCTAGAGTGGCATAAACATGGCAGCGAGAATCAGCTCAAACCCACTATAAAAAGGAATTTCAAAAGCAAAACCAAAAAACAGGGAAATTCTTTACAATTCCTTCAGGGTGTCTGAGGAAACCTGGAAAGACCCTATCTACAATGACAGCTGGATGTGGCATAAGGCTGGACACTTGGGACTGAGAGGATTGGTGAGATTGGGTGAGCAAATGCAGACCCTTTCAAGCAATAATGCATGGCCCCCATTCCATGGGTCCCAACTCTCCAGGTTCAAGGGAATATTACTACAGCTATAACATGTACAGGAAACCTAGAGAATGGACACACTGTGAATACGAAAGGTTTCTAAAACTCAACGAATAGTCCCTCTCCTGGTGCTCCAGTTTGACTTTCCAACTGCCTTACTATCAATCTCCCAACTTGGAGAGACAGGCCCTTTAACCTCCTGGTTTGCACAGGTTCCCAATTTGGAAGAGGATGGAAGGGACGAGGGAGAACCCATGAGAGAGTAGCTGTTAGGCATTTGGACGGGCACATGTCACTCTAATTTCCCGGCAGGAAGAAGAATTAACCAAAGTCTCAGCCACCCACCGGGAACCAGTATAGGACATGATCCAAAATTTTGGACTTGCGTTCAGCTCACAAAAAACGAGTTGAGAAATGGAGCTCAGGGGCACAGCAATTCACAAACTGGCAGAGTGATAAAGGACAACTATCGTCCAAAAATCTGTTGAGGGAAGTCAACGAGGCAGACTTGAAAGCGAGGCAAAATAGCAGGAAACAGATTTCAAGAGGTACCTTGGAATCGCCTGTAAAGCACAGGAAGAGGGGCACAACTTGGACAATGGTGCACTTGGCCAAAAAGGGCGTATGCGTTTTCTCCTGAATATATTCAGGAGAAAACGCATACGCCCTTTTTGGCCAAGCAAGCAAGCGGGCAATGCAAATCTGCACTACAAAGAAGTATCACTTCCCACCGATCAAAAGGGACATCCACAAAATGTGTAAAAACCAGAAAGGCAAGACAGGCCCTGGAGAACTGGGAGCCTTGTTATGCTGATGGGCGGGATGTAAATTGCCAACTGCCTCACTGGAGGAGTCCATTGTGTTCCCTAAAACAAGTAAACAACAGAGCTACAGAGCCAAGGCCACTTCCAGTCTAGGGAATATACCTTGGGAAAACTGAAAATCAATAAGAAAGAGCCACCTCTAAATTTAGGGCTGCACTGACTACAAGAACCTCAACTTGGGTACACCTTAAATATCCCAGGAAATATAAAAATGGTTCAAAACATTGTGGTACTTAACGTACGATGGAATATCCCTCAGCCATGAAATCAATGTCATAAGACCAGTAGCAGCAAAGTGAGTGGATTCAGGTACGATGATTCTAAGTGAAATAAGTCACACAGAAAAAGAAACTTATCATAAGATATCACTTAGGAAGATCCTGTAAACATGGCTACACGTGAACTGAGTTAGGAAAGAGAACAGAGTCTCACATTTAGAAAACACTCTTATGCCTGCATAAAGGGGAAGGAGAGGTGGGGTGACGCATAAAACCAGAGTTTGATATAAGCACAGGGACCGTTTCAAAAACCAACTTTGGAATTGACAAGACCGACACCTTCCTCAGTGAAAGAGACTCAAAACCCCATATTTCCCACAGAGGAATATATCTGACTAGTAAGAATCTTAAAACCTATGTATTGATATGTCTCCATAAGGGAATCAAGTGTGTCTAGAGTGGCATAAACATGGCAGCGAGAATCAGCTCAAACCCACTATAAAAAGGAATTTGAAAAGCAAAACCAAAAAACAGGGAAATTCTTTACAATTCCTTCAGGGTGTCTGAGGAAACCTGGAAAGACCCTATCTACAATGACAGCTGGATGTGGCATAAGGCTGGACACTTGGGACTGAGAGGATTGGTGAGATTGGGTGAGCAAATGCAGACCCTTTCAAGCAATAATGCATGGCCCCCATTCCATGGGTCCCAACTCTCCAGGTTCAAGGGAATATTACTACAGCTATAACATGTACAGGAAACCTAGAGAATGGACACACTGTGAATACGAAAGGTTTCTAAAACTCAACGAATAGTCCCTCTCCTGGTGCTCCAGTTTGACTTTCCAACTGCCTTACTATCAATCTCCCAACTTGGACAGACAGGCCCTTTAACCTCCTGGTTTGCACAGGTTCCCAATTTGGCAGAGGATGGAAGGGACGAGGGAGAACCCATGAGAGAGTAGCTGTTAGGCATTTGGACGGGCACATGTCACTCTAATTTCCCGGCAGGAAGAAGAATTAACCAAAGTCTCAGCCACCCACCGGGAACCAGTATAGGACATGATCCAAAATTTTGGACTTGCGTTCAGCTCACAAAAAACGAGTTGAGAAATGGAGCTCAGGGGCACAGCAATTCACAAACTGGCAGAGTGATAAAGGACAACTATCGTCCAAAAATCTGTTGAGGGAAGTCAACGAGGCGGACTTGAAAGTGAGGCAAAATAGCAGGAAACAGATTTCAAGAGGTACGTTGGAATCGCCTGTAAAGCACAGGAAGAGGGGCACAACTTGGACAATGGTGCACTTGGCCAAAAAGGGCGTATGCGTTTTCTCCTGAATATATTCAGGAGAAAACGCATACGCCCTTTTTGGCCAAGCAAGCAAGCGGGCAATGCAAATCTGCACTACAAAGAAGTATCACTTCCCACCGGTCAAAAGGGACATCCACAAAATGTGTAAAAACCAGAAAGGCAAGACAGGCCCTGGAGAACAGGGAGCCTTGTTATGCTGATGGGCGGGATGTAAATTGCCAACTGCCTCACTGGAGGAGTGCATTGTGTTCCCTAAAACAAGTAAACAACAGAGCTACAGAGCCAAGGCCACTTCCAGTCTAGGGAATATACCTGGGGAAAACTGAAAATCAATAAGAAAGAGCCTCCTCCAAATTTAGGGCTGCACTGGCTACAAGAACCTCAACTTGGGTACACCTTAAATATCCCAGGAAATATAAAAATGGTTCAAAACATTGTGGTACTTACGTACGATGGAATATCCCTCAGCCATGAAATCAATGTCATAAGACCAGTAGCAGCAAAGTGAGTGGATTCAGGTACGATGATTCTAAGTGAAATAAGTCACACAGAAAAAGAAACTTATCATAAGATATCACTTAGGAAGATCCTGTAAACATGGCTACACGTGAACTGAGTTAGGAAAGAGAACAGAGTCTCACATTTAGAAAACACTCTTATGCCTGCATAAAGGGGAAGGAGAGGTGGGGTGATGCATAAAACCAGAGTTTGATATAAGCACAGGGACCGTTTCAAAAACCAACTTTGGAATTGACAAGACCGACACCTTCCTCAGTGAAAGAGACTCAAAACCCCATATTTCCCACAGAGGAATATATCTGACTAGTAAGAATCTTAAAACCTATGTATTGATATGTCTCCATAAGGGAATCAAGTGTGTCTAGAGTGGCATAAACATGGCAGCGAGAATCAGCTCAAACCCACTATAAAAAGGAATTTGAAAAGCAAAACCAAAAAACAGGGAAATTCTTTACAATTCCTTCAGGGTGTCTGAGGAAACCTGGAAAGACCCTATCTACAATGACAGCTGGATGTGGCATAAGGCTGGACACTTGGGACTGAGAGGATTGGTGAGATTGGGTGAGCAAATGCAGACCCTTTCAAGCAATAATGCATGGCCCCCATTCCATGGGTCCCAACTCTCCAGGTTCAAGGGAATATTACTACAGCTATAACATGTACAGGAAACCTAGAGAATGGACACACTGTGAATACGAAAGGTTTCTAAAACTCAACGAATAGTCCCTCTCCTGGTGCTCCAGTTTGACTTTCCAACTG
The DNA here is from genome assembly GCF_025265405.1 of Mesoplodon densirostris. Classification (NCBI taxonomy): domain Eukaryota; kingdom Metazoa; phylum Chordata; class Mammalia; order Artiodactyla; family Ziphiidae; genus Mesoplodon; species Mesoplodon densirostris. Next base: position 1,096,838 of record NW_026778202.1, on the reverse strand, counting down.
CCTTACTATCAATCTCCCAACTTGGAGAGACAGGCCCTTTAACCTCCTGGTTTGCACAGGTTCCCAATTTGGCAGAGGATGGAAGGGACGAGGGAGAACCCATGAGAGAGTAGCTGTTAGGCATTTGGACGGGCACATGTCACTCTAATTTCCCGGCAGGAAGAAGAATTAACCAAAGTCTCAGCCACCCACCGGGAACCAGTATAGGACATGATCCAAAATTTTGGACTTGCGTTCAGCTCACAAAAAACGAGTTGAGAAATGGAGCTCAGGGGCACAGCAATTCACAAACAGGCAGAGTGATAAAGGACAACTATCGTCCAAAAATCTGTTGAGGGAAGTCAACGAGGCGGACTTGAAAGTGAGGCAAAATAGCAGGAAACAGATTTCAAGAGGTACGTTGGAATCGCCTGTAAAGCACAGGAAGAGGGGCACAACTTGGACAATGGTGCACTTGGCCAAAAAGGGCGTATGCGTTTTCTCCTGAATATATTCAGGAGAAAACGCATACGCCCTTTTTGGCCAAGCAAGCAAGCGGGCAATGCAAATCTGCACTACAAAGAAGTATCACTTCCCACCGGTCAAAAGGGACATCCACAAAATGTGTAAAAACCAGAAAGGCAAGACAGGCCCTGGAGAACAGGGAGCCTTGTTATGCTGATGGGCGGGATGTAAATTGCCAACTGCCTCACTGGAGGAGTGCATTGTGTTCCCTAAAACAAGTAAACAACAGAGCTACAGAGCCAAGGCCACTTCCAGTCTAGGGAATATACCTGGGGAAAACTGAAAATCAATAAGAAAGAGCCACCTCCAAATTTAGGGCTGCACTGGCTACAAGAACCTCAACTTGGGTACACCTTAAATATCCCAGGAAATATAAAAATGGTTCAAAACATTGTGGTACTTACGTACGATGGAATATCCCTCAGCCATGAAATCAATGTCATAAGACCAGTAGCAGCAAAGTGAGTGGATTCAGGTACGATGATTCTAAGTGAAATAAGTCACACAGAAAAAGAAACTTATCATAAGATATCACTTAGGAAGTTCCTGTAAACATGGCTACACGTGAACTGAGTTAGGAAAGAGAACAGAGTCTCACATTTAGAAAACACTCTTATGCCTGCATAAAGGGGAAGGAGAGGTGGGGTGATGCATAAAACCAGAGTTTGATATAAGCACAGGGACCGTTTCAAAAACCAACTTTGGAATTGACAAGACCGACACCTTCCTCAGTGAAAGAGACTCAAAACCCCATATTTCCCACAGAGGAATATATCTGACTAGTAAGAATCTTAAAACCTATGTATTGATATGTCTCCATAAGGGAATCAAGTGTGTCTAGAGTGGCATAAACATGGCAGCGAGAATCAGCTCAAACCCACTATAAAAAGGAATTTCAAAAGCAAAACCAAAAAACAGGGAAATTCTTTACAATTCCTTCAAGGTGTCTGAGGAAACATGGAAAGACCCTATCTACAATGACAGCTGGATGTGGCATAAGGCTGGACACTTGGGACTGAGAGGATTGGTGAGATTGGGTGAGCAAATGCAGACCGTTTCAAGCAATAATGCATGGCCCCCATTCCATGGGTCCCAACTCTCCAGGTTCAAGGGAATATTACTACAGCTATAACATGTACAGGAAACCTAGAGAATGGACACACTGTGAATACGAAAGGTTTCTAAAACTCAACGAATAGTCCCTCTCCTGGTGCTCCAGTTTGACTTTCCAACTGCCTTACTATCAATCTCCCAACTTGGAGAGACAGGCCCTTTAACCTCCTGGTTTGCACAGGTTCCCAATTTGGCAGAGGATGGAAGGGACGAGGGAGAACCCATGAGAGAGTAGCTGTTAGGCATTTGGACGGGCAGATGTCACTCTAATTTCCCGGCAGGAAGAAGAATTAACCAAAGTCTCAGCCACCCACCGGGAACCAGTATAGGACATGATCCAAAATTTTGGACTTGCGTTCAGCTCACAAAAAACGAGTTGAGAAATGGAGCTCAGGGGCACAGCAATTCACAAACTGGCAGAGTGATAAAGGACAACTATCGTCCAAAAATCTGTTGAGGGAAGTCAACGAGGCGGACTTGAAAGTGAGGCAAAATAGCAGGAAACAGATTTCAGGAGGTACGTTGGAATCGCCTGTAAAGCACAGGAAGAGGGGCACAACTTGGACAATGGTGCACTTGGCCAAAAAGGGCGTATGCGTTTTCTCCTGAATATATTCAGGAGAAAACGCATACGCCCTTTTTGGCCAAGCAAGCAAGCGGCAATGCAAATCTGCACTACAAAGAAGTATCACTTCCCACCGGTCAAAAGGGACATCCACAAAATGTGTAAAAACCAGAAAGGCAAGACAGGCCCTGGAGAACAGGGAGCCTTGTTATGCTGATGGGCGGGATGTAAATTGCCAACTGCCTCACTGGAGGAGTGCATTGTGTTCCCTAAAACAAGTAAACAACAGAGCTACAGAGCCAAGGCCACTTCCAGTCTAGGGAATATACCTGGGGAAAACTGAAAATCAATAAGAAAGAGCCACCTCCAAATTTCGGGCTGCACTGGCTACAAGAACCTCAACTTGGGTACACCTTAAATATCCCAGGAAATATAAAAATGGTTCAAAACATTGTGGTACTTACGTACGATGGAATATCCCTCAGCCATGAAATCAATGTCATAAGACCAGTAGCAGCAAAGTGAGTGGATTCAGGTACGATGATTCTAAGTGAAATAAGTCACACAGAAAAAGAAACTTATCATAAGATATCACTTAGGAAGATCCTGTAAACATGGCTACACGTGAACTGAGTTAGGAAAGAGAACAGAGTCTCACATTTAGAAAACACTCTTATGCCTGCATAAAGGGGAAGGAGAGGTGGGGTGATGCATAAAACCAGAGTTTGATATAAGCACAGGGACCGTTTCAAAAACCAACTTTGGAATTGACAAGACCGACACCTTCCTCAGTGAAAGAGACTCAAAACCCCATATTTCCCACAGAGGAATATATCTGACTAGTAAGAATCTTAAAACCTATGTATTGATATGTCTCCATAAGGGAATCAAGTGTGTCTAGAGTGGCATAAACATGGCAGCGAGAATCAGCTCAAACCCACTATAAAAAGGAATTTGAAAAGCAAAACCAAAAAACAGGGAAATTCTTTACAATTCCTTCAGGGTGTCTGAGGAAACCTGGAAAGACCCTATCTACAATGACAGCTGGATGTGGCATAAGGCTGGACACTTGGGACTGAGAGGATTGGTGAGATTGGGTGAGCAAATGCAGACCGTTTCAAGCAATAATGCATGGCCCCCATTCCATGGGTCCCAACTCTCCAGGTTCAAGGGAATATTACTACAGCTATAACATGTACAGGAAACCTAGAGAATGGACACACTGTGAATACGAAAGGTTTCTAAAACTCAACGAATAGTCCCTCTCCTGGTGCTCCAGTTTGACTTTCCAACTGCCTTACTATCAATCTCCCAACTTGGACAGACAGGCCCTTTAACCTCCTGGTTTGCACAGGTTCCCAATTTGGCAGAGGATGGAAGGGACGAGGGAGAACCCATGAGAGAGTAGCTGTTAGGCTTTTGGACGGGCACATGTCACTCTAATTTCCCGGCAGGAAGAAGAATTAACCAAAGTCTCAGCCACCCACCGGGAACCAGTATAGGACATAATCCAAAATTTTGGACTTGCGTTCAGCTCACAAAAAACGAGTTGAGAAATGGAGCTCAGGGGCACAGCAATTCACAAACTGGCAGAGTGATAAAGGACAACTATCGTCCAAAAATCTGTTGAGGGAAGTCAACGAGGCGGACTTGAAAGTGAGGCAAAATAGCAGGAAACAGATTTCAAGAGGTACGTTGGAATCGCCTGTAAAGCACAGGAAGAGGGGCACAACTTGGACAATGGTGCACTTGGCCAAAAAGGGCGTATGCGTTTTCTCCTGAATATATTCAGGAGAAAACGCATACGCCCTTTTTGGCCAAGCAAGCAAGCGGGCAATGCAAATCTGCACTACAAAGAAGTATCACTTCCCACCGGTCAAAAGGGACATCCACAAAATGTGTAAAAACCAGAAAGGCAAGACAGGCCCTGGAGAACAGGGAGCCTTGTTATGCTGATGGGCGGGATGTAAATTGCCAACTGCCTCACTGGAGGAGTGCATTGTGTTCCCTAAAACAAGTAAACAACAGAGCTACAGAGCCAAGGCCACTTCCAGTCTAGGGAATATACCTGGGGAAAACTGAAAATCAATAAGAAAGAGCCACCTCCAAATTTAGGGCTGCACTGGCTACAAGAACCTCAACTTGGGTACACCTTAAATATCCCAGGAAATATAAAAATGGTTCAAAACATTGTGGTACTTACGTACGATGGAATATCCCTCAGCCATGAAATCAATGTCATAAGACCAGTAGCAGCAAAGTGAGTGGATTCAGGTACGATGATTCTAAGTGAAATAAGTCACACAGAAAAAGAAACTTATCATAAGATATCACTTAGGAAGATCCTGTAAACATGGCTACACGTGAACTGAGTTAGGAAAGAGAACAGAGTCTCACATTTAGAAAAAACTCTTATGCCTGCATAAAGGGGAAGGAGAGGTGGGGTGATGCATAAAACCAGAGTTTGATATAAGCACAGGGACCGTTTCAAAAACCAACTTTGGAATTGACAAGACCGACACCTTCCTCAGTGAAAGAGACTCAAAACCCCATATTTCCCACAGAGGAATATATCTGACTAGTAAGAATCTTAAAACCTATGTATTGATATGACTCCATAAGGGAATCAAGTGTGTCTAGAGTGGCATAAACATGGCAGCGAGAATCAGCTCAAACCCACTATAAAAAGGAATTTCAAAAGCAAAACCAAAAAACAGGGAAATTCTTTACAATTCCTTCAGGGTGTCTGAGGAAACCTGGAAAGACCCTATCTACAATGACAGCTGGATGTGGCATAAGGCTGGACACTTGGGACTGAGAGGATTGGTGAGATTGGGTGAGCAAATGCAGACCGTTTCAAGCAATAATGCATGGCCCCCATTCCATGGGTCCCAACTCTCCAGGTTCAAGGGAATATTACTACAGCTATAACATGTACAGGAAACCTAGAGAATGGACACACTGTGAATACGAAAGGTTTCTAAAACTCAACGAATAGTCCCTCTCCTGGTGCTCCAGTTTGACTTTCCAACTGCCTTACTATCAATCTCCCAACTTGGAGAGACAGGCCCTTTAACCTCCTGGTTTGCACAGGTTCCCAATTTGGCAGAGGATGGAAGGGACGAGGGAGAACCCATGAGAGAGTAGCTGTTAGGCATTTGGACGGGCACATGTCACTCTAATTTCCCGGCAGGAAGAAGAATTAACCAAAGTCTCAGCCACCCACCGGGAACCAGTATAGGACATGATCCAAAATTTTGGACTTGCGTTCAGCTCACAAAAAACGAGTTGAGAAATGGAGCTCAGGGGCACAGCAATTCACAAACTGGCAGAGTGATAAAGGACAACTATCGTCCAAAAATCTGTTGAGGGAAGTCAACGAGGCGGACTTGAAAGTGAGGCAAAATAGCAGGAAACAGATTTCAGGAGGTACGTTGGAATCGCCTGTAAAGCACAGGAAGAGGGGCACAACTTGGACAATGGTGCACTTGGCCAAAAAGGGCGTATGCGTTTTCTCCTGAATATATTCAGGAGAAAACGCATACGCCCTTTTTGGCCAAGCAAGCAAGCGGGCAATGCAAATCTGCACTACAAAGAAGTATCACTTCCCACCGGTCAAAAGGGACATCCACAAAATGTGTAAAAACCAGAAAGGCAAGACAGGCCCTGGAGAACAGGGAGCCTTGTTATGCTGATGGGCGGGATGTAAATTGCCAACTGCCTCACTGGAGGAGTGCATTGTGTTCCCTAAAACAAGTAAACAACAGAGCTACAGAGCCAAGGCCACTTCCAGTCTAGGGAATATACCTGGGGAAAACTGAAAATCAATAAGAAAGAGCCACCTCCAAATTTAGGGCTGCACTGGCTACAAGAACCTCAACTTGGGTACACCTTAAATATCCCAGGAAATATAAAAATGGTTCAAAACATTGTGGTACTTACGTACGATGGAATATCCCTCAGCCATGAAATCAATGTCATAAGACCAGTAGCAGCAAAGTGAGTGGATTCAGGTACGATGATTCTAAGTGAAATAAGTCACACAGAAAAAGAAACTTATCATAAGATATCACTTAGGAAGATCCTGTAAACATGGCTACACGTGAACTGAGTTAGGAAAGAGAACAGAGTCTCACATTTAGAAAACACTCTTATGCCTGCATAAAGGGGAAGGAGAGGTGGGGTGATGCATAAAACCAGAGTTTGATATAAGCACAGGGACCGTTTCAAAAACCAACTTTGGAATTGACAAGACCGACACCTTCCTCAGTGAAAGAGACTCAAAACCCCATATTTCCCACAGAGGAATATATCTGACTAGTAAGAATCTTAAAACCTATGTATTGATATGTCTCCATAAGGGAATCAAGTGTGTCTAGAGTGGCATAAACATGGCAGCGAGAATCAGCTCAAACCCACTATAAAAAGGAATTTGAAAAGCAAAACCAAAAAACAGGGAAATTCTTTACAATTCCTTCAGGGTGTCTGAGGAAACCTGGAAAGACCCTATCTACAATGACAGCTGGATGTGGCATAAGGCTGGACACTTGGGACTGAGAGGATTGGTGAGATTGGGTGAGCAAATGCAGACCGTTTCAAGCAATAATGCATGGCCCCCATTCCATGGGTCCCAACTCTCCAGGTTCAAGGGAATATTACTACAGCTATAACATGTACAGGAAACCTAGAGAATGGACACACTGTGAATACGAAAGGTTTCTAAAACTCAACGAATAGTCCCTCTCCTGGTGCTCCAGTTTGACTTTCCAACTGCCTTACTATCAATCTCCCAACTTGTAGAGACAGGCCCTTTAACCTCCTGGTTTGCACAGGTTCCCAATTTGGCAGAGGATGGAAGGGACGAGGGAGAACCCATGAGAGAGTAGCTGTTAGGCTTTTGGACGGGCACATGTCACTCTAATTTCCCGGCAGGAAGAAGAATGAACCAAAGTCTCAGCCACCCACCGGGAACCAGTATAGGACATGATCCAAAATTTTGGACTTGCGTTCAGCTCACAAAAAACGAGTTGAGAAATGGAGCTCAGGGGCACAGCAATTCACAAACTGGCAGAGTGATAAAGGACAACTATCGTCCAAAAATCTGTTGAGGGAAGTCAACGAGGCGGACTTGAAAGTGAAGCAAAATAGCAGGAAACAGATTTCAAGAGGTACGTTGGAATCGCCTGTAAAGCACAGGAAGAGGGGCACAACTTGGACAATGGTGCACTTGGCCAAAAAGGGCGTATGCGTTTTCTCCTGAATATATTCAGGAGAAAACGCATACGCCCTTTTTGGCCAAGCAAGCAAGCGGGCAATGCAAATCTGCACTACAAAGAAGTATCACTTCCCACCGGTCAAAAGGGACATCCACAAAATGTGTAAAAACCAGAAAGGCAAGACAGGCCCTGGAGAACAGGGAGCCTTGTTATGCTGATGGGCGGGATGTAAATTGCCAACTGCCTCACTGGAGGAGTGCATTGTGTTCCCTAAAACAAGTAAACAACAGAGCTACAGAGCCAAGGCCACTTCCAGTCTAGGGAATATACCTGGGGAAAACTGAAAATCAATAAGAAAGAGCCACCTCCAAATTTAGGGCTGCACTGGCTACAAGAACCTCAACTTGGGTACACCTTAAATATCCCAGGAAATATAAAAATGGTTCAAAACATTGTGGTACTTACGTACGATGGAATATCCCTCAGCCATGAAATCAATGTCATAAGACCAGTAGCAGCAAAGTGAGTGGATTCAGGTACGATGATTCTAAGTGAAATAAGTCACACAGAAAAAGAAACTTATCATAAGATATCACTTAGGAAGATCCTGTAAACATGGCAACACGTGAACTGAGTTAGGAAAGAGAACAGAGTCTCACATTTAGAAAACACTCTTATGCCTGCATAAAGGGGAGGAGAGGTGGGGTGATGCATAAAACCAGAGTTTGATATAAGCACAGGGACCGTTTCAAAAACCAACTTTGGAATTGACAAGACCGACACCTTCCTCAGTGAAAGAGACTCAAAACCCCATATTTCCCACAGAGGAATATATCTGACTAGTAAGAATCTTAAAACCTATGTATTGATATGACTCCATAAGGGAATCAAGTGTGTCTAGAGTGGCATAAACATGGCAGCGAGAATCAGCTCAAACCCACTATAAAAAGGAATTTCAAAAGCAAAACCAAAAAACAGGGAAATTCTTTACAATTCCTTCAGGGTGTCTGAGGAAACCTGGAAAGACCCTATCTACAATGACAGCTGGATGTGGCATAAGGCTGGACACTTGGGACTGAGAGGATTGGTGAGATTGGGTGAGCAAATGCAGACCGTTTAAAGCAATAATGCATGGCCCCCATTCCATGGGTCCCAACTCTCCAGGTTCAAGGGAATATTACTACAGCTATAACATGTACAGGAAACCTAGAGAATGGACACACTGTGAATACGAAAGGTTTCTAAAACTCAACGAATAGTCCCTCTCCTGGTGCTCCAGTTTGACTTTCCAACTGCCTTACTATCAATCTCCCAACTTGGAGAGACAGGCCCTTTAACCTCCTGGTTTGCACAGGTTCCCAATTTGGCAGAGGATGGAAGGGACGAGGGAGAACCCATGAGAGAGTAGCTGTTAGGCTTTTGGACGGGCACATGTCACTCTAATTTCCCGGCAGGAAGAAGAATGAACCAAAGTCTCAGCCACCCACCGGGAACCAGTATAGGACATGATCCAAAATTTTGGACTTGCGTTCAGCTCACAAAAAACGAGTTGAGAAATGGAGCTCAGGGGCACAGCAATTCACAAACTGGCAGAGTGATAAAGGACAACTATCGTCCAAAAATCTGTTGAGGGAAGTCAACGAGGCGGACTTGAAAGTGAGGCAAAATAGCAGGAAACAGATTTCAAGAGGTACGTTGGAATCGCCTGTAAAGCACAGGAAGAGGGGCACAACTTGGACAATGGTGCACTTGGCCAAAAAGGGCGTATGCGTTTTCTCCTGAATATATTCAGGAGAAAACGCATACGCCCTTTTTGGCCAAGCAAGCAAGCGGGCAATGCAAATCTGCACTATAAAGAAGTATCACTTCCCACCGGTCAAAAGGGACATCCACAAAATGTGTAAAAACCAGAAAGGCAAGACAGGCCCTGGAGAACAGGGAGCCTTGTTATGCTGATGGGCGGGATGTAAATTGCCAACTGCCTCACTGGAGGAGTGCATTGTGTTCCCTAAAACAAGTAAACAACAGAGCTACAGAGCCAAGGCCACTTCCAGTCTAGGGAATATACCTGGGGAAAACTGAAAATCAATAAGAAAGAGCCACCTCCAAATTTAGGGCTGCACTGGCTACAAGAACCTCAACTTGGGTACACCTTAAATATCCCAGGAAATATAAAAATGGTTCAAAACATTGTGGTACTTACGTACGATGGAATATCCCTCAGCCATGAAATCAATGTCATAAGACCAGTAGCAGCAAAGTGAGTGGATTCAGGTACGATGATTCTAAGTGAAATAAGTCACACAGAAAAAGAAACTTATCATAAGATATCACTTAGGAAGATCCTGTAAACCTGGCTACACGTGAACTGAGTTAGGAAAGAGAACAGAGTCTCACATTTAGAAAACACTCTTATGCCTGCATAAAGGGGAAGGAGAGGTGGGGTGATGCATAAAACCAGAGTTTGATATAAGCACAGGGACCGTTTCAAAAACCAACTTTGGAATTGACAAGACCGACACCTTCCTCAGTGAAAGAGACTCAAAACCCCATATTTCCCACAGAGGAATATATCTGACTAGTAAGAATCTTAAAACCTATGTATTGATATGTCTCCATAAGGGAATCAAGTGTGTCTAGAGTGGCATAAACATGGCAGCGAGAATCAGCTCAAACCCACTATAAAAAGGAATTTCAAAAGCAAAACCAAAAAACAGGGAAATTCTTTACAATTCCTTCAGGGTGTCTGAGGAAACCTGGAAAGACCCTATCTACAATGACAGCTGGATGTGGCATAAGGCTGGACACTTGGGACTGAGAGGATTGGTTAGATTGGGTGAGCAAATGCAGACCCTTTCAAGCAATAATGCATGGGCCCCATTCCATGGGTCCCAACTCTCCAGGTTCAAGGGAATATTACTACAGCTATAACATGTACAGGAAACCTAGAGAATGGACACACTGTGAATACGAAAGGTTTCTAAAACTCAACGAATAGTCCCTCTCCTGGTGCTCCAGTTTGACTTTCCAACTGCCTTACTATCAATCTCCCAACTTGGAGAGACAGGCCCTTTAACCTCCTGGTTTGCACAGGTTCCCAATTTGGCAGAGGATGGAAGGGACGAGGGAGAACCCATGAGAGAGTAGCTGTTAGGCATTTGGACGGGCACATGTCACTCTAATTTCCCGGCAGGAAGAAGAATTAACCAAAGTCTCAGCCACCCACCGGGAACCAGTATAGGACAGGATCCAAAATTTTGGACTTGCGTTCAGCTCACAAAAAACGAGTTGAGAATTGGAGCTCAGGGGCACAGCAATTCACAAACTGGCAGAGTGATAAAGGACAACTATCGTCCAAAAATCTGTTGAGGGAAGTCAACGAGGCGGACTTGAAAGCGAGGCAAAATAGCAGGAAACAGATTTCAAGAGGTACGTTGGAATCGCCTGTAAAGCACAGGAAGAGGGGCACAACTTGGACAATGGTGCACTTGGCCAAAAAGGGCGTATGCGTTTTCTCCTGAATATATTCAGGAGAAAATGCATACGCCCTTTTTGGCCAAGCAAGCAAGTGGGCAATGCAAATCTGCACTACAAAGAAGTATCACTTCCCACCGGTCAAAAGGGACATCCACAAAATGTGTAAAAACCAGAAAGGCAAGACAGGCCCTGGAGAACAGGGAGCCTTGTTATGCTGATGGGCGGGATGTAAATTGCCAACTGCCTCACTGGAGGAGTGCATTGTGTTCCCTAAAACAAGTAAACAACAGAGCTACAGAGCCAAGGCCACTTCCAGTCTAGGGAATATACCTGGGGAAAACTGAAAATCAATAAGAAAGAGCCACCTCCAAATTTAGGGCTGCACTGGCTACAAGAACCTCAACTTGGGTACACCTTAAATATCCCAGGAAATATAAAAATGGTTCAAAACATTGTGGTACTTACGTACGATGGAATATCCCTCAGCCATGAAATCAATGTCATAAGACCAGTAGCAGCAAAGTGAGTGGATTCAGGTACGATGATTCTAAGTGAAATAAGTCACACAGAAAAAGAAACTTATCATAAGATATCACTTAGGAAGATCCTGTAAACATGGCTACACGTGAACTGAGTTAGGAAAGAGAACAGAGTCTCACATTTAGAAAACACTCTTATGCCTGCATAAAGGGGAAGGAGAGGTGGGGTGATGCATAAAACCAGAGTTTGATATAAGCACAGGGACCGTTTCAAAAACCAACTTTGGAATTGACAAGACCGACACCTTCCTCAGTGAAAGAGACTCAAAACCCCATATTTCCCACAGAGGAATATATCTGACTAGTAAGAATCTTAAAACCTATGTATTGATATGTCTCCATAAGGGAATCAAGTGTGTCTAGAGTGGCATAAACATGGCAGCGAGAATCAGCTCAAACCCACTATAAAAAGGAATTTCAAAAGCAAAACCAAAAAACAGGGAAATTCTTTACAATTCCTTCAGGGTGTCTGAGGAAACCTGGAAAGACCCTATCTACAATGACAGCTGGATGTGGCATAAGGCTGGACACTTGGGACTGAGAGGATTGGTGAGATTGGGTGAGCAAATGCAGACCCTTTCAAGCAATAATGCATGGCCCCCATTCCATGGGTCCCAACTCTCCAGGTTCAAGGGAATATTACTACAGCTATAACATGTACAGGAAACCTAGAGAATGGACACACTGTGAATACGAAAGGTTTCTAAAACTCAACGAATAGTCCCTCTCCTGGTGCTCCAGTTTGACTTTCCAACTGCCTTACTATCAATCTCCCAACTTGGAGAGACAGGCCCTTTAACCTCCTGGTTTGCACAGGTTCCCAATTTGGCAGAGGATGGAAGGGACGAGGGAGAACCCATGAGAGAGTAGCTGTTAGGCATTTGGACGGGCACATGTCACTCTAATTTCCCGGCAGGAAGAAGAATTAACCAAAGTCTCAGCCACCCACCGGGAACCAGTATAGGACAGGATCCAAAATTTTGGACTTGCGTTCAGCTCACAAAAAACGAGTTGAGAATTGGAGCTCAGGGGCACAGCAATTCACAAACTGGCAGAGTGATAAAGGACAACTATCGTCCAAAAATCTGTTGAGGGAAGTCAACGAGGCGGACTTGAAAGCGAGGCAAAATAGCAGGAAACAGATTTCAAGAGGTACGTTGGAATCGCCTGTAAAGCACAGGAAGAGGGGCACAACTTGGACAATGGTGCACTTGGCCAAAAAGGGCGTATGCGTTTTCTCCTGAATATATTCAGGAGAAAATGCATACGCCCTTTTTGGCCAAGCAAGCAAGTGGGCAATGCAAATCTGCACTACAAAGAAGTATCACTTCCCACCGGTCAAAAGGGACATCCACAAAATGTGTAAAAACCAGAAAGGCAAGACAGGCCCTGGAGAACAGGGAGCCTTGTTATGCTGATGGGCGGGATGTAAATTGCCAACTGCCTCACTGGAGGAGTGCATTGTGTTCCCTAAAACAAGTAAACAACAGAGCTACAGAGCCAAGGCCACTTCCAGTCTAGGGAATATACCTGGGGAAAACTGAAAATCAATAAGAAAGAGCCACCTCCAAATTTAGGGCTGCACTGGCTACAAGAACCTCAACTTGGGTACACCTTAAATATCCCAGGAAATATAAAAATGGTTCAAAACATTGTGGTACTTACGTACGATGGAATATCCCTCAGCCATGAAATCAATGTCATAAGACCAGTAGCAGCAAAGTGAGTGGATTCAGGTACGATGATTCTAAGTGAAATAAGTCACACAGAAAAAGAAACTTATCATAAGATATCACTTAGGAAGATCCTGTAAACATGGCTACACGTGAACTGAGTTAGGAAAGAGAACAGAGTCTCACATTTAGAAAACACTCTTATGCCTGCATAAAGGGGAAGGAGAGGTGGGGTGATGCATAAAACCAGAGTTTGATATAAGCACAGGGACCGTTTCAAAAACCAACTTTGGAATTGACAAGACCGACACCTTCCTCAGTGAAAGAGACTCAAAACCCCATATTTCCCACAGAGGAATATATCTGACTAGTAAGAATCTTAAAACCTATGTATTGATATGTCTCCATAAGGGAATCAAGTGTGTCTAGAGTGGCATAAACATGGCAGCGAGAATCAGCTCAAACCCACTATAAAAAGGAATTTCAAAAGCAAAACCAAAAAACAGGGAAATTCTTTACAATTCCTTCAGGGTGTCTGAGGAAACCTGGAAAGACCCTATCTACAATGACAGCTGGATGTGGCATAAGGCTGGACACTTGGGACTGAGAGGATTGGTGAGATTGGGTGAGCAAATGCAGACCCTTTCAAGCAATAATGCATGGCCCCCATTCCATGGGTCCCAACTCTCCAGGTTCAAGGGAATATTACTACAGCTATAACATGTACAGGAAACCTAGAGAATGGACACACTGTGAATACGAAAGGTTTCTAAAACTCAACGAATAGTCCCTCTCCTGGTGCTCCAGTTTGACTTTCCAACTGCCTTACTATCAATCTCCCAACTTGGAGAGACAGGCCCTTTAACCTCCTGGTTTGCACAGGTTCCCAATTTGGCAGAGGATGGAAGGGACGAGGGAGAACCCATGAGAGAGTAGCTGTTAGGCATTTGGACGGGCACATGTCACTCTAATTTCCCGGCAGGAAGAAGAATGAACCAAAGTCTCAGCCACCCACCGGGAACCAGTATAGGACATGATCCAAAATTTTGGACTTGCGTTCAGCTCACAAAAAACGAGTTGAGAAATGGAGCTCAGGGGCACAGCAATTCACAAACAGGCAGAGTGATAAAGGACAACTATCGTCCAAAAATCTGTTGAGGGAAGTCAACGAGGCGGACTTGAAAGTGAGGCAAAATAGCAGGAAACAGATTTCAAGAGGTACGTTGGAATCGCCTGTAAAGCACAGGAAGAGGGGCACAACTTGGACAATGGTGCACTTGGCCAAAAAGGGCGTATGCGTTTTCTCCTGAATATATTCAGGAGAAAACGCATACGCCCTTTTTGGCCAAGCAAGCAAGCGGGCAATGCAAATCTGCACTACAAAGAAGTATCACTTCCCACCGGTCAAAAGGGACATCCACAAAATGTGTAAAAACCAGAAAGGCAAGACAGGCCCTGGAGAACAGGGAGCCTTGTTATGCTGATGGGCGGGATGTAAATTGCCAACTGCCTCACTGGAGGAGTGCATTGTGTTCCCTAAAACAAGTAAACAACAGAGCTACAGAGCCAAGGCCACTTCCAGTCTAGGGAATATACCTGGGGAAAACTGAAAATCAATAAGAAAGAGCCACCTCCAAATTTAGGGCTGCACTGGCTACAAGAACCTCAACTTGGGTACACCTTAAATATCCCAGGAAATATAAAAATGGTTCAAAACATTGTGGTACTTACGTACGATGGAATATCCCTCAGCCATGAAATCAATGTCATAAGACCAGTAGCAGCAAAGTGAGTGGATTCAGGTACGATGATTCTAAGTGAAATAAGTCACACAGAAAAAGAAACTTATCATAAGATATCACTTAGGAAGATCCTGTAAACATGGCTACACGTGAACTGAGTTAGGAAAGAGAACAGAGTCTCACATTTAGAAAACACTCTTATGCCTGCATAAAGGGGAAGGAGAGGTGGGGTGATGCATAAAACCAGAGTTTGATATAAGCACAGGGACCGTTTCAAAAACCAACTTTGGAATTGACAAGACCGACACCTTCCTCAGTGAAAGAGACTCAAAACCCCATATTTCCCACAGAGGAATATATCTGACTAGTAAGAATCTTAAAACCTATGTATTGATATGTCTCCATAAGGGAATCAAGTGTGTCTAGAGTGGCATAAACATGGCAGCGAGAATCAGCTCAAACCCACTATAAAAAGGAATTTCAAAAGCAAAACCAAAAAACAGGGAAATTCTTTACAATTCCTTCAGGGTGTCTGAGGAAACCTGGAAAGACCCTATCTACAATGACAGCTGGATGTGGCATAAGGCTGGACACTTGGGACTGAGAGGATTGGTGAGATTGGGTGAGCAAATGCAGACCCTTTCAAGCAATAATGCATGGCCCCCATTCCATGGGTCCCAACTCTCCAGGTTCAAGGGAATATTACTACAGCTATAACATGTACAGGAAACCTAGAGAATGGACACACTGTGAATACGAAAGGTTTCTAAAACTCAACGAATAGTCCCTCTCCTGGTGCTCCAGTTTGACTTTCCAACTGCCTTACTATCAATCTCCCAACTTGGACAGACAGGCCCTTTAACCTCCTGGTTTGCACAGGTTCCCAATTTGGCAGAGGATGGAAGGGACGAGGGAGAACCCATGAGAGAGTAGCTGTTAGGCTTTTGGACGGGCACATGTCACTCTAATTTCCCGGCAGGAAGAAGAATTAACCAAAGTCTCAGCCACCCACCGGGAACCAGTATAGGACATAATCCAAAATTTTGGACTTGCGTTCAGCTCACAAAAAACGAGTTGAGAAATGGAGCTCAGGGGCACAGCAATTCACAAACTGGCAGAGTGATAAAGGACAACTATCGTCCAAAAATCTGTTGAGAGAAGTCAACGAGGCGGACTTGAAAGTGAGGCAAAATAGCAGGAAACAGATTTCAAGAGGTACGTTGGAATCGCCTGTAAAGCACAGGAAGAGGGGCACAACTTGGACAATGGTGCACTTGGCCAAAAAGGGCGTATGCGTTTTCTCCTGAATATATTCAGGAGAAAACGCATACGCCCTTTTTGGCCAAGCAAGCAAGCGGGCAATGCAAATCTGCACTACAAAGAAGTATCACTTCCCACCGGTCAAAAGGGACATCCACAAAATGTGTAAAAACCAGAAAGGCAAGACAGGCCCTGGAGAACAGGGAGCATTGTTATGCTGATGGGCGGGATGTAAATTGCCAACTGCCTCACTGGAGGAGTGCATTGTGTTCCCTAAAACAAGTAAACAACAGAGCTACAGAGCCAAGGCCACTTCCAGTCTAGGGAATATACCTGGGGAAAACTGAAAATCAATAAGAAAGAGCCACCTCCAAATTTAGGGCTGCACTGGCTACAAGAACCTCAACTTGGGTACACCTTAAATATCCCAGGAAATATAAAAATGGTTCAAAACATTGTGGTACTTACGTACGATGGAATATCCCTCAGCCATGAAATCAATGTCATAAGACCAGTAGCAGCAAAGTGAGTGGATTCAGGTACGATGATTCTAAGTGAAATAAGTCACACAGAAAAAGAAACTTATCATAAGATATCACTTAGGAAGATCCTGTAAACATGGCTACACGTGAACTGAGTTAGGAAAGAGAACAGAGTCTCACATTTAGAAAACACTCTTATGCCTGCATAAAGGGGAAGGAGAGGTGGGGTGATGCATAAAACCAGAGTTTGATATAAGCACAGGGACCGTTTCAAAAACCAACTTTGGAATTGACAAGACCGACACCTTCCTCAGTGAAAGAGACTCAAAACCCCATATTTCCCACAGAGGAATATATCTGACTAGTAAGAATCTTAAAACCTATGTATTGATATGTCTCCATAAGGGAATCAAGTGTGTCTAGAGTGGCATAAACATGGCAGCGAGAATCAGCTCAAACCCACTATAAAAAGGAATTTCAAAAGCAAAACCAAAAAACAGGGAAATTCTTTACAATTCCTTCAGGGTGTCTGAGGAAACCTGGAAAGACCCTATCTACAATGACAGCTGGATGTGGCATAAGGCTGGACACTTGGGACTGAGAGGATTGGTGAGATTGGGTGAGCAAATGCAGACCCTTTCAAGCAATAATGCATGGCCCCCATTCCATGGGTCCCAACTCTCCAGGTTCAAGGGAATATTACTACAGCTATAACATGTACAGGAAACCTAGAGAATGGACACACTGTGAATACGAAAGGTTTCTAAAACTCAACGAATAGTCCCTCTCCTGGTGCTCCAGTTTGACTTTCCAACTGCCTTACTATCAATCTCCCAACTTGGAGAGACAGGCCCTTTAACCTCCTGGTTTGCACAGGTTCCCAATTTGGCAGAGGATGGAAGGGACGAGGGAGAACCCATGAGAGAGTAGCTGTTAGGCATTTGGACGGGCACATGTCACTCTAATTTCCCGGCAGGAAGAAGAATTAACCAAAGTCTCAGCCACCCACCGGGAACCAGTATAGGACATGATCCAAAATTTTGTACTTGCGTTCAGCTCACAAAAAACGAGTTGAGAAATGGAGCTCAGGGGCACAGCAATTCACAAACAGGCAGAGTGATAAAGGACAACTATCGTCCAAAAATCTGTTGAGGGAAGTCAACGAGGCGGACTTGAAAGTGAGGCAAAATAGCAGGAAACAGATTTCAAGAGGTACGTTGGAATCGCCTGTAAAGCACAGGAAGAGGGGCACAACTTGGACAATGGTGCACTTGGCCAAAAAGGGCGTATGCGTTTTCTCCTGAATATATTCAGGAGAAAACGCATACGCCCTTTTTGGCCAAGCAAGCAAGCGGGCAATGCAAATCTGCACTACAAAGAAGTATCACTTCCCACCGGTCAAAAGGGACATCCACAAAATGTGTAAAAACCAGAAAGGCAAGACAGGCCCTGGAGAACAGGGAGCCTTGTTATGCTGATGGGCGGGATGTAAATTGCCAACTGCCTCACTGGAGGAGTGCATTGTGTTCCCTAAAACAAGTAAACAACAGAGCTACAGAGCCAAGGCCACTTCCAGTCTAGGGAATATACCTGGGGAAAACTGAAAATCAATAAGAAAGAGCCACCTCCAAATTTAGGGCTGCACTGGCTACAAGAACCTCAACTTGGGTACACCTTAAATATCCCAGGAAATATAAAAATGGTTCAAAACATTGTGGTACTTACGTACGATGGAATATCCCTCAGCCATGAAATCAATGTCATAAGACCAGTAACAGCAAAGTGAGTGGATTCAGGTACGATGATTCTAAGTGAAATAAGTCACACAGAAAAAGAAACTTATCATAAGATATCACTTAGGAAGTTCCTGTAAACATGGCTACACGTGAACTGAGTTAGGAAAGAGAACAGAGTCTCACATTTAGAAAACACTCTTATGCCTGCATAAAGGGGAAGGAGAGGTGGGGTGATGCATAAAACCAGAGTTTGATATAAGCACAGGGACCGTTTCAAAAACCAACTTTGGAATTGACAAGACCGACACCTTCCTCAGTGAAAGAGACTCAAAACCCCATATTTCCCACAGAGGAATATATCTGACTAGTAAGAATCTTAAAACCTATGTATTGATATGTCTCCATAAGGGAATCAAGTGTGTCTAGAGTGGCATAAACATGGCAGCGAGAATCAGCTCAAACCCACTATAAAAAGGAATTTCAAAAGCAAAACCAAAAAACAGGGAAATTCTTTACAATTCCTTCAGGGTGTCTGAGGAAACCTGGAAAGACCCTATCTACAATGACAGCTGGATGTGGCATAAGGCTGGACACTTGGGACTGAGAGGATTGGTGAGATTGGGTGAGCAAATGCAGACCGTTTCAAGCAATAATGCATGGCCCCCATTCCATGGGTCCCAACTCTCCAGGTTCAAGGGAATATTACTACAGCTATAACATGTACAGGAAACCTAGAGAATGGACACACTGTGAATACGAAAGGTTTCTAAAACTCAACGAATAGTCCCTCTCCTGGTGCTCCAGTTTGACTTTCCAACTGCCTTACTATCAATCTCCCAACTTGGAGAGACAGGCCCTTTAACCTCCTGGTTTGCACAGGTTCCCAATTTGGCAGAGGATGGAAGGGACGAGGGAGAACCCATGAGAGAGTAGCTGTTAGGCATTTGGACGGGCACATGTCACTCTAATTTCCCGGCAGGAAGAAGAATGAACCAAAGTCTCAGCCACCCACCGGGAACCAGTATAGGACATGATCCAAAATTTTGGACTTGCGTTCAGCTCACAAAAAACGAGTTGAGAAATGGAGCTCAGGGGCACAGCAATTCACAAACTGGCAGAGTGATAAAGGACAACTATCGTCCAAAAATCTGTTGAGGGAAGTCAACGAGGCGGACTTGAAAGTGAGGCAAAATAGCAGGAAACAGATTTCAGGAGGTACGTTGGAATCGCCTGTAAAGCACAGGAAGAGGGGCACAACTTGGACAATGGTGCACTTGGCCAAAAAGGGCGTATGCGTTTTCTCCTGAATATATTCAGGAGAAAACGCATACGCCCTTTTTGGCCAAGCAAGCAAGCGGGCAATGCAAATCTGCACTACAAAGAAGTATCACTTCCCACCGGTCAAAAGGGACATCCACAAAATGTGTAAAAACCAGAAAGGCAAGACAGGCCCTGGAGAACAGGGAGCCTTGTTATGCTGATGGGCGGGATGTAAATTGCCAACTGCCTCACTGGAGGAGTGCATTGTGTTCCCTAAAACAAGTAAACAACAGAGCTACAGAGCCAAGGCCACTTCCAGTCTAGGGAATATACCTGGGGAAAACTGAAAATCAATAAGAAAGAGCCACCTCCAAATTTAGGGCTGCACTGGCTACAAGAACCTCAACTTGGGTACACCTTAAATATCCCAGGAAATATAAAAATGGTTCAAAACATTGTGGTACTTACGTACGATGGAATATCCCTCAGCCATGAAATCAATGTCATAAGACCAGTAGCAGCAAAGTGAATGGATTCAGGTACGATGATTCTAAGTGAAATAAGTCACACAGAAAAAGAAACTTATCATAAGATATCACTTAGGAAGATCCTGTAAACATGGCTACACGTGAACTGAGTTAGGAAAGAGAACAGAGTCTCACATTTAGAAAACACTCTTATGCCTGCATAAAGGGGAAGGAGAGGTGGGGTGATGCATAAAACCAGAGTTTGATATAAGCACAGGGACCGTTTCAAAAACCAACTTTGGAATTGACAAGACCGACACCTTCCTCAGTGAAAGAGACTCAAAACCCCATATTTCCCACAGAGGAATATATCTGACTAGTAAGAATCTTAAAACCTATGTATTGATATGTCTCCATAAGGGAATCAAGTGTGTCTAGAGTGGCATAAACATGGCAGCGAGAATCAGCTCAAACCCACTATAAAAAGGAATTTCAAAAGCAAAACCAAAAAACAGGGAAATTCTTTACAATTCCTTCAGGGTGTCTGAGGAAACCTGGAAAGACCCTATCTACAATGACAGCTGGATGTGGCATAAGGCTGGACACTTGGGACTGAGAGGATTGGTGAGATTGGGTGAGCAAATGCAGACCCTTTCAAGCAATAATGCATGGCCCCCATTCCATGGGTCCCAACTCTCCAGGTTCAAGGGAATATTACTACAGCTATAACATGTACAGGAAACCTAGAGAATGGACACACTGTGAATACGAAAGGTTTCTAAAACTCAACGAATAGTCCCTCTCCTGGTGCTCCAGTTTGACTTTCCAACTGCCTTACTATCAATCTCCCAACTTGGAGAGACAGGCCCTTTAACCTCCTGGTTTGCACAGGTTCCCAATTTGGCAGAGGATGGAAGGGACGAGGGAGAACCCATGAGAGAGTAGCTGTTAGGCTTTTGGACGGGCACATGTCACTCTAATTTCCCGGCAGGAAGAAGAATGAACCAAAGTCTCAGCCACCCACCGGGAACCAGTATAGGACATAATCCAAAATTTTGGACTTGCGTTCAGCTCACAAAAAACGAGTTGAGAAATGGAGCTCAGGGGCACAGCAATTCACAAACTGGCAGAGTGATAAAGGACAACTATCGTCCAAAAATCTGTTGAGAGAAGTCAACGAGGCGGACTTGAAAGTGAGGCAAAATAGCAGGAAACAGATTTCAAGAGGTACGTTGGAATCGCCTGTAAAGCAAAGGAAGAGGGGCACAACTTGGACAATGGTGCAATTGGCCAAAAAGGGCGTATGCGTTTTCTCCTGAATATATTCAGGAGAAAACGCATACGCCCTTTTTGGCCAAGCAAGCAAGCGGGCAATGCAAATCTGCACTACAAAGAAGTATCACTTCCCACCGGTCAAAAGGGACATCCACAAAATGTGTAAAAACCAGAAAGGCAAGACAGGCCCTGGAGAACAGGGAGCCTTGTTATGCTGATGGGCGGGATGTAAATTGCCAACTGCCTCACTGGAGGAGTGCATTGTGTTCCCTAAAACAAGTAAACAACAGAGCTACAGAGCCAAGGCCACTTCCAGTCTAGGGAATATACCTGGGGAAAACTGAAAATCAATAAGAAAGAGCCACCTCCAAATTTAGGGCTGCACTGGCTACAAGAACCTCAACTTGGGTACACCTTAAATATCCCAGGAAATATAAAAATGGTTCAAAACATTGTGGTACTTACGTACGATGGAATATCCCTCAGCCATGAAATCAATGTCATAAGACCAGTAGCAGCAAAGTGAGTGGATTCAGGTACGATGATTCTAAGTGAAATAAGTCACACAGAAAAAGAAACTTATCATAAGATATCACTTAGGAAGATCCTGTAAACATGGCTACACGTGAACTGAGTTAGGAAAGAGAACAGAGTCTCACATTTAGAAAACACTCTTATGCCTGCATAAAGGGGAGGAGAGGTGGGGTGATGCATAAAACCAGAGTTTGATATAAGCACAGGGACCGTTTCAAAAACCAACTTTGGAATTGACAAGACCGACACCTTCCTTAGTGAAAGAGACTCAAAACCCCATATTTCCCACAGAGGAATATATCTGACTAGTAAGAATCTTAAAACCTATGTATTGATATGTCTCCATAAGGGAATCAAGTGTGTCTAGAGTGGCATAAACATGGCAGCGAGAATCAGCTCAAACCCACTATAAAAAGGAATTTCAAAAGCAAAACCAAAAAACAGGGAAATTCTTTACAATTCCTTCAGGGTGTCTGAGGAAACCTGGAAAGACCCTATCTACAATGACAGCTGGATGTGGCATAAGGCTGGACACTTGGGACTGAGAGGATTGGTGAGATTGGGTGAGCAAATGCAGACCCTTTCAAGCAATAATGCATGGCCCCCATTCCATGGGTCCCAACTCTCCAGGTTCAAGGGAATATTACTACAGCTATAACATGTACAGGAAACCTAGAGAATGGACACACTGTGAATACGAAAGGTTTCTAAAACTCAACGAATAGTCCCTCTCCTGGTGCTCCAGTTTGACTTTCCAACTGCCTTACTATCAATCTCCCAACTTGGAGAGACAGGCCCTTTAACCTCCTGGTTTGCACAGGTTCCCAATTTGGCAGAGGATGGAAGGGACGAGGGAGAACCCATGAGAGAGTAGCTGTTAGGCTTTTGGACGGGCACATGTCACTCTAATTTCCCGGCAGGAAGAAGAATGAACCAAAGTCTCAGCCACCCACCGGGAACCAGTATAGGACATGATCCAAAATTTTGGACTTGCGTTCAGCTCACAAAAAACGAGTTGAGAAATGGAGCTCAGGGGCACAGCAATTCACAAACTGGCAGAGTGATAAAGGACAACTATCGTCCAAAAATCTGTTGAGGGAAGTCAACGAGGCGGACTTGAAAGTGAGGCAAAATAGCAGGAAACAGATTTCAAGAGGTACGTTGGAATCGCCTGTAAAGCACAGGAAGAGGGGCACAACTTGGACAATGGTGCACTTGGCCAAAAAGGGCGTATGCGTTTTCTCCTGAATATATTCAGGAGAAAACGCATACGCCCTTTTTGGCCAAGCAAGCAAGCGGGCAATGCAAATCTGCACTACAAAGAAGTATCACTTCCCACCGATCAAAAGGGACATCCACAAAATGTGTAAAAACCAGAAAGGCAAGACAGGCCCTGGAGAACAGGGAGCCTTGTTATGCTGATGGGCGGGATGTAAATTGCCAACTGCCTCACTGGAGGAGTGCATTGTGTTCCCTAAAACAAGTAAACAACAGAGCTACAGAGCCAAGGCCACTTCCAGTCTAGGGAATATACCTGGGGAAAACTGAAAATCAATAAGAAAGAGCCACCTCCAAATTTAGGGCTGCACTGGCTACAAGAACCTCAACTTGGGTACACCTTAAATATCCCAGGAAATATAAAAATGGTTCAAAACATTGTGGTACTTACGTACGATGGAATATCCCTCAGCCATGAAATCAATGTCATAAGACCAGTAGCAGCAAAGTGAGTGGATTCAGGTACGATGATTCTAAGTGAAATAAGTCACACAGAAAAAGAAACTTATCATAAGATATCACTTAGGAAGATCCTGTAAACATGGCTACACGTGAACTGAGTTAGGAAAGAGAACAGAGTCTCACATTTAGAAAACACTCTTATGCCTGCATAAAGGGGAAGGAGAGGTGGGGTGATGCATAAAACCAGAGTTTGATATAAGCACAGGGACCGTTTCAAAAACCAACTTTGGAATTGACAAGACCGACACCTTCCTCAGTGAAAGAGACTCAAAACCCCATATTTCCCACAGAGGAATATATCTGACTAGTAAGAATCTTAAAACCTATGTATTGATATGTCTCCATAAGGGAATCAAGTGTGTCTAGAGTGGCATAAACATGGCAGCGAGAATCAGCTCAAACCCACTATAAAAAGGAATTTCAAAAGCAAAACCAAAAAACAGGGAAATTCTTTACAATTCCTTCAGGGTGTCTGAGGAAACCTGGAAAGACCCTATCTACAATGACAGCTGGATGTGGCATAAGGCTGGACACTTGGGACTGAGAGGATTGGTGAGATTGGGTGAGCAAATGCAGACCCTTTCAAGCAATAATGCATGGCCCCCATTCCATGGGTCCCAACTCTCCAGGTTCAAGGGAATATTACTACAGCTATAACATGTACAGGAAACCTAGAGAATGGACACACTGTGAATACGAAAGGTTTCTAAAACTCAACGAATAGTCCCTCTCCTGGTGCTCCAGTTTGACTTTCCAACTGCCTTACTATCAATCTCCCAACTTGGAGAGACAGGCCCTTTAACCTCCTGGTTTGCACAGGTTCCCAATTTGGCAGAGGATGGAAGGGACGAGGGAGAACCCATGAGAGAGTAGCTGTTAGGCATTTGGACGGGCACATGTCACTCTAATTTCCCGGCAGGAAGAAGAATGAACCAAAGTCTCAGCCACCCACCGGGAACCAGTATAGGACATGATCCAAAATTTTGGACTTGCATTCAGCTCACAAAAAACGAGTTGAGAAATGGAGCTCAGGGGCACAGCAATTCACAAACTGGCAGAGTGATAAAGGACAACTATCATCCAAAAATCTGTTGAGGGAAGTCAACGAGGCGGACTTGAAAGTGAGGCAAAATAGCAGGAAACAGATTTCAAGAGGTACCTTGGAATCGGCTGTAAAGCACAGGAAGAGGGGCACAACTTGGACAGTGGTGCACTTTTCCAAAAAGGGCGTATGCGTTTTCTCCTGAATATATTCAGGAGAAAACGCATACGCCCTTTTTGGCCAAGCAAGCAAGCGGGCAATGCAAATCTGCACTACAAAGAAGTATCACTTCCCACCGGTCAAAAGGGACATCCACAAAATGTGTAAAAACCAGAAAGGCAAGACAGGCCCTGGAGAACAGGGAGCCTTGTTATGCTGATGGGCGGGATGTAAATTGCCAACTGCCTCACTGGAGGAGTGCATTGTGTTCCCTAAAACAAGTAAACAACAGAGCTACAGAGCCAAGGCCACTTCCAGTCTAGGGAATATACCTGGGGAAAACTGAAAATCAATAAGAAAGAGCCACCTCCAAATTTAGGGCTGCACTGGCTACAAGAACCTCAACTTGGGTACACCTTAAATATCCCAGGAAATATAAAAATGGTTCAAAACATTGTGGTACTTACGTACGATGGAATATCCCTCAGCCATGAAATCAATGTCATAAGACCAGTAGCAGCAAAGTGAGTGGATTCAGGTACGATGATTCTAAGTGAAATAAGTCACACAGAAAAAGAAACTTATCATAAGATATCACTTAGGAAGATCCTGTAAACATTGCTACACGTGAACTGAGGTAGGAAAGAGAACAGAGTCTCACATTTAGAAAACACTCTTATGCCTGCATAAAGGGGAAGGAGAGGTGGGGTGATGCATAAAACCAGAGTTTGATATAAGCACAGGGACCGTTTCAAAAACCAACTTTGGAATTGACAAGACCGACACCTTCCTCAGTGAAAGAGACTCAAAACCCCATATTTCCCACAGAGGAATATATCTGACTAGTAAGAATCTTAAAACCTATGTATTGATATGTCTCCATAAGGGAATCAAGTGTGTCTAGAGTGGCATAAACATGGCAGCGAGAATCAGCTCAAACCCACTATAAAAAGGAATTTCAAAAGCAAAACCAAAAAACAGGGAAATTCTTTACAATTCCTTCAGGGTGTCTGAGGAAACCTGGAAAGACCCTATCTACAATGACAGCTGGATGTGGCATAAGGCTGGACACTTGGGACTGAGAGGATTGGTGAGATTGGGTGAGCAAATGCAGACCCTTTCAAGCAATAATGCATGGCCCCCATTCCATGGGTCCCAACTCTCCAGGTTCAAGGGAATATTACTACAGCTATAACATGTACAGGAAACCTAGAGAATGGACACACTGTGAATACGAAAGGTTTCTAAAACTCAACGAATAGTCCCTCTCCTGGTGCTCCAGTTTGACTTTCCAACTGCCTTACTATCAATCTCCCAACTTGGAGAGACAGGCCCTTTAACCTCCTGGTTTGCACAGGTTCCCAATTTGGCAGAGGATGGAAGGGACGAGGGAGAACCCATGAGAGAGTAGCTGTTAGGCATTTGGACGGGCACATGTCACTCTAATTTCCCGGCAGGAAGAAGAATGAACCAAAGTCTCAGCCACCCACCGGGAACCAGTATAGGACATGATCCAAAATTTTGGACTTGCGTTCAGCTCACAAAAAACGAGTTGAGAAATGGAGCTCAGGGGCACAGCAATTCACAAACTGGCAGAGTGATAAAGGACAACTATCGTCCAAAAATCTGTTGAGGGAAGTCAACGAGGCGGACTTGAAAGTGAGGCAAAATAGCAGGAAACAGATTTCAAGAGGTACCTTGGAATCGCCTGTAAAGCACAGGAAGAGGGGCACAACTTGGACAATGGTGCACTTTTCCAAAAAGGGCGTATGCGTTTTCTCCTGAATATATTCAGGAGAAAACGCATACGCCCTTTTTGGCCAAGCAAGCAAGCGGGCAATGCAAATCTGCACTACAAAGAAGTATCACTTCCCACCGGTCAAAAGGGACATCCACAAAATGTGTAAAAACCAGAAAGGCAAGACAGGCCCTGGAGAACAGGGAGCCTTGTTATGCTGATGGGCGGGATGTAAATTGCCAACTGCCTCACTGGAGGAGTGCATTGTGTTCCCTAAAACAAGTAAACAACAGAGCTACAGAGCCAAGGCCACTTCCAGTCTAGGGAATATACCTGGGGAAAACTGAAAATCAATAAGAAAGAGCCACCTCCAAATTTAGGGCTGCACTGGCTACAAGAACCTCAACTTGGGTACACCTTAAATATCCCAGGAAATATAAAAATGGTTCAAAACATTGTGGTACTTACGTACGATGGAATATCCCTCAGCCATGAAATCAATGTCATAAGACCAGTAGCAGCAAAGTGAGTGGATTCAGGTACGATGATTCTAAGTGAAATAAGTCACACAGAAAAAGAAACTTATCATAAGATATCACTTAGGAAGATCCTGTAAACATGGCTACACGTGAACTGAGTTAGGAAAGAGAATAGAGTCTCACATTTAGAAAACACTCTTATGCCTGCATAAAGGGGAAGGAGAGGTGGGGTGATGCATAAAACCAGAGTTTGATATAAGCACAGGGACCGTTTCAAAAACCAACTTTGGAATTGACAAGACCGACACCTTCCTCAGTGAAAGAGACTCAAAACCCCATATTTCCCACAGAGGAATATATCTGACTAGTAAGAATCTTAAAACCTATGTATTGATATGTCTCCATAAGGGAATCAAGTGTGTCTAGAGTGGCATAAACATGGCAGCGAGAATCAGCTCAAACCCACTATAAAAAGGAATTTCAAAAGCAAAACCAAAAAACAGGGAAATTCTTTACAATTCCTTCAGGGTGTCTGAGGAAACCTGGAAAGACCCTATCTACAATGACAGCTGGATGTGGCATAAGGCTGGACACTTGGGACTGAGAGGATTGGTTAGATTGGGTGAGCAAATGCAGACCCTTTCAAGCAATAATGCATGGCCCCCATTCCATGGGTCCCAACTCTCCAGGTTCAAGGGAATATTACTACAGCTATAACATGTACAGGAAACCTAGAGAATGGACACACTGTGAATACGAAAGGTTTCTAAAACTCAACGAATAGTCCCTCTCCTGGTGCTCCAGTTTGACTTTCCAACTGCCTTACTATCAATCTCCCAACTTGGAGAGGCAGGCCCTTTAACCTCCTGGTTTGCACAGGTTCCCAATTTGGCAGAGGATGGAAGGGACGAGGGAGAACCCATGAGAGAGTAGCTGTTAGGCATTTGGACGGGCACATGTCACTCTAATTTCCCGGCAGGAAGAAGAATTAACCAAAGTCTCAGCCACCCACCGGGAACCAGTATAGGACAGGATCCAAAATTTTGGACTTGCGTTCAGCTCACAAAAAACGAGTTGAGAATTGGAGCTCAGGGGCACAGCAATTCACAAACTGGCAGAGTGATAAAGGACAACTATCGTCCAAAAATCTGTTGAGGGAAGTCAACGAGGCGGACTTGAAAGCGAGGCAAAATAGCAGGAAACAGATTTCAAGAGGTACGTTGGAATCGCCTGTAAAGCACAGGAAGAGGGGCACAACTTGGACAATGGTGCACTTGGCCAAAAAGGGCGTATGCGTTTTCTCCTGAATATATTCAGGAGAAAATGCATACGCACTTTTTGGCCAAGCAAGCAAGTGGGCAATGCAAATCTGCACTACAAAGAAGTATCACTTCCAACCGGTCAAAAGGGACATCCACAAAATGTGTAAAAACCAGAAAGGCAAGACAGGCCCTGGAGAACAGGGAGCCTTGTTATGCTGATGGGCGGGATGTAAATTGCCAACTGCCTCACTGGAGGAGTGCATTGTGTTCCCTAAAACAAGTAAACAACAGAGCTACAGAGCCAAGGCCACTTCCAGTCTAGGGAATATACCTGGGGAAAACTGAAAATCAATAAGAAAGAGCCACCTCCAAATTTAGGGCTGCACTGGCTACAAGAACCTCAATTTGGGTACACCTTAAATATCCCAGGAAATATAAAAATGGTTCAAAACATTGTGGTACTTACGTACGATGGAATATCCCTCAGCCATGAAATCAATGTCATAAGACCAGTAGCAGCAAAGTGAGTGGATTCAGGTACGATGATTCTAAGTGAAATAAGTCACACAGAAAAAGAAACTTATCATAAGATATCACTTAGGAAGATCCTGTAAACATGGCTACACGTGAACTGAGTTAGGAAAGAGAACAGAGTCTCACATTTAGAAAACACTCTTATGCCTGCATAAAGGGGAAGGAGAGGTCGGGTGATGCATAAAACCAGAGTTTGATATAAGCACAGGGACCGTTTCAAAAACCAACTTTGGAATTGACAAGACCGACACCTTCCTCAGTGAAAGAGACTCAAAACCCCATATTTCCCACAGAGGTATATATCTGACTAGTAAGAATATTAAAACCTATGTATTGATATGTCTCCATAAGGGAATCAAGTGTGTCTAGAGTGGCATAAACATGGCAGCGAGAATCAGCTCAAACCCACTATAAAAAGGAATTTCAAAAGCAAAACCAAAAAACAGGGAAATTCTTTACAATTCCTTCAGGGTGTCTGAGGAAACCTGGAAAGACCCTATCTACAATGACAGCTGGATGTGGCATAAGGCTGGACACTTGGGACTGAGAGGATTGGTGAGATTGGGTGAGCAAATGCAGACCCTTTCAAGCAATAATGCATGGCCCCCATTCCATGGGTCCCAACTCTCCAGGTTCAAGGGAATATTACTACAGCTATAACATGTACAGGAAACCTAGAGAATGGACACACTGTGAATACGAAAGGTTTCTAAAACTCAACGAATAGTCCCTCTCCTGGTGCTCCAGTTTGACTTTCCAACTGCCTTACTATCAATCTCCCAACTTGGAGAGACAGGCCCTTTAACCTCCTGGTTTGCACAGGTTCCCAATTTGGCAGAGGATGGAAGGGACGAGGGAGAACCCATGAGAGAGTAGCTGTTAGGCATTTGGACGGGCACATGTCACTCTAATTTCCCAGCAGGAAGAAGAATTAACCAAAGTCTCAGCCACCCACCGGGAACCAGTATAGGACATGATCCAAAATTTTGGACTTGCGTTCAGCTCACAAAAAACGAGTTGAGAAATGGAGCTCAGGGGCACAGCAATTCACAAACTGGCAGAGTGATAAAGGACAACTATCGTCCAAAAATCTGTTGAGGGAAGTCAACGAGGCGGACTTGAAAGCGAGGCAAAATAGCAGGAAACAGATTTCAAGAGGTACCTTGGAATCGCCTGTAAAGCACAGGAAGAGGGGCACAACTTGGACAATGGTGCACTTGGCCAAAAAGGGCGTATGCGCTTTCTCCTGAATATATTCAGGAGAAAACGCATACGCCCTTTTTGGCCAAGCAAGCAAGCGGGCAATGCAAATCTGCACTACAAAGAAGTATCACTTCCCACCGGTCAAAAGGGACATCCACAAAATGTGTAAAAACCAGAAAGGCAAGACAGGCCCTGGAGCACAGGGAGCCTTGTTATGCTGATGGGCGGGATATAAATTGCCAACTGCTTCACTGGAGGAGTGCATTGTGTTCCCTAAAACAAGTAAACAACAGAGCTACAGAGCCAAGGCCACTTCCAGTCTAGGGAATATACCTTGGGAAAACTGAAAATCAATAAGAAAGAGCCACCTCCAAATTTAGGGCTGCACTGACTACAAGAACCTCAACTTGGGTACACCTTAAATATCCCAGGAAATATAAAAATGGTTGCAAACATTGTGGTACTTACGTACGATGGAATATCCCTCAGCCATGAAATCAATGTCATAAGACCAGTAGCAGCAAAGTGAGTGGATTCAGGTACGATGATTCTAAGTGAAATAAGTCACACAGAAAAAGAAACTTATCATAAGATATCACTTAGGAAGATCCTGTAAACATGGCTACACGTGAACTGAGTTAGGAAAGAGAACAGAGTCTCACATTTAGAAAACACTCTTATGCCTGCATAAAGGGGAAGGAGAGGTGGGGTGATGCATAAAACCAGAGTTTGATATAAGCACAGGGACCGTTTCAAAAACCAACTTTGGAATTGACAAGACCGACACCTTCCTCAGTGAAAGAGACTCAAAACCCCATATTTCCCACAGAGGAATATATCTGACTAGTAAGAATCTTAAAACCTATGTATTGATATGTCTCCATAAGGGAATCAAGTGTGTCTAGAGTGGCATAAACATGGCAGCGAGAATCAGCTCAAACCCACTATAAAAAGGAATTTCAAAAGCAAAACCAAAAAACAGGGAAATTCTTTACAATTCCTTCAGGGTGTCTGAGGAAACCTGGAAAGACCCTATCTACAATGACAGCTGGATGTGGCATAAGGCTGGACACTTGGGACTGAGAGGATTGGTGAGATTGGGTGAGCAAATGCAGACCCTTTCAAGCAATAATGCATGGCCCCCATTCCATGGGTCCCAACTCTCCAGGTTCAAGGGAATATTACTACAGCTATAACATGTACAGGAAACCTAGAGAATGGACACACTGTGAATACGAAAGGTTTCTAAAACTCAACGAATAGTCCCTCTCCTGGTGCTCCAGTTTGACTTTCCAACTGCCTTACTATCAATCTCCCAACTTGGAGAGACAGGCCCTTTAACCTCCTGGTTTGCACAGGTTCCCAATTTGGCAGAGGATGGAAGGGACGAGGGAGAACCCATGAGAGAGTAGCTGTTAGGCATTTGGACGGGCACATGTCACTCTAATTTCCCGGCAGGAAGAAGAATTAACCAAAGTCTCAGCCACCCACCGGGAACCAGTATAGGACATGATCCAAAATTTTGGACTTGCGTTCAGCTCACAAAAAACGAGTTGAGAAATGGAGCTCAGGGGCACAGCAATTCACAAACTGGCAGAGTGATAAAGGACAACTATCGTCCAAAAATCTGTTGAGGGAAGTCAACGAGGCGGACTTGAAAGCGAGGCAAAATAGCAGGAAACAGATTTCAAGAGGTACCTTGGAATCGCCTGTAAAGCACAGGAAGAGGGGCACAACTTGGACAATGGTGCACTTGGCCAAAAAGGGCGTATGCGCTTTCTCCTGAATATATTCAGGAGAAAACGCATACGCCCTTTTTGGCCAAGCAAGCAAGCGGGCAATGCAAATCTGCACTACAAAGAAGTATCACTTCCCACCGGTCAAAAGGGACATCCACAAAATGTGTAAAAACCAGAAAGGCAAGACAGGCCCTGGAGAACAGGGAGCCTTGTTATGCTGATGGGCGGGATGTAAATTGCCAACTGCCTCACTGGAGGAGTGCATTGTGTTCCCTAAAACAAGTAAACAACAGAGCTACAGAGCCAAGGCCACTTCCAGTCTAGGGAATATACCTGGGGAAAACTGAAAATCAATAAGAAAGAGCCACCTCCAAATTTAGGGCTGCACTGGCTACAAGAACCTCAACTTGGGTACACCTTAAATATCCCAGGAAATATAAAAATGGTTCAAAACATTGTGGTACTTACGTACGATGGAATATCCCTCAGCCATGAAATCAATGTCATAAGACCAGTAGCAGCAAAGTGAGTGGATTCAGGTACGATGATTCTAAGTGAAATAAGTCACACAGAAAAAGAAACTTATCATAAGATATCACTTAGGAAGATCCTGTAAACATGGCTACACGTGAACTGAGTTAGGAAAGAGAACAGAGTCTCACATTTAGAAAACACTCTTATGCCTGCATAAAGGGGAAGGAGAGGTGGGGTGATGCATAAAACCAGAGTTTGATATAAGCACAGGGACCGTTTCAAAAACCAACTTTGGAATTGACAAGACCGACACCTTCCTCAGTGAAAGAGACTCAAAACCCCATATTTCCCACAGAGGAATATATCTGACTAGTAAGAATCTTAAAACCTATGTATTGATATGACTCCATAAGGGAATCAAGTGTGTCTAGAGTGGCATAAACATGGCAGCGAGAATCAGCTCAAACCCACTATAAAAAGGAATTTCAAAAGCAAAACCAAAAAACAGGGAAATTCTTTACAATTCCTTCAGGGTGTCTGAGGAAACCTGGAAAGACCCTATCTACAATGACAGCTGGATGTGGCATAAGGCTGGACACTTGGGACTGAGAGGATTGGTGAGATTGGGTGAGCAAATGCAGACCCTTTCAAGCAATAATGCATGGCCCCCATTCCATGGGTCCCAACTCTCCAGGTTCAAGGGAATATTACTACAGCTATAACATGTACAGGAAACCTAGAGAATGGACACACTGTGAATACGAAAGGTTTCTAAAACTCAACGAATAGTCCCTCTCCTGGTGCTCCAGTTTGACTTTCCAACTGCCTTACTATCAATCTCCCAACTTGGAGAGACAGGCCCTTTAACCTCCTGGTTTGCACAGGTTCCCAATTTGGCAGAGGATGGAAGGGACGAGGGAGAACCCATGAGAGAGTAGCTGTTAGGCATTTGGACGGGCACATGTCACTCTAATTTCCCAGCAGGAAGAAGAATTAACCAAAGTCTCAGCCACCCACCGGGAACCAGTATAGGACATGATCCAAAATTTTGGACTTGCGTTCAGCTCACAAAAAACGAGTTGAGAAATGGAGCTCAGGGGCACAGCAATTCACAAACTGGCAGAGTGATAAAGGACAACTATCGTCCAAAAATCTGTTGAGGGAAGTCAACGAGGCGGACATGAAAGCGAGGCAAAATAGCAGGAAACAGATTTCAAGAGGTACCTTGGAATCGCCTGTAAAGCACAGGAAGAGGGGCACAACTTGGACAATGGTGCACTTGGCCAAAAAGGGCGTATGCGCTTTCTCCTGAATATATTCAGGAGAAAACGCATACGCCCTTTTTGGCCAAGCAAGCAAGCGGGCAATGCAAATCTGCACTACAAAGAAGTATCACTTCCCACCGGTCAAAAGGGACATCCACAAAATGTGTAAAAACCAGAAAGGCAAGACAGGCCCTGGAGAACAGGGAGCCTTGTTATGCTGATGGGCGGGATGTAAATTGCCAACTGCCTCACTGGAGGAGTGCATTGTGTTCCCTAAAACAAGTAAACAACAGAGCTACAGAGCCAAGGCCACTTCCAGTCTAGGGAATATACCTGGGGAAAACTGAAAATCAATAAGAAAGAGCCACCTCCAAATTTAGGGCTGCACTGGCTACAAGAAACTCAACTTGGGTACACCTTAAATATCCCAGGAAATATAAAAATGGTTGCAAACATTGTGGTACTTACGTACGATGGAATATCCCTCAGCCATGAAATCAATGTCATAAGACCAGTAGCAGCAAAGTGAGTGGATTCAGGTACGATGATTCTAAGTGAAATAAGTCACACAGAAAAAGAAACTTATCATAAGATATCACTTAGGAAGATCCTGTAAACATGGCTACACGTGAACTGAGTTAGGAAAGAGAACAGAGTCTCACATTTAGAAAACACTCTTATGCCTGCATAAAGGGGAAGGAGAGGTGGGGTGATGCATAAAACCAGAGTTTGATATAAGCACAGGGACCGTTTCAAAAACCAACTTTGGAATTGACAAGACCGACACCTTCCTCAGTGAAAGAGACTCAAAACCCCATATTTCCCACAGAGGAATATATCTGACTAGTAAGAATCTTAAAACCTATGTATTGATATGTCTCCATAAGGGAATCAAGTGTGTCTAGAGTGGCATAAACATGGCAGCGAGAATCAGCTCAAACCCACTATAAAAAGGAATTTCAAAAGCAAAACCAAAAAACAGGGAAATTCTTTACAATTCCTTCAGGGTGTCTGAGGAAACCTGGAAAGACCCTATCTACAATGACAGCTGGATGTGGCATAAGGCTGGACACTTGGGACTGAGAGGATTGGTGAGATTGGGTGAGCAAATGCAGACCCTTTCAAGCAATAATGCATGGCCCCCATTCCATGGGTCCCAACTCTCCAGGTTCAAGGGAATATTACTACAGCTATAACATGTACAGGAAACCTAGAGAATGGACACACTGTGAATACGAAAGGTTTCTAAAACTCAACGAATAGTCCCTCTCCTGGTGCTCCAGTTTGACTTTCCAACTGCCTTACTATCAATCTCCCAACTTGGAGAGACAGGCCCTTTAACCTCCTGGTTTGCACAGGTTCCCAATTTGGCAGAGGATGGAAGGGACGAGGGAGAACCCATGAGAGAGTAGCTGTTAGGCATTTGGACGGGCACATGTCACTCTAATTTCCCAGCAGGAAGAAGAATTAACCAAAGTCTCAGCCACCCACCGGGAACCAGTATAGGACATGATCCAAAATTTTGGACTTGCGTTCAGCTCACAAAAAACGAGTTGAGAAATGGAGCTCAGGGGCACAGCAATTCACAAACTGGCAGAGTGATAAAGGACAACTATCGTCCAAAAATCTGTTGAGGGAAGTCAACGAGGCGGACTTGAAAGCGAGGCAAAATAGCAGGAAACAGATTTCAAGAGGTACCTTGGAATCGCCTGTAAAGCACAGGAAGAGGGGCACAACTTGGACAATGGTGCACTTGGCCAAAAAGGGCGTATGCGCTTTCTCCTGAATATATTCAGGAGAAAACGCATACGCCCTTTTTGGCCAAGCAAGCAAGCGGGCAATGCAAATCTGCACTACAAAGAAGTATCACTTCCCACCGGTCAAAAGGGACATCCACAAAATGTGTAAAAACCAGAAAGGCAAGACAGGCCCTGGAGAACAAGGAGCCTTGTTATGCTGATGGGCGGGATATAAATTGCCAACTGCCTCACTGGAGGAGTGCATTGTGTTCCCTAAAACAAGTAAACAACAGAGCTACAGAGCCAAGGCCACTTCCAGTCTAGGGAATATACCTTGGGAAAACTGAAAATCAATAAGAAAGAGCCACCTCCAAATTTAGGGCTGCACTGACTACAAGAACCTCAACTTGGGTACACCTTAAATATCCCAGGAAATATAAAAATGGTTGCAAACATTGTGGTACTTACGTACGATGGAATATCCCTCAGCCATGAAATCAATGTCATAAGACCAGTAGCAGCAAAGTGAGTGGATTCAGGTACGATGATTCTAAGTGAAATAAGTCACACAGAAAAAGAAACTTATCATAAGATATCACTTAGGAAGATCCTGTAAACATGGCTACACGTGAACTGAGTTAGGAAAGAGAACAGAGTCTCACATTTAGAAAACACTCTTATGCCTGCATAAAGGGGAAGGAGAGGTGGGGTGATGCATAAAACCAGAGTTTGATATAAGCACAGGGACCGTTTCAAAAACCAACTTTGGAATTGACAAGACCGACACCTTCCTCAGTGAAAGAGACTCAAAACCCCATATTTCCCACAGAGGAATATATCTGACTAGTAAGAATCTTAAAACCTATGTATTGATATGTCTCCATAAGGGAATCAAGTGTGTCTAGAGTGGCATAAACATGGCAGCGAGAATCAGCTCAAACCCACTATAAAAAGGAATTTCAAAAGCAAAACCAAAAAACAGGGAAATTCTTTACAATTCCTTCAGGGTGTCTGAGGAAACCTGGAAAGACCCTATCTACAATGACAGCTGGATGTGGCATAAGGCTGGACACTTGGGACTGAGAGGATTGGTGAGATTGGGTGAGCAAATGCAGACCCTTTCAAGCAATAATGCATGGCCCCCATTCCATGGGTCCCAACTCTCCAGGTTCAAGGGAATATTACTACAGCTATAACATGTACAGGAAACCTAGAGAATGGACACACTGTGAATACGAAAGGTTTCTAAAACTCAACGAATAGTCCCTCTCCTGGTGCTCCAGTTTGACTTTCCAACTGCCTTACTATCAATCTCCCAACTTGGAGAGACAGGCCCTTTAACCTCCTGGTTTGCACAGGTTCCCAATTTGGCAGAGGATGGAAGGGACGAGGGAGAACCCATGAGAGAGTAGCTGTTAGGCATTTGGACGGGCACATGTCACTCTAATTTCCCAGCAGGAAGAAGAATTAACCAAAGTCTCAGCCACCCACCGGGAACCAGTATAGGACATGATCCAAAATTTTGGACTTGCGTTCAGCTCACAAAAAACGAGTTGAGAAATGGAGCTCAGGGGCACAGCAATTCACAAACTGGCAGAGTGATAAAGGACAACTATCGTCCAAAAATCTGTTGAGGGAAGTCAACGAGGCGGACTTGAAAGCGAGGCAAAATAGCAGGAAACAGATTTCAAGAGGTACCTTGGAATCGCCTGTAAAGCACAGGAAGAGGGGCACAACTTGGACAATGGTGCACTTGGCCAAAAAGGGCGTATGCGCTTTCTCCTGAATATATTCAGGAGAAAACGCATACGCCCTTTTTGGCCAAGCAAGCAAGCGGGCAATGCAAATCTGCACTACAAAGAAGTATCACTTCCCACCGGTCAAAAGGGACATCCACAAAATGTGTAAAAACCAGAAAGGCAAGACAGGCCCTGGAGAACAGGGAGCCTTGTTATGCTGATGGGCGGGATGTAAATTGCCAACTGCCTCACTGGAGGAGTGCATTGTGTTCCCTAAAACAAGTAAACAACAGAGCTACAGAGCCAAGGCCACTTCCAGTCTAGGGAATATACCTGGGGAAAACTGAAAATCAATAAGAAAGAGCCACCTCCAAATTTAGGGCTGCACTGGCTACAAGAACCTCAACTTGGGTACACCTTAAATATCCCAGGAAATATAAAAATGGTTCAAAACATTGTGGTAATTACGTACGATGGAATATCCCTCAGCCATGAAATCAATGTCATAAGACCAGTAGCAGCAAAGTGAGTGGATTCAGGTACGATGATTCTAAGTGAAATAAGTCACACAGAAAAAGAAACTTATCATAAGATATCACTTAGGAAGATCCTGTAAACATGGCTACACGTGAACTGAGTTAGGAAAGAGAACAGAGTCTCACATTTAGAAAACACTCTTATGCCTGCATAAAGGGGAAGGAGAGGTGGGGTGATGCATAAAACCAGAGTTTGATATAAGCACAGGGACCGTTTCAAAAACCAACTTTGGAATTGACAAGACCGACACCTTCCTCAGTGAAAGAGACTCAAAACCCCATATTTCCCACAGAGGAATATATCTGACTAGTAAGAATCTTAAAACCTATGTATTGATATGACTCCATAAGGGAATCAAGTGTGTCTAGAGTGGCATAAACATGGCAGCGAGAATCAGCTCAAACCCACTATAAAAAGGAATTTCAAAAGCAAAACCAAAAAACAGGGAAATTCTTTACAATTCCTTCAGGGTGTCTGAGGAAACCTGGAAAGACCCTATCTACAATGACAGCTGGATGTGGCATAAGGCTGGACACTTGGGACTGAGAGGATTGGTGAGATTGGGTGAGCAAATGCAGACCCTTTCAAGCAATAATGCATGGCCCCCATTCCATGGGTCCCAACTCTCCAGGTTCAAGGGAATATTACTACAGCTATAACATGTACAGGAAACCTAGAGAATGGACACACTGTGAATACGAAAGGTTTCTAAAACTCAACGAATAGTCCCTCTCCTGGTGCTCCAGTTTGACTTTCCAACTGCCTTACTATCAATCTCCCAACTTGGAGAGACAGGCCCTTTAACCTCCTGGTTTGCACAGGTTCCCAATTTGGCAGAGGATGGAAGGGACGAGGGAGAACCCATGAGAGAGTAGCTGTTAGGCATTTGGACGGGCACATGTCACTCTAATTTCCCAGCAGGAAGAAGAATTAACCAAAGTCTCAGCCACCCACCGGGAACCAGTATAGGACATGATCCAAAATTTTGGACTTGCGTTCAGCTCACAAAAAACGAGTTGAGAAATGGAGCTCAGGGGCACAGCAATTCACAAACTGGCAGAGTGATAAAGGACAACTATCGTCCAAAAATCTGTTGAGGGAAGTCAACGAGGCGGACTTGAAAGCGAGGCAAAATAGCAGGAAACAGATTTCAAGAGGTACCTTCGAATCGCCTGTAAAGCACAGGAAGAGGGGCACAACTTGGACAATGGTGCACTTGGCCAAAAAGGGCGTATGCGCTTTCTCCTGAATATATTCAGGAGAAAACGCATACGCCCTTTTTGGCCAAGCAAGCAAGCGGGCAATGCAAATCTGCACTACAAAGAAGTATCACTTCCCACCGGTCAAAAGGGACATCCACAAAATGTGTAAAAACCAGAAAGGCAAGACAGGCCCTGGAGAACAGGGAGCCTTGTTATGCTGATGGGCGGGATATAAATTGCCAACTGCCTCACTGGAGGAGTGCATTGTGTTCCCTAAAACAAGTAAACAACAGAGCTACAGAGCCAAGGCCACTTCCAGTCTAGGGAATATACCTTGGGAAAACTGAAAATCAATAAGAAAGAGCCACCTCCAAATTTAGGGCTGCACTGACTACAAGAACCTCAACTTGGGTACACCTTAAATATCCCAGGAAATATAAAAATGGTTGCAAACATTGTGGTACTTACGTACGATGGAATATCCCTCAGCCATGAAATCAATGTCATAAGACCAGTAGCAGCAAAGTGAGTGGATTCAGGTACGATGATTCTAAGTGAAATAAGTCACACAGAAAAAGAAACTTATCATAAGATATCACTTAGGAAGATCCTGTAAACATGGCTACACGTGAACTGAGTTAGGAAAGAGAACAGAGTCTCACATTTAGAAAACACTCTTATGCCTGCATAAAGGGGAAGGAGAGGTGGGGTGATGCATAAAACCAGAGTTTGATATAAGCACAGGGACCGTTTCAAAAACCAACTTTGGAATTGACAAGACCGACACCTTCCTCAGTGAAAGAGACTCAAAACCCCATATTTCCCACAGAGGAATATATCTGACTAGTAAGAATCTTAAAACCTATGTATTGATATGTCTCCATAAGGGAATCAAGTGTGTCTAGAGTGGCATAAACATGGCAGCGAGAATCAGCTCAAACCCACTATAAAAAGGAATTTCAAAAGCAAAACCAAAAAACAGGGAAATTCTTTACAATTCCTTCAGGGTGTCTGAGGAAACCTGGAAAGACCCTGTCTACAATGACAGCTGGATGTGGCATAAGGCTGGACACTTGGGACTGAGAGGATTGGTGAGATTGGGTGAGCAAATGCAGACCCTTTCAAGCAATAATGCATGGCCCCCATTCCATGGGTCCCAACTCTCCAGGTTCAAGGGAATATTACTACAGCTATAACATGTACAGGAAACCTAGAGAATGGACACACTGTGAATACGAAAGGTTTCTAAAACTCAACGAATAGTCCCTCTCCTGGTGCTCCAGTTTGACTTTCCAACTGCCTTACTATCAATCTCCCAACTTGGAGAGACAGGCCCTTTAACCTCCTGGTTTGCACAGGTTCCCAATTTGGCAGAGGATGGAAGGGACGAGGGAGAACCCATGAGAGAGTAGCTGTTAGGCATTTGGACGGGCACATGTCACTCTAATTTCCCGGCAGGAAGAAGAATTAACCAAAGTCTCAGCCACCCACCGGGAACCAGTATAGGACATGATCCAAAATTTTGGACTTGCGTTCAGCTCACAAAAAACGAGTTGAGAAATGGAGCTCAGGGGCACAGCAATTCACAAACTGGCAGAGTGATAAAGGACAACTATCGTCCAAAAATCTGTTGAGGGAAGTCAACGAGGCGGACTTGAAAGTGAGGCAAAATAGCAGGAAACAGA
Organism: Mesoplodon densirostris; assembly: GCF_025265405.1. Lineage (NCBI taxonomy): Eukaryota > Metazoa > Chordata > Mammalia > Artiodactyla > Ziphiidae > Mesoplodon > Mesoplodon densirostris. Next base: position 1,056,458 of record NW_026778202.1, on the reverse strand, counting down.
TTTCAAGAGGTACGTTGGAATCGCCTGTAAAGCACAGGAAGAGGGGCACAACTTGGACAATGGTGCACTTGGCCAAAAAGGGTGTATGCGTTTTCTCCTGAATATATTCAGGAGAAAACGCATACGCCCTTTTTGGCCAAGCAAGCAAGCGGGCAATGCAAATCTGCACTACAAAGAAGTATCACTTCCCACCGGTCAAAAGGGACATCCACAAAATGTGTAAAAACCAGAAAGGCAAGACAGGCCCTGGAGAACAGGGAGCCTTGTTATGCTGATGGGCGGGATGTAAATTGCCAACTGCCTCACTGGAGGAGTGCATTGTGTTCCCTAAAACAAGTAAACAACAGAGCTACAGAGCCAAGGCCACTTCCAGTCTAGGGAATATACCTGGGGAAAACTGAAAATCAATAAGAAAGAGCCACCTCCAAATTTAGGGCTGCACTGGCCACAAGAACCTCAACTTGGGTACACCTTAAATATCCCAGGAAATATAAAAATGGTTCAAAACATTGTGGTACTTACGTACGATGGAATATCCCTCAGCCATGAAATCAATGTCATAAGACCAGTAGCAGCAAAGTGAGTGGATTCAGGTACGATGATTCTAAGTGAAATAAGTCACACAGAAAAAGAAACTTATCATAAGATATCACTTAGGAAGATCCTGTAAACATGGCTACACGTGAACTGAGTTAGGAAAGAGAACAGAGTCTCACATTTAGAAAACACTCTTATGCCTGCATAAAGGGGAAGGAGAGGTGGGGTGATGCATAAAACCAGAGTTTGATATAAGCACAGGGACCGTTCCAAAAACCAACTTTGGAATTGACAAGACCGACACCTTCCTCAGTGAAAGAGACTCAAAACCCCATATTTCCCACAGAGGAATATATCTGACTAGTAAGAATCTTAAAACCTATGTATTGATATGTCTCCATAAGGGAATCAAGTGTGTCTAGAGTGGCATAAACATGGCAGCGAGAATCAGCTCAAACCCACTATAAAAAGGAATTTCAAAAGCAAAACCAAAAAACAGGGAAATTCTTTACAATTCCTTCAGGGTGTCTGAGGAAACCTGGAAAGACCCTATCTACAATGACAGCTGGATGTGGCATAAGGCTGGACACTTGGGACTGAGAGGATTGGTGAGATTGGGTGAGCAAATGCAGACCCTTTCAAGCAATAATGCATGGCCCCCATTCCATGGGTCCCAACTCTCCAGGTTCAAGGGAATATTACTACAGCTATAACATGTACAGGAAACCTAGAGAATGGACACACTGTGAATACGAAAGGTTTCTAAAACTCAACGAATAGTCCCTCTCCTGGTGCTCCAGTTTGACTTTCCAACTGCCTTACTATCAATCTCCCAACTTGGACAGACAGGCCCTTTAACCTCCTGGTTTGCACAGGTTCCCAATTTGGCAGAGGATGGAAGGGACGAGGGAGAACCCATGAGAAAGTAGCTGTTAGGCATTTGGACGGGCACATGTCACTCTAATTTCCCGGCAGGAAGAAGAATTAACCAAAGTCTCAGCCACCCACCGGGAACCAGTATAGGACATGATCCAAAATTTTGGACTTGCGTTCAGCTCACAAAAAACGAGTTGAGAAATGGAGCTCAGGGGCACAGCAATTCACAAACTGGCAGAGTGATAAAGGACAACTATCGTCCAAAAATCTGTTGAGGGAAGTCAACGAGGCGGACTTGAAAGTGAGGCAAAATAGCAGGACACAGATTTCAAGAGGTACGTTGGAATCGCCTGTAAAGCACAGGAAGAGGGGCACAACTTGGACAATGGTGCACTTGGCCAAAAAGGGCGTATGCGTTTTCTCCTGAATATATTCAGGAGAAAACGCATACGCCCTTTTTGGCCAAGCAAGCAAGCGGGCAATGCAAATCTGCACTACAAAGAAGTATCACTTCCCACCGGTCAAAAGGGACATCCACAAAATGTGTAAAAACCAGAAAGGCAAGACAGGCCCTGGAGAACAGGGAGCCTTGTTATGCTGATGGGCGGGATGTAAATTGCCAACTGCCTCACTGGAGGAGTGCATTGTGTTCCCTAAAACAAGTAAACAACAGAGCTACAGAGCCAAGGCCACTTCCAGTCTAGGGAATATACCTTGGGAAAACTGAAAATCAATAAGAAAGAGCCACCTCCAAATTTAGGGCTGTACTGGCTACAAGAACCTCAACTTGGGTACACCTTAAATATCCCAGGAAATATAAAAATGGTTCAAAACATTGTGGTACTTACGTACGATGGAATATCCCTCAGCCATGAAATCAATGTCATAAGACCAGTAGCAGCAAAGTGAGTGGATTCAGGTACGATGATTCTAAGTGAAATAAGTCACACAGAAAAAGAAACTTATCATAAGATATCACTTATGAAGATCCTGTAAACATGGCTACAAGTGAACTGAGTTAGGAAAGAGAACAGAGTCTCACATTTAGAAAACACTCTTATGCCTGCATAAAGGGGAAGGAGAGGTGGGGTGATGCATAAAACCAGAGTTTGATATAAGCACAGGTACCGTTCCAAAAACCAACTTTGGAATAGACAAGACCTACACCTTCCTCAGTGAAAGAGTCTCAAAACCCCATATTTCCCGCAGAGGAATATATCTGACTAGTAAAAATCTTAAAACCTATGTATTGATATGACTCCATAAGGGAATCAAGTGTGTCTAGAGTGGCATAAACATGGCAGCGAGAATCAGCTCAAACCCACTATAAAAAGGAATTTCAAAAGCAAAACCAAAAAACAGGGAAATTCTTTACAATTCCTTCAGGTTGTCTGAGGAAACCTGGAAAGACCCTATCTACAATGACAGCTGGATGTGGCATAAGGCTGGACACTTGGGACTGAGAGGATTGGTGAGATTGGGTGAGCAAATGCAGACCCTTTCAAGCAATAATGCATGGCCCCCATTCCATGGGTCCCAACTCTCCTGGTTCAAGGGAATATTACTACAGCTATAACATGTACAGGAAACCTAGAGAATGGACACACTGTGAATACGAAAGGTTTCTAAAACTCAACGAATAGTCCCTCTCCTTGTGCTCCAGTTTGACTTTCCAACTGCCTTACTATCAATCTCCCAACTTGGAGAGACAGGCCCTTTAACCTCCTGGTTTGCACAGGTTCCCAATTTGGCAGAGGATGGAAGGGACGAGGGAGAACCCATGAGAGAGTAGCTGTTAGGCATTTGGACGGGCACATGTCACTCTAATATCCCGGCAGGAAGAAGAATTAACCAAAGTCTCAGCCACCCACCGGGAACCAGTATAGGACATGATCCAAAATTTTGGACTTGCGTTCAGCTCACAAAAAACGAGTTGAGAAATGGAGCTCAGGGGCACAGCAATTCACAAACTGGCAGAGTGATAAAGGACAACTATCGTCCAAAAATCTGTTGAGGGAAGTCAACGAGGCGGACTTGAAAGTGAGGCAAAATAGCAGGAAACAGATTTCAAGAGGTACCTTGGAATCGCCTGTAAAGCACAGGAAGAGGGGCACAACTTGGACAATGGTGCACTTGGCCAAAAAGGGCGTATGCGTTTTCTCCTGAATATACTCAGGAGAAAACGCATACGCCCTTTTTGGCCAAGCAAGCAAGCGGGCAATGCAAATCTGCACTACAAAGAAGTATCACTTCCCACCGGTCAAAAGGGACATCCACAAAATGTGTAAAAACCAGAAAGGCAAGACAGGCCCTGGAGAACTGGGAGCCTTGTTATGCTGATGGGCGGGATGTAAATTGCCAACTGCCTCACTGGAGGAGTGCATTGTGTTCCCTAAAACAAGTAAACAACAGAGCTACAGAGCCAAGGCCACTTCCAGTCTAGGGAATATACCTTGGGAAAACTGAAAATCAATAAGAAAGAGCCACCTCCAAATTTAGGGCTGCACTGACTACAAGAACCTCAACTTGGGTACACCTTAAATATCCCAGGAAATATAAAAATGGTTCAAAACATTGTGGTACTTACGTACGATGGAATATCCCTCAGCCATGAAATCAATGTCATAAGACCAGTAGCAGCAAAGTGAGTGGATTCAGGTACGATGATTCTAAGTGAAATAAGTCACACAGAAAAAGAAACTTATCATAAGATATCACTTATGAAGATCCTGTAAACATGGCTACACGTGAACTGAGTTAGGAAAGAGAACAGAGTCTCACATTTAGAAAACACTCTTATGCCTGCATAAAGGGGAAGGAGAGGTGGGGTGATGCATAAAACCAGAGTTTGATATAAGCACAGGGACCGTTTCAAAAACCAACTTTGGAATAGACAAGACCTACACCTTCCTCAGTGAAAGAGACTCAAAACCCCATATTTCCCACAGAGGAATATATCTGACTAGTAAGAATCTTCAAACCTATGTATTGATATGACTCCATAAGGGAATCAAGTGTGTCTAGAGTGGCATAAACATGGCAGCGAGAATCAGCTCAAACCCACTATAAAAAAGAATTTCAAAAGCAAAACCAAAAAACAGGGAAATTCTTTACAATTCCTTCAGGGTGTCTGAGGAAACCTGGAAAGACCCTATCTACAATGACAGCTGGATGTGGCATAAGGCTGGACACTTGGGACTGAGAGGATTGGAGAGATTGGGTGAGCAAATGCAGACCCTTTCAAGCAATAATGCATGGCCCCCATTCCATGGGTCCCAACTCTCCAGGTTCAAGGGAATATTACTACAGCTATAACATGTACAGGAAACCTAGAGAATGGACACACTGTGAATACGAAAGGTTTCTAAAACTCAACGAATAGTCCCTCTCCTGGTGCTCCAGTTTGACTTTCCAACTGCCTTCCTATCAATCTCCCAACTTGGACAGACAGGCCCTTTAACCTCCTGGTTTGCACAGGTTCCCAATTTGGCAGAGGATGGAAGGGACGAGGGAGAACCCATGAGAGAGTAGCTGTTAGGCATTTGGACGGGCACATGTCACTCTAATTTCCCGGCAGGAAGAAGAATTAACCAAAGTCTCAGCCACCCACCGGGAACCAGTATAGGACATGATCCAAAATTTTGGACTTGCGTTCAGCTCACAAAAAACGAGTTGAGAAATGGAGCTCAGGGGCACAGCAATTCACAAACTGGCAGAGTGATAAAGGACAACTATCGTCCAAAAATCTGTTGAGGGAAGTCAACGAGGCGGACTTGAAAGTGAGGCAAAATAGCAGGAAACAGATTTCAAGAGGTACCTTGGAATCGCCTGTAAAGCACAGGAAGAGGGGCACAACTTGGACAATGGTGCACTTGGCCAAAAAGGGCGTATGCGTTTTCTCCTGAATATACTCAGGAGAAAACGCATACGCCCTTTTTGGCCAAGCAAGCAAGCGGGCAATGCAAATCTGCACTACAAAGAAGTATCACTTCCCACCGGTCAAAAGGGACATCCACAAAATGTGTAAAAACCAGAAAGGCAAGACAGGCCCTGGAGAACTGGGAGCCTTGTTATGCTGATGGGCGGGATGTAAATTGCCAACTGCCTCACTGGAGGAGTGCATTGTGTTCCCTAAAACAAGTAAACAACAGAGCTACAGAGCCAAGGCCACTTCCAGTCTAGGGAATATACCTGGGGAAAACTGAAAATCAATAAGAAAGAGCCACCTCCAAATTTAGGGCTGCACTGACTACAAGAACCTCAACTTGGGTACACCTTAAATATCCCAGGAAATATAAAAATGGTTCAAAACATTGTGGTACTTACGTACGATGGAATATCCCTCAGCCATGAAATCAATGTCATAAGACCAGTAGCAGCAAAGTGAGTGGATTCAGGTACGATGATTCTAAGTGAAATAAGTCACACAGAAAAAGAAACTTATCATAAGATATCACTTATGAAGATCCTGTAAACATGGCTACACGTGAACTGAGTTAGGAAAGAGAACAGAGTCTCACATTTAGAAAACACTCTTATGCCTGCATAAAGGGGAAGGAGAGGTGGGGTGATGCATAAAACCAGAGTTTGATATAAGCACAGGGACCGTTTCAAAAACCAACTTTGGAATAGACAAGACCTACACCTTCCTCAGTGAAAGAGACTCAAAACCCCATATTTCCCACAGAGGAATATATCTGACTAGTAAGAATCTTAAAACCTATGTATTGATATGACTCCATAAGGGAATCAAGTGTGTCTAGAGTGGCATAAACATGGCAGCGAGAATCAGCTCAAACCCACTATAAAAAAGAATTTCAAAAGCAAAACCAAAAAACAGGGAAATTCTTTACAATTCCTTCAGGGTGTCTGAGGAAACCTGGAAAGACCCTATCTACAATGACAGCTGGATGTGGCATAAGGCTGGACACTTGGGACTGAGAGGATTGGTGAGATTGGGTGAGCAAATGCAGACCCTTTCAAGCAATAATGCATGGCCCCCATTCCATGGGTCCCAACTCTCCAGGTTCAAGGGAATATTACTACAGCTATAACATGTACAGGAAACCTAGAGAATGGACACACTGTGAATACGAAAGGTTTCTAAAACTCAACGAATAGTCCCTCTCCTGGTGCTCCAGTTTGACTTTCCAACTGCCTTACTATCAATCTCCCAACTTGGACAGACAGGCCCTTTAACCTCCTGGTTTGCACAGGTTCCCAATTTGGCAGAGGATGGAAGGGACGAGGGAGAACCCATGAGAGAGTAGCTGTTAGGCATTTGGACGGGCACATGTCACTCTAATTTCCCGGCAGGAAGAAGAATTAACCAAAGTCTCAGCCACCCACCGGGAACCAGTATAGGACATGATCCAAAATTTTGGACTTGCGTTCAGCTCACAAAAAACGAGTTGAGAAATGGAGCTCAGGGGCACAGCAATTCACAAACTGGCAGAGTGATAAAGGACAACTATCGTCCAAAAATCTGTTGAGGGAAGTCAACGAGGCGGACTTGAAAGTGAGGCAAAATAGCAGGAAACAGATTTCAAGAGGTACGTTGGAATCGCCTGTAAAGCACAGGAAGAGGGGCACAACTTTGACAATGGTGCACTTGGCCAAAAAGGGCGTATGCGTTTTCTCCTGAATATATTCAGGAGAAAGCGCATACGCCCTTTTTGGCCAAGCAAGCAAGCGGGCAATGCAAATCTGCACTACAAAGAAGTATCACTTCCCACCGGTCAAAAGGGACATCCACAAAATGTGTAAAAACCAGAAAGGCAAGACAGGCACTGGAGAACAGGGAGCCTTGTTATGCTGATGGGCGGGATGTAAATTGCCAACTGCCTCACTGGAGGAGTGCATTGTGTTCCCTAAAACAAGTAAACAACAGAGCTACAGAGCCAAGGCCACTTCCAGTCTAGGGAATATACCTGGGGAAAACTGAAAATCAATAAGAAAGAGCCACCTCCAAATTTAGGGCTGCACTGGCTACAAGAACCTCAACTTGGGTACACCTTAAATATCCCAGGAAATATAAAAATGGTTCAAAACATTGTGGTACTTACGTACGATGGAATATCCCTCAGCCATGAAATCAATGTCATAAGACCAGTAGCAGCAAAGTGAGTGGATTCAGGTAGGATGATTCTAAGTGAAATAAGTCACACAGAAAAAGAAACTTATCATAAGATATCACTTATGAAGATCCTGTAAACATGGCTACATGTGAACTGAGTTAGGAAAGAGAACAGAGTCTCACATTTAGAAAACACTCTTATGCCTGCATAAAGGGGAAGGAGAGGTGGGGTGATGCATAAAACCTGAGTTTGATATAAGCACAGGGACCGTTTCAAAAACCAACTTTGGAATTGACAAGACCGACACCTTCCTCAGTGAAAGAGACTCAAAACCCCATATTTCCCACAGAGGAATATATCTGACTAGTAAGAATCTTAAAACTTATGTATTGATATGTCTCCATAAGGGAATCAAGTGTGTCTAGAGTGGCATAAACATGGCAGCGAGAATCAGCTCAAACCCACTATAAAAAGGAATTTCAAAAGCAAAACCAAAAAACAGGGAAATTCTTTACAATTCCTTCAGGGTGTCTGAGGAAACCTGGAAAGACCCTATCTACAATGACAGCTGGATGTGGCATAAGGCTGGACACTTGGGACTGAGAGGATTGGTGAGATTGGGTGAGCAAATGCAGACCCTTTCAAGCAATAATGCATGGCCCCCATTCCATGGGTCCCAACTCTCCAGGTTCAAGGGAATATTACTACAGCTATAACATGTACAGGAAACCTAGAGAATGGACACACTGTGAATACGAAAGGTTTCTAAAACTCAACGAATAGTCCCTCTCCTGGTGCTCCAGTTTGACTTTCCAACTGCCTTACTATCAATCTCCCAACTTGGACAGACAGGCCCTTTAACCTCCTGGTTTGCACAGGTTCCCAATTTGGCAGAGGATGGAAGGGACGAGGGAGAACCCATGAGAAAGTAGCTGTTAGGCATTTGGACGGGCACATGTCACTCTAATTTCCCGGCAGGAAGAAGAATGAACCAAAGTCTCAGCCACCCACTGGGAACCAGTATAGGACATGATCCAAAATTTTGGACTTGCGTTCAGCTCACAAAAAACGAGTTGAGAAATGGAGCTCAGGGGCACAGCAATTCACAAACTGGCAGAGTGATAAAGGACAACTATCGTCCAAAAATCTGTTGAGGGAAGTCAACGAGGCGGACTTGAAAGTGAGGCAAAATAGCAGGACACAGATTTCAAGAGGTACGTTGGAATCGCCTGTAAAGCACAGGAAGAGGGGCACAACTTGGACAATGGTGCACTTGGCCAAAAAGGGCGTATGCGTTTTCTCCTGAATATATTCAGGAGAAAACGCATACGCCCTTTTTGGCCAAGCAAGCAAGCGGGCAATGCAAATCTGCACTACAAAGAAGTATCACTTCCCACCGGTCAAAAGGGACATCCACAAAATGTGTAAAAACCAGAAAGGCAAGACAGGCCCTGGAGAACAGGGAGCCTTGTTATGCTGATGGGCGGGATGTAAATTGCCAACTGCCTCACTGGAGGAGTGCATTGTGTTCCCTAAAACAAGTAAACAACAGAGCTACAGAGCCAAGGCCACTTCCAGTCTAGGGAATATACCTTGGGAAAACTGAAAATCAATAAGAAAGAGCCACCTCCAAATTTAGGGCTGTACTGGCTACAAGAACCTCAACTTGGGTACACCTTAAATATCCCAGGAAATATAAAAATGGTTCAAAACATTGTGGTACTTACGTACGATGGAATATCCCTCAGCCATGAAATCAATGTCATAAGACCAGTAGCAGCAAAGTGAGTGGATTCAGGTACGATGATTCTAAGTGAAATAAGTCACACAGAAAAAGAAACTTATCATAAGATATCACTTATGAAGATCCTGTAAACATGGCTACACGTGAACTGAGTTAGGAAAGAGAACAGAGTCTCACATTTAGAAAACACTCTTATGCCTGCATAAAGGGGAAGGAGAGGTGGGGTGATGCATAAAACCAGAGTTTGATATAAGCACAGGGACCGTTCCAAAAACCAACTTTGGAATAGACAAGACCTACACCTTCCTCAGTGAAAGAGTCTCAAAACCCCATATTTCCCGCAGAGGAATATATCTGACTAGTAAAAATCTTAAAACCTATGTATTGATATGACTCCATAAGGGAATCAAGTGTGTCTAGAGTGGCATAAACATGGCAGCGAGAATCAGCTCAAACCCACTATAAAAAGGAATTTCAAAAGCAAAACCAAAAAACAGGGAAATTCTTTACAATTCCTTCAGGTTGTCTGAGGAAACCTGGAAAGACCCTATCTACAATGACAGCTGGATGTGGCATAAGGCTGGACACTTGGGACTGAGAGGATTGGTGAGATTGGGTGAGCAAATGCAGACCCTTTCAAGCAATAATGCATGGCCCCCATTCCATGGGTCCCAACTCTCCTGGTTCAAGGGAATATTACTAGAGCTATAACATGTACAGGAAACCTAGAGAATGGACACACTGTGAATACGAAAGGTTTCTAAAACTCAACGAATAGTCCCTCTCCTTGTGCTCCAGTTTGACTTTCCAACTGCCTTACTATCAATCTCCCAACTTGGACAGACAGGCCCTTTAACCTCCTGGTTTGCACAGGTTCCCAATTTGGCAGAGGATGGAAGGGACGAGGGAGAACACATGAGAGAGTAGCTGTTAGGCATTTGGACGGGCACATGTCACTCTAATATCCCGGCAGGAAGAAGAATTAACCAAAGTCTCAGCCACCCACCGGGAACCAGTATAGGACATGATCCAAAATTTTGGACTTGCGTTCAGCTCCCAAAAAACGAGTTGAGAAATGGAGCTCAGGGGCACAGCAATTCAAAAACTGGCAGAGTGATAAAGGACAACTATCGTCCAAAAATCTGTTGAGGGAAGTCAACGAGGCGGACTTGAAAGTGAGGCAAAATAGCAGGAAACAGATTTCAAGAGGTACGTTGGAATCGCCTGTAAAGCACAGGAAGAGGGGCACAACTTGGACAATGGTGCACTTGGCCAAAAAGGGCGTATGCGTTTTCTCCTGAATATACTCAGGAGAAAACGCATACGCCCTTTTTGGCCAAGCAAGCAAGCGGGCAATGCAAATCTGCACTACAAAGAAGTATCACTTCCCACCGGTCAAAAGGGACATCCACAAAATGTGTAAAAACCAGAAAGGCAAGACAGGCCCTGGAGAACTGGGAGCCTTGTTATGCTGATGGGCGGGATGTAAATTGCCAACTGCCTCACTGGAGGAGTGCATTGTGTTCCCTAAAACAAGTAAACAACAGAGCTACAGAGCCAAGGCCACTTCCAGTCTAGGGAATATACCTTGGGAAAACTGAAAATCAATAAGAAAGAGCCACCTCCAAATTTAGGGCTGCACTGACTACAAGAACCTCAACTTGGGTACACCTTAAATATCCCAGGAAATATAAAAATGGTTCAAAACATTGTGGTACTTACGTACGATGGAATATCCCTCAGCCATGAAATCAATGTCATAAGACCAGTAGCAGCAAAGTGAGTGGATTCAGGTACGATGATTCTAAGTGAAATAAGTCACACAGAAAAAGAAACTTATCATAAGATATCACTTATGAAGATCCTGTAAACATGGCTACACGTGAACTGAGTTAGGAAAGAGAACAGAGTCTCACATTTAGAAAACACTCTTATGCCTGCATAAAGGGGAAGGAGAGGTGGGGTGATGCATAAAACCAGAGTTTGATATAAGCACAGGGACCGTTTCAAAAACCAACTTTGGAATAGACAAGACCTACACCTTCCTCAGTGAAAGAGACTCAAAACCCCATATTTCCCACAGAGGAATATATCTGACTAGTAAGAATCTTAAAACCTATGTATTGATATGACTCCATAAGGGAATCAAGTGTGTCTAGAGTGGCATAAACATGGCAGCGAGAATCAGCTCAAACCCACTATAAAAAAGAATTTCAAAAGCAAAACCAAAAAACAGGGAAATTCTTTACAATTCCTTCAGGGTGTCTGAGGAAACCTGGAAAGACCCTATCTACAATGACAGCTGGATGTGGCATAAGGCTGGACACTTGGGACTGAGAGGATTGGTGAGATTGGGTGAGCAAATGCAGACCCTTTCAAGCAATAATGCATGGCCCCCATTACATGGGTCCCAACTCTCCATGTTCAAGGGAATATTACTACAGCTATAACATGTACAGGAAACCTAGAGAATGGACACACTGTGAATACGAAAGGTTTCTAAAACTCAACGAATAGTCCCTCTCCTGGTGCTCCAGTTTGACTTTCCAACTGCCTTACTATCAATCTCCCAACTTGGAGAGACAGGCCCTTTAACCTCCTGGTTTGCACAGGTTCCCAATTTGGCAGAGGATGGAAGGGACGAGGGAGAACCCATGAGAGAGTAGCTGTTAGGCATTTGGACGGGCACATGTCACTCTAATTTCCCGGCAGGAAGAAGAATTAACCAAAGTCTCAGCCACCCACCGGGAACCAGTATAGGACATGATCCAAAATTTTGGACTTGCGTTCAGCTCACAAAAAACGAGTTGAGAAATGGAGCTCAGGGGCACAGCAATTCACAAACAGGCAGAGTGATAAAGGACAACTATCGTCCAAAAATCTGTTGAGGGAATTCAACGAGGCGGACTTGAAAGTGAGGCAAAATAGCAGGAAACAGATTTCAAGAGGTACGTTGGAATCGCCTGTAAAGCACAGGAAGAGGGGCACAACTTGGACAATGGTGCACTTGGCCAAAAAGGGCGTATGCGTTTTCTCCTGAATATATTCAGGAGAAAACGCATACGCCCTTTTTGGCCAAGCAAGCAAGCGGGCAATGCAAATCTGCACTACAAAGAAGTATCACTTCCCACCGGTCAAAAGGGACATCCACAAAATGTGTAAAAACCAGAAAGGCAAGACAGGCCCTGGAGAACAGGGAGCCTTGTTATGCTGATGGGCGGGATGTAAATTGCCAACTGCCTCACTGGAGGAGTGCATTGTGTTCCCTAAAACAAGTAAACAACAGAGCTACAGAGCCAAGGCCACTTCCAGTCTAGGGAATATACCTGGGGAAAACTGAAAATCAATAAGAAAGAGCCACCTCCAAATTTAGGGCTGCACTGGCTACAAGAACCTCAACTTGGGTACACCTTAAATATCCCAGGAAATATAAAAATGGTTCAAAACATTGTGGTACTTACGTACGATGGAATATCCCTCAGCCATGAAATCAATGTCATAAGACCAGTAGCAGCAAAGTGAGTGGATTCAGGTACGATGATTCTAAGTGAAATAAGTCTCACAGAAAAAGAAACTTATCATAAGATATCACTTATGAAGATCCTGTAAACAAGGCTACACGTGAACTGAGTTAGGAAAGAGAACAGAGTCTCACATTTAGAAAACACTCTTATGCCTGCATAAAGGGGAATTAGAGGTGGGGTGATGCATAAAACCAGAGTTTGATATAAGCACAGGGACCGTTTCAAAAACCAACTTTGGAATTGACAAGACCGACACCTTCCTCAGTGAAAGAGACTCAAAACCCCATATTTCCCACAGAGGAATATATCTGACTAGTAAGAATCTTAAAACCTATGTATTGATATGTCTCCATAAGGGAATCAAGTGTGTCTAGAGTGGCATAAACATGGCAGCGAGAATCAGCTCAAACCCACTATAAAAAGGAATTTCAAAAGCAAACCCTAAAAACAGGGAAATTCTTTACAATTCCTTCAGGGTGTCTGAGGAAACCTGGAAAGACCCTATCTACAATGACAGCTGGATGTGGCATAAGGCTGGACACTTGGGACTGAGAGGATTGGTGAGATTGGGTGAGCAAATGCAGACCCTTTCAAGCAATAATGCATGGCCCCCATTCCATGGGTCCCAACTCTCCAGGTTCAAGGGAATATTACTACAGCTATAACATGTACAGGAAACCTAGAGAATGGACACACTGTGAATACGAAAGGTTTCTAAAACTCAACGAATAGTCCCTCTCCTGGTGCTCCAGTTTGACTTTCCAACTGCCTTACTATCAATCTCCCAACTTGGAGAGACAGGCCCTTTAACCTCCTGGTTTGCACAGGTTCCCAATTTGGCAGAGGATGGAAGGGACGAGGGAGAACCCATGAGAGAGTAGCTGTTAGGCATTTGGACGGGCACATGTCACTCTAATTTCCCGGCAGGAAGAAGAATTAACCAAAGTCTCAGCCACCCACCGGGAACCAGTATAGGACATGATCCAAAATTTTGGACTTGCGTTCAGCTCCCAAAAAACGAGTTGAGAAATGGAGCTCAGGGGCACAGCAATTCACAAACTGGCAGAGTGATAAAGGACAACTATCGTCCAAAAATCTGTTGAGGGAAGTCAACGAGGCGGACTTGAAAGTGAGGCAAAATAGCAGGAAACAGATTTCAAGAGGTACGTTGGAATCGCCTGTAAAGCACAGGAAGAGGGGCACAACTTGGACAATGGTGCACTTGGCCAAAAAGGGCGTATGCATTTTCTCCTGAATATATTCAGGAGAAAACGCATACGCCCTTTTTGGCCAAGCAAGCAAGCGGGCAATGCAAATCTGCACTACAAAGAAGTATCACTTCCCACCGGTCAAAAGGGACATCCACAAAATGTGTAAAAACCAGAAAGGCAAGACAGGCCCTGGAGAACTGGGAGCCTTGTCATGCTGATGGGCGGGATGTAAATTGCCAACTGCCTCACTGGAGGAGTGCATTGTGTTCCCTAAAACAAGTAAACAACAGAGCTACAGAGCCAAGGCCACATCCAGTCTAGGGAATATACCTTGGGAAAACTGAAAATCAATAAGAAAGAGCCACCTCCAAATTTCGGGCTGCACTGGCTACAAGAACCTCAACTTGTGTACACCTTAAATATCCCAGGAAATATAAAAATGGTTCAAAACATTGTGGTACTTACGTATGATGGAATATCCCTCAGCGATGAAGTCAATGTCATAAGACCAGTAGCAGCAAAGTGAGTGGATTCAGGTACGATGATTCTAAGTGAAATAAGTCACACAGAAAAAGGAACTTATCATAAGATATCACTTATGAAGATCCTATAAACGTGGCTACACGTGAACTGAGTTAGGAAAGAGAACAGAGTCTCACATTTAGAAAACACTCTTATGCCTGCATAAAGGGGAAGGAGAGGTGGGGTGATGCATAAAACCAGAGTTTGATATAAGCACAGGGACCGTTTCAAAAACCAACTTTGGAATAGACAAGACCTACACCTTCCTCAGTGAAAGAGACTCAAAACCCCATATTTCCCACAGAGGAATATATCTGACTAGTAAGAATCTTAAAACCTATGTATTGATATGACTCCATAAGGGAATCAAGTGTGTCTAGAGTGGCATAAACATGGCAGCGAGAATCAGCTCAAACCCACTATAAAAAAGAATTTCAAAAGCAAAACCAAAAAACAGGGAAATTCTTTACAATTCCTTCAGGGTGTCTGAGGAAACCTGGAAAGACCCTATCTACAATGACAGCTGGATGTGGCATAAGGCTGGACACTTGGGACTGAGAGGATTGGTGAGATTGGGTGAGCAAATGCAGACCCTTTCAAGCAATAATGCATGGCCCCCATTCCATGGGTCCCAACTCTCCATGTTCAAGGGAATATTACTACAGCTATAACATGTACAGGAAACCTAGAGAATGGACACACTGTGAATACGAAAGGTTTCTAAAACTCAACGAATAGTCCCTCTCCTGGTGCTCCAGTTTGACTTTCCAACTGCCTTACTATCAATCTCCCAACTTGGAGAGACAGGCCCTTTAACCTCCTGGTTTGCACAGGTTCCCAATTTGGCAGAGGATGGAAGGGACGAGGGAGAACCCATGAGAGAGTAGCTGTTAGGCATTTGGACGGGCACATGTCACTCTAATTTCCCGGCAGGAAGAAGAATTAACCAAAGTCTCAGCCACCCACCGGGAACCAGTATAGGACATGATCCAAAATTTTGGACTTGCGTTCAGCTCACAAAAAACGAGTTGAGAAATGGAGCTCAGGGGCACAGCAATTCACAAACAGGCAGAGTGATAAAGGACAACTATCGTCCAAAAATCTGTTGAGGGAATTCAACGAGGCGGACTTGAAAGTGAGGCAAAATAGCAGGAAACAGATTTCAAGAGGTACCTTGGAATCGCCTGTAAAGCACAGGAAGAGGGGCACAACTTGGACAATGGTGCACTTGGCCAAAAAGGGCGTATGCGTTTTCTCCTGAATATATTCAGGAGAAAACGCATACACCCTTTTTGGCCAAGCAAGCAAGCGGGCAATGCAAATCTGCACTACAAAGAAGTATCACTTCCCACCGGTCAAAAGGGACATCCACAAAATGTGTAAAAACCAGAAAGGCAAGACAGGCCCTGGAGAACAGGGAGCCTTGTTATGCTGATGGGCGGGATGTAAATTGCCAACTGCCTCACTGGAGGAGTGCATTGTGTTCCCTAAAACAAGTAAACAACAGAGCTACAGAGCCAAGGCCACTTCCAGTCTAGGGAATATACCTGGGGAAAACTGAAAATCAATAAGAAAGAGCCACCTCCAAATTTAGGGCTGCACTGGCTACAAGAACCTCAACTTGGGTACACCTTAAATATCCCAGGAAATATAAAAATGGTTCAAAACATTGTGGTTCTTACGTACGATGGAATATCCCTCAGCCATGAAATCAATGTCATAAGACCAGTAGCAGCAAAGTGAGTGGATTCAGGTACGATGATTCTAAGTGAAATAAGTCACACAGAAAAAGAAACTTATCATAAGATATCACTTATGAAGATCCTGTAAACAAGGCTACACGTGAAGTGAGTTAGGAAAGAGAACAGAGTCTCACATTTAGAAAACACTCTTATGCCTGCATAAAGGGGAAGGAGAGGTGGGGTGATGCATAAAACCAGAGTTTGATATAAGCACAGGGACCGTTTCAAAAACCAACTTTGGAATTGACAAGACCGACAGCTTCCTCAGTGAAAGAGACTCAAAACCCCATATTTCCCACAGAGGAATATATCTGACTAGTAAGAATCTTAATACCTATGTATTGATATGTCTCCATAAGGGAATCAAGTGTGTCTAGAGTGGCATAAACATGGCAGCGAGAATCAGCTCAAACCCACTATAAAAAGGAATTTCAAAAGCAAAACCAAAAAACAGGGAAATTCTTTACAATTCCTTCAGGGTGTCTGAGGAAACCTGGAAAGACCCTATCTACAATGACAGCTGGATGTGGCATAAGGCTGGACACTTGGGACTGAGAGGATTGGTGAGATTGGGTGAGCAAATGCAGACCGTTTCAAGCAATAATGCATGGCCCCCATTCCATGGGTCCCAACTCTCCAGGTTCAAGGGAATATTACTACAGCTATAACATGTACAGGAAACCTAGAGAATGGACACACTGTGAATACGAAAGGTTTCTAAAACTCAACGAATAGTCCCTCTCCTGGTGCTCCAGTTTGACTTTCCAACTGCCTTACTATCAATCTCCCAACTTGGAGAGACAGGCCCTTTAACCTCCTGGTTTGCACAGGTTCCCAATTTGGCAGAGGATGGAAGGGACGAGGGAGAACCCATGAGAGAGTAGCTGTTAGGCATTTGGACGGGCACATGTCACTCTAATTTCCCGGCAGGAAGAAGAATTAACCAAAGTCTCAGCCACCCACCGGGAACCAGTATAGGACATGATCCAAAATTTTGGACTTGCGTTCAGCTCACAAAAAACGAGTTGAGAAATGGAGCTCAGGGGCACAGCAATTCACAAACTGGCAGAGTGATAAAGGACAACTATCGTCCAAAAATCTGTTGAGGGAAGTCAACGAGGCGGACTTGAAAGCGAGGCAAAATAGCAGGAAACAGATTTCAAGAGGTACCTTGGAATCGCCTGTAAAGCACAGGAAGAGGGGCACAACTTGGACAATGGTGCACTTGGCCAAAAAGGGCGTATGCGTTTTCTCCTGAATATATTCAGGAGAAAACGCATACGCCCTTTTTGGCCAAGCAAGCAAGCGGGCAATGCAAATCTGCACTACAAAGAAGTATCACTTCCCACCGGTCAAAAGGGACATCCACAAAATGTGTAAAAACCAGAAAGGCAAGACAGGCCCTGGAGAACAGGGAGCCTTGTTATGCTGATGGGCGGGATGTAAATTGCCAACTGCCTCACTGGAGGAGTGCATTGTGTTCCCTAAAACAAGTAAACAACAGAGCTACAGAGCCAAGGCCACTTCCAGTCTAGGGAATATACCTTGGGAAAACTGAAAATCAATAAGAAAGAGCCACCTCCAAATTTCGGGCTGCACTGGCTACAAGAACCTCAACTTGGGTACACCTTAAATATCCCAGGAAATATAAAAATGGTTCAAAACATTGTGGTACTTACGTACGATGGAATATCCCTCAGCCATGAAATCAATGTCATAAAACCAGTAGCAGCAAAGTGAGTGGATTCAGGTACGATGATTCTAAGTGAAATAAGTCACACAGAAAAAGAAACTTATCATAAGATATCACTTATGAAGATCCTGTAAACATGGCTACACGTGAACTGAGTTAGGAAAGAGAACAGAGTCTCACATTTAGAAAACACTCTTATGCCTGCATAAAGGGGAAGGAGAGGTGGGGTGATGCATAAAACCAGAGTTTGATATAAGCACAGGGACCGTTTCAAAAACCAACTTTGGAATAGACAAGACCTACACCTTCCTCAGTGAAAGAGACTCAAAACCCCATATTTCCCACAGAGGAATATATCTGACTAGTAAGAATCTTAAAACCTATGTATTGATATGACTCCATAAGGGAATCAAGTGTGTCTAGAGTGGCATAAACATGGCAGCGAGAATCAGCTCAAACCCACTATAAAAAAGAATTTCAAAAGCAAAACCAAAAAACAGGGAAATTCTTTACAATTCCTTCAGGGTGTCTGAGGAAACCTGGAAAGACCCTATCTACAATGACAGCTGGATGTGGCATAAGGCTGGACACTTGGGACTGAGAGGATTGGTGAGATTGGGTGAGCAAATGCAGACCCTTTCAAGCAATAATGCATGGCCCCCATTCCATGGGTCCCAACTCTCCATGTTCAAGGGAATATTACTACAGCTATAACATGTACAGGAAACCTAGAGAATGGACACACTGTGAATACGAAAGGTTTCTAAAACTCAACGAATAGTCCCTCTCCTGGTGCTCCAGTTTGACTTTCCAACTGCCTTACTATCAATCTCCCAACTTGGAGAGACAGGCCCTTTAACCTCCTGGTTTGCACAGGTTCCCAATTTGGCAGAGGATGGAAGGGACGAGGGAGAACCCATGAGAGAGTAGCTGTTAGGCATTTGGACGGGCACATGTCACTCTAATTTCCCGGCAGGAAGAAGAATTAACCAAAGTCTCAGCCACCCACCGGGAACCAGTATAGGACATGATCCAAAATTTTGGACTTGCGTTCAGCTCACAAAAAACGAGTTGAGAAATGGAGCTCAGGGGCACAGCAATTCACAAACAGGCAGAGTGATAAAGGACAACTATCGTCCAAAAATCTGTTGAGGGAATTCAACGAGGCGGACTTGAAAGTGAGGCAAAATAGCAGGAAACAGATTTCAAGAGGTACCTTGGAATCGCCTGTAAAGCACAGGAAGAGGGGCACAACTTGGACAATGGTGCACTTGGCCAAAAAGGGCGTATGCGTTTTCTCCTGAATATATTCAGGAGAAAACGCATACACCCTTTTTGGCCAAGCAAGCAAGCGGGCAATGCAAATCTGCACTACAAAGAAGTATCACTTCCCACCGGTCAAAAGGGACATCCACAAAATGTGTAAAAACCAGAAAGGCAAGACAGGCCCTGGAGAACAGGGAGCCTTGTTATGCTGATGGGCGGGATGTA
This sequence comes from Mesoplodon densirostris, assembly GCF_025265405.1. Classification (NCBI taxonomy): domain Eukaryota; kingdom Metazoa; phylum Chordata; class Mammalia; order Artiodactyla; family Ziphiidae; genus Mesoplodon; species Mesoplodon densirostris. The sequence continues at coordinate 1,037,041 of NW_026778202.1, read as the reverse complement.
AATTGCCAACTGCCTCACTGGAGGAGTGCATTGTGTTCCCTAAAACAAGTAAACAACAGAGCTACAGAGCCAAGGCCACTTCCAGTCTAGGGAATATACCTGGGGAAAACTGAAAATCAATAAGAAAGAGCCACCTCCAAATTTAGGGCTGCACTGGCTACAAGAACCTCAACTTGGGTACACCTTAAATATCCCAGGAAATATAAAAATGGTTCAAAACATTGTGGTTCTTACGTACGATGGAATATCCCTCAGCCATGAAATCAATGTCATAAGACCAGTAGCAGCAAAGTGAGTGGATTCAGGTACGATGATTCTAAGTGAAATAAGTCACACAGAAAAAGAAACTTATCATAAGATATCACTTATGAAGATCCTGTAAACAAGGCTACACGTGAAGTGAGTTAGGAAAGAGAACAGAGTCTCACATTTAGAAAACACTCTTATGCCTGCATAAAGGGGAAGGAGAGGTGGGGTGATGCATAAAACCAGAGTTTGATATAAGCACAGGGACCGTTTCAAAAACCAACTTTGGAATTGACAAGACCGACAGCTTCCTCAGTGAAAGAGACTCAAAACCCCATATTTCCCACAGAGGAATATATCTGACTAGTAAGAATCTTAAAACCTATGTATTGATATGTCTCCATAAGGGAATCAAGTGTGTCTAGAGTGGCATAAACATGGCAGCGAGAATCAGCTCAAACCCACTATAAAAAGGAATTTCAAAAGCAAAACCAAAAAACAGGGAAATTCTTTACAATTCCTTCAGGGTGTCTGAGGAAACCTGGAAAGACCCTATCTACAATGACAGCTGGATGTGGCATAAGGCTGGACACTTGGGACTGAGAGGATTGGTGAGATTGGGTGAGCAAATGCAGACCGTTTCAAGCAATAATGCATGGCCCCCATTCCATGGGTCCCAACTCTCCAGGTTCAAGGGAATATTACTACAGCTATAACATGTACAGGAAACCTAGAGAATGGACACACTGTGAATACGAAAGGTTTCTAAAACTCAACGAATAGTCCCTCTCCTGGTGCTCCAGTTTGACTTTCCAACTGCCTTACTATCAATCTCCCAACTTGGCGAGACAGGCCCTTTAACCTCCTGGTTTGCACAGGTTCCCAATTTGGCAGAGGATGGAAGGGACGAGGGAGAACCCATGAGAGAGTAGCTGTTAGGCATTTGGACGGGCACATGTCACTCTAATTTCCCGGCAGGAAGAAGAATTAACCAAAGTCTCAGCCACCCACCGGGAACCAGTATAGGACATGATCCAAAATTTTGGACTTGCGTTCAGCTCACAAAAAACGAGTTGAGAAATGGAGCTCAGGGGCACAGCAATTCACAAACTGGCAGAGTGATAAAGGACAACTATCGTCCAAAAATCTGTGGAGGGAAGTCAACGAGGCGGACTTGAAAGCGAGGCAAAATAGCAGGAAACAGATTTCAAGAGGTACCTTGGAATCGCCTGTAAAGCACAGGAAGAGGGGCACAACTTGGACAATGGTGCACTTGGCCAAAAAGGGCGTATGCGTTTTCTCCTGAATATATTCAGGAGAAAACGCATACGCCCTTTTTGGCCAAGCAAGCAAGCGGGCAATGCAAATCTGCACTACAAAGAAGTATCACTTCCCACCGGTCAAAAGGGACATCCACAAAATGTGTAAAAACCAGAAAGGCAAGACAGGCCCTGGAGAACAGGGAGCCTTGTTATGCTGATGGGCGGGATGTAAATTGCCAACTGCCTCACTGGAGGAGTGCATTGTGTTCCCTAAAACAAGTAAACAACAGAGCTACAGAGCCAAGGCCACTTCCAGTCTAGGGAATATACCTGGGGAAAACTGAAAATCAATAAGAAAGAGCCACCTCCAAATTTAGGGCTGCACTGGCTACAAGAACCTCAACTTGGGTACACCTTAAATATCCCAGGAAATATAAAAATGGTTCAAAACATTGTGGTACTTACGTACGATGGAATATCCCTCAGCCATGAAATCAATGTCATAAGACCAGTAGCAGCAAAGTGAGTGGATTCAGGTACGATTATTCTAAGTGAAATAAGTCACACAGAAAAAGAAACTTATCATAAGATATCACTTAGGAAGATCCTGTAATCATGGCTACACGTGAACTGAGTTAGGAAAGAGAACAGAGTCTCACATTTAGAAAACACTCTTATGCCTGCATAAAGGGGAAGGAGAGGTGGGGTGATGCATAAAACCAGAGTTTGATATAAGCACAGGGACCGTTTCAAAAACCAACTTTGGAATTGACAAGACCGACACCTTCCTCAGTGAAAGAGACTCAAAACCCCATATTTCCCACAGAGGAATATATCTGACTAGTAAGAATCTTAAAACCTATGTATTGATATGACTCCATAAGGGAATCAAGTGTGTCTAGAGTGGCATAAACATGGCAGCGAGAATCAGCTCAAACCCACTATAAAAAGGAATTTCAAAAGCAAAACCAAAAAACAGGGAAATTCTTTACAATTCCTTCAGGGTGTCTGAGGAAACCTGGAAAGACCCTATCTACAATGACAGCTGGATGTGGCATAAGGCTGGACACTTGGGACTGAGAGGATTGGTGAGATTGGGTGAGCAAATGCAGACCCTTTCAAGCAATAATGCATGGCCCCCATTCCATGGGTCCCAACTCTCCAGGTTCAAGGGAATATTACTACAGCTATAACATGTACAGGAAACCTAGAGAATGGACACACTGTGAATACGAAAGGTTTCTAAAACTCAACGAATAGTCCCTCTCCTGGTGCTCCAGTTTGACTTTCCAACTGCCTTACTATCAATCTCCCAACTTGGAGAGACAGGCCCTTTAACCTCCTGGTTTGCACAGGTTCCCAATTTGGCAGAGGATGGAAGGGACGAGGGAGAACCCATGAGAGAGTAGCTGTTAGGCATTTGGACGGGCACATGTCACTCTAATTTCCCGGCAGGAAGAAGAATTAACCAAAGTCTCAGCCACCCACCGGGAACCAGTATAGGACATGATCCAAAATTTTGGACTTGCGTTCAGCTCACAAAAAACGAGTTGAGAAATGGAGCTCAGGGGCACAGCAATTCACAAACTGGCAGAGTGATAAAGGACAACTATCGTCCAAAAATCTGTTGAGGGAAGTCAACGAGGCGGACTTGAAAGTGAGGCAAAATAGCAGGAAACAGATTTCAAGAGGTACGTTGGAATCGCCTGTAAAGCACAGGAAGAGGGGCACAACTTGGACAATGGTGCACTTGGCCAAAAAGGGCGTATGCGTTTTCTCCTGAATATATTCAGGAGAAAACGCATACGCCCTTTTTGGCCAAGCAAGCAAGCGGGCAATGCAAATCTGCACTACAAAGAAGTATCACTTCCCACCGGTCAAAAGGGACATCCACAAAATGTGTAAAAACCAGAAAGGCAAGACAGGCCCTGGAGAACAGGGAGCCTTGTTATGCTGATGGGCGGGATGTAAATTGCCAACTGCCTCACTGGAGGAGTGCATTGTGTTCCCTAAAACAAGTAAACAACAGAGCTACAGAGCCAAGGCCACTTCCAGTCTAGGGAATATACCTGGGGAAAACTGAAAATCAATAAGAAAGAGCCACCTCCAAATTTAGGGCTGCACTGGCTACAAGAACCTCAACTTGGGTACACCTTAAATATCCCAGGAAATATAAAAATGGTTCAAAACATTGTGGTACTTACGTACGATGGAATATCCCTCAGCCATGAAATCAATGTCATAAGACCAGTAGCAGCAAAGTGAGTGGATTCAGGTACGATGATTCTAAGTGAAATAAGTCACACAGAAAAAGAAACTTATCATAAGATATCACTTAGGAAGATCCTGTAAACATGGCTACACGTGAACTGAGTTAGGAAAGAGAACAGAGTCTCACATTTAGAAAACACTCTTATGCCTGCATAAAGGGGAAGGAGAGGTGGGGTGATGCATAAAACCAGAGTTTGATATAAGCACAGGGACCGTTTCAAAAACCAACTTTGGAATTGACGAGACCGACACCTTCCTCAGTGAAAGAGACTCAAAACCCCATATTTCCCACAGAGGAATATATCTGACTAGTAAGAATCTTAAAACCTATGTATTGATATGTCTCCATAAGGGAATCAAGTGTGTCTAGAGTGGCATAAACATGGCAGCGAGAATCAGCTCAAACCCACTATAAAAAGGAATTTCAAAAGCAAAACCAAAAAACAGGGAAATTCTTTACAATTCCTTCAGGGTGTCTGAGGAAACCTGGAAAGACCCTATCTACAATGACAGCTGGATGTGGCATAAGGCTGGACACTTGGGACTGAGAGGATTGGTGAGATTGGGTGAGCAAATGCAGACCCTTTCAAGCAATAATGCATGGCCCCCATTCCATGGGTCCCAACTCTCCATGTTCAAGGGAATATTACTACAGCTATAACATGTACAGGAAACCTAGAGAATGGACACACTGTGAATACGAAAGGTTTCTAAAACTCAACGAATAGTCCCTCTCCTGGTGCTCCAGTTTGACTTTCCAACTGCCTTACTATCAATCTCCCAAATTGGACAGACAGGCCCTTTAACCTCCTGGTTTGCACAGGTTCCCAATTTGGCAGAGGATGGAAGGGACGAGGGAGAACCCATGAGAGAGTAGCTGTTAGGCATTTGGACGGGCACATGTCACTCTAATTTCCCGGCAGGAAGAAGAATTAACCAAAGTCTCAGCCACCCACCGGGAACCAGTATAGGACATGATCCAAAATTTTGGACTTGCGTTCAACTCACAAAAAACGAGTTGAGAAATGGAGCTCAGGGGCACAGCAATTCACAAACTGGCAGAGTGATAAAGGACAACTATCGTCCAAAAATCTGTTGAGGGAAGTCAACGAGGCGGACTTGAAAGCGAGGCAAAATAGCAGGAAACAGATTTCAAGAGGTACGTTGGAATCGCCTGTAAAGCACAGGAAGAGGGGCACAACTTGGACAATGGTGCACTTGGCCAAAAAGGGCGTATGCGTTTTCTCCTGAATATATTCAGGAGAAAACGCATACGCCCTTTTTGGCCAAGCAAGCAAGCGGGCAATGCAAATCTGCACTACAAAGAAGTATCACTTCCCACCGGTCAAAAGGGACATCCACAAAATGTGTAAAAACCAGAAAGGCAAGACAGGCCCTGGAGAACAGGGAGCCTTGTTATGCTGATGGGCGGGATGTAAATTGCCAACTGCCTCACTGGAGGAGTGCATTGTGTTCCCTAAAACAAGTAAACAACAGAGCTACAGAGCCAAGGCCACTTCCAGTCTAGGGAATATACCTTGGGAAAACTGAAAATCAATAAGAAAGAGCCACCTCCAAATTTAGGGCTGTACTGGCTACAAGAACCTCAACTTGGGTACACCTTAAATATCCCAGGAAATATAAAAATGGTTCAAAACATTGTGGTACTTACGTACGATGGAATATCCCTCAGCCATGAAATCAATGTCATAAGACCAGTAGCAGCAAAGTGAGTGGATTCAGGTACGATGATTCTAAGTGAAATAAGTCACACAGAAAAAGAAACTTATCATAAGATATCACTTATGAAGATCCTGTAAACATGGCTACACCTGAACTGAGTTAGGAAAGAGAACAGAGTCTCACATTTAGAAAACACTCTTATGCCTGCATAAAGGGGAAGGAGAGGTGGGGTGATGCATAAAACCAGAGTTTGATATAAGCACAGGGACCGTTCCAAAAACCAACTTTGGAATAGACAAGACCTACACCTTCCTCAGTGAAAGAGTCTCAAAACCCCATATTTCCCGCAGAGGAATATATCTGACTAGTAAAAATCTTAAAACCTATGTATTGATATGACTCCATAAGGGAATCAAGTGTGTCTAGAGTGGCATAAACATGGCAGCGAGAATCAGCTCAAACCCACTATAAAAAGGAATTTCAAAAGCAAAACCAAAAAACAGGGAAATTCTTTACAATTCCTTCAGGTTGTCTGAGGAAACCTGGAAAGACCCTATCTACAATGACAGCTGGATGTGGCATAAGGCTGGACACTTGGGACTGAGAGGATTGGTGAGATTGGGTGAGCAAATGCAGACCCTTTCAAGCAATAATGCATGGCCCCCATTCCATGGGTCCCAACTCTCCTGGTTCAAGGGAATATTACTACAGCTATAACATGTACAGGAAACCTAGAGAATGGACACAATGTGAATACGAAAGGTTTCTAAAACTCAACGAATAGTCCCTCTCCTTGTGCTCCAGTTTGACTTTCCACCTGCCTTACTATCAATCTCCCAACTTGGAGAGACAGGCCCTTTAACCTCCTGGTTTGCACAGGTTCCCAATTTGGCAGAGGATGGAAGGGACGAGGGAGAACCCATGAGAGAGTAGCTGTTAGGCATTTGGACGGGCACATGTCACTCTAATATCCCGGCAGGAAGAAGAATTAACCAAAGTCTCAGCCACCCACCGGGAACCAGTATAGGACATGATCCAAAATTTTGGACTTGCGTTCAGCTCACAAAAAACGAGTTGAGAAATGGAGCTCAGGGGCACAGCAATTCACAAACTGGCAGAGTGATAAAGGACAACTATCGTCCAAAAATCTGTTGAGGGAAGTCAACGAGGCGGACTTGAAAGTGAGGCAAAATAGCAGGAAACAGATTTCAAGAGGTACCTTGGAATCGCCTGTAAAGCACAGGAAGAGGGGCACAACTTGGACAATGGTGCACTTGGCCAAAAAGGGCGTATGCGTTTTCTCCTGAATATACTCAGGAGAAAACGCATACGCCCTTTTTGGCCAAGCAAGCAAGCGGGCAATGCAAATCTGCACTACAAAGAAGTATCACTTCCCACCGGTCAAAAGGGACATCCACAAAATGTGTAAAAACCAGAAAGGCAAGACAGGCCCTGGAGAACTGGGAGCCTTGTTATGCTGTTGGGCGGGATGTAAATTGCCAACTGCCTCACTGGAGGAGTGCATTGTGTTCCCTAAAACAAGTAAACAACAGAGCTACAGAGCCAAGGCCACTTCCAGTCTAGGGAATATACCTTGGGAAAACTGAAAATCAATAAGAAAGAGCCACCTCCAAATTTAGGGCTGCACTGGCTACAAGAACCTCAACTTGGGTACACCTTAAATATCCCAGGAAATATAAAAATGGTTCAAAACATTGTGGTACTTACGTACGATGGAATATCCCTCAGCCATGAAATCAATGTCATAAGACCAGTAGCAGCAAAGTGAGTGGATTCAGGTACGATGATTCTAAGTGAAATAAGTCACACAGAAAAAGAAACTTATCATAAGATATCACTTATGAAGATCCTGTAAACAAGGCTACACGTGAACTGAGTTAGGAAAGAGAACAGAGTCTCACATTTAGAAAACACTCTTATGCCTGCATAAAGGGGAAGGAGAGGTGGGGTGATGCATAAAACCAGAGTTTGATATAAGCACAGGGACCGTTTCAAACACCAACTTTGGAATTGACAAGACCGACACCTTCCTCAGTGAAAGAGACTCAAAACCCCATATTTCCCACAGAGGAATATATCTGACTAGTAAGAATCTTAAAACCTATGTATTGATATGTCTCCATAAGGGAATCAAGTGTGTCTAGAGTGGCATAAACATGGCAGCGAGAATCAGCTCAAACCCACTATAAAAAGGAATTTCAAAAGCAAAACCAAAAAACAGGGAAATTCTTTACAATCCCTTCAGGGTGTCTGAGGAAACCTGGAAAGACCCTATCTACAATGACAGCTGGATGTGGCATAAGGCTGGACACTTGGGACTGAGAGGATTGGTGAGATTGGGTGAGCAAATGCAGACCCTTTCAAGCAATAATGCATGGCCCCCATTCCATGGGTCCCAACTCTCCAGGTTCAAGGGAATATTACTACAGCTATAACATGTACAGGAAACCTAGAGAATGGACACACTGTGAATACGAAAGGTTTCTAAAACTCAACGAATAGTCCCTCTCCTGGTGCTCCAGTTTGACTTTCCAACTGCCTTACTATCAATCTCCCAACTTGGAGAGACAGGCCCTTTAACCTCCTGGTTTGCACAGGTTCCCAATTTGCCAGAGGATGGAAGGGACGAGGGAGAACCCATGAGAGAGTAGCTGTTAGGCATTTGGACGGGCACATGTCACTCTAATTTCCCGGCAGGAAGAAGAATTAACCAAAGTCTCAGCCACCCACCGGGAACCAGTATAGGACATGATCCAAAATTTTGGACTTGCGTTCAGCTCCCAAAAAACGAGTTGAGAAATGGAGCTCAGGGGCACAGCAATTCACAAACTGGCAGAGTGATAAAGGACAACTATCGTCCAAAAATCTGTTGAGGGAAGTCAACGAGGCGGACTTGAAAGTGAGGCAAAATAGCAGGAAACAGATTTCAAGAGGTACGTTGGAATCGCCTGTAAAGCACAGGAAGAGGGGCACAACTTGGACAATGGTGCACTTGGCCAAAAAGGGCGTATGCATTTTCTCCTGAATATATTCAGGAGAAAACGCATACGCCCTTTTTGGCCAAGCAAGCAAGCGGGCAATGCAAATCTGCACTACAAAGAAGTATCACTTCCCACCGGTCAAAAGGGACATCCACAAAATGTGTAAAAACCAGAAAGGCAACACAGGCCCTGGAGAACTGGGAGCCTTGTCATGCTGATGGGCGGGATGTAAATTGCCAACTGCCTCACTGGAGGAGTGCATTGTGTTCCCTAAAACAAGTAAACAACAGAGCTACAGAGCCAAGGCCACATCCAGTCTAGGGAATATACCTTGGGAAAACTGAAAATCAATAAGAAAGAGCCACCTCCAAATTTAGGGCTGCACTGGCTACAAGAACCTCAACTTGTGTACACCTTAAATATCACAGGAAATATAAAAATGGTTCAAAACATTGTGGTACTTATGTATGATGGAATATCCCTCAGCGATGAAATCAATGTCATAAGACCAGTAGCAGCAAAGTGAGTGGATTCAGGTACGATGATTCTAAGTGAAATAAGTCACACAGAAAAAGGAACTTATCATAAGATATCACTTATGAAGATCCTATAAACGTGGCTACACGTGAACTGAGTTAGGAAAGAGAACAGAGTCTCACATTTAGAAAACACTCTTATGCCTGCATAAAGGGGATGGAGAGGTGGGGTGATGCATAAAACCAGAGTTTGATATAAGCACAGGGACCGTTCCAAAAACCAACTTTGGAATAGACAAGACCGACACCTTCCTCAGTGAAAGAGACTCAAAACCCCATATTTCCCGCAGAGGAATATATCTGACTAGTAAGAATCTTAAAACCTATGTATTGATATGTCTCCATAAGGGAATTAAGTGGGTCTAGAGTGGCATACACATGGCAGCGAGAATCAGCTCAAACCCACTATAAAAAGGAATTTCAAAAGCAAAACCAAAAAACAGGGAAATTCTTTACAATTCCTTCAGGGTGTCTGAGGAAACCTGGAAAGACCCTATCTACAATGACAGCTGGATGTGGCATAAGGCTGGAAACTTGGGACTGAGAGGATTGGTGAGATTGGGTGAGCAAATGCAGACCCTTTCAAGCAATAATGCATGGCCCCCATTCCATGGGTCCCAACTCTCCAGGTTCAAGGGAATATTACTACAGCTATAACATGTACAGGAAACCTAGAGAATGGACACACTGTGAATACGAAAGGTTTCTAAAACTCAACGAATAGTCCCTCTCCTGGTGCTCCAGTTTGACTTTCCAACTGCCTTACTATCAATCTCCCAACTTGGAGAGACAGGCCCTTTAACCTCCTGGTTTGCACAGGTTCCCAATTTGGCAGAGGATGGAAGGGACGAGGGAGAACCCATGAGAGAGTAGCTGTTAGGCATTTGGACGGGCACATGTCACTCTAATTTCCCGGCAGGAAGAAGAATTAACCAAAGTCTCAGCCACCCACCGGGAACCAGTATAGGACATGATCCAAAATTTTGGACTTGCGTTCAGCTCACAAAAAACGAGTTGAGAAATGGAGCTCAGGGGCACAGCAATTCACAAACTGGCAGAGTGATAAAGGACAACTATCGTCCAAAAATCTGTTGAGGGAAGTCAACGAGGCGGACTTGAAAGCGAGGCAAAATAGCAGGAAACAGATTTCAAGAGGTACCTTGGAATCGCCTGTAAAGCACAGGAAGAGGGGCACAACTTGGACAATGGTGCACTTGGCCAAAAAGGGCGTATGCGTTTTCTCCTGAATATATTCAGGAGAAAACGCATACGCCCTTTTTGGCCAAGCAAGCAAGCGGGCAATGCAAATCTGCACTACAAAGAAGTATCACTTCCCACCGGTCAAAAGGGACATCCACAAAATGTGTAAAAACCAGAAAGGCAAGACAGGCCCTGGAGAACAGGGAGCTTTGTCATGCTGATGGGCGGGATGTAAATTGCCAACTGCCTCACTGGAGGAGTGCATTGTGTTCCCTAAAACAAGTAAACAACAGAGCTACAGAGCCAAGGCCACTTCCAGTCTAGGGAATATACCTTGGGAAAACTGAAAATCAATAAGAAAGAGCCACCTCCAAATTTAGGGCTGCACTGGCTACAAGAACCTCAACTTGGGTACACCTTAAATATCCCAGGAAATATAAAAATGGTTCAAAACATTGTGGTACTTACGTACGATGGAATATCCCTCAGCCATGAAATCAATGTCATAAGACCAGTAGCAGCAAAGTGAGTGGATTCAGGTACGATGATTCTAAGTGAAATAAGTCACACAGAAAAAGAAACTTATCATAAGATATCACTTATGAAGATCCTGTAAACAAGGCTACACGTGAACTGAGTTAGGAAAGAGAACAGAGTCTCACATTTAGAAAACACTCTTATGCCTCCATAAAGGGGAAGGAGAGGTGGGGTGATGCATAAAACCAGAGTTTGATATAAGCACAGGGACCGTTTCAAACACCAACTTTGGAATTGACAAGACCGACACCTTCCTCAGTGAAAGAGACTCAAAACCCCATATTTCCCACAGAGGAATATATCTGACTAGTAAGAATCTTAAAACCTATGTATTGATATGTCTCCATAAGGGAATCAAGTGTGTCTAGAGTGGCATAAACATGGCAGCGAGAATCAGCTCAAACCCACTATAAAAAGGAATTTCAAAAGCAAAACCAAAAAACAGGGAAATTCTTTACAATCCCTTCAGGGTGTCTGAGGAAACCTGGAAAGACCCTATCTACAATGACAGCTGGATGTGGCATAAGGCTGGACACTTGGGACTGAGAGGATTGGTGAGATTGGGTGAGCAAATGCAGACCCTTTCAAGCAATAATGCATGGCCCCCATTCCATGGGTCCCAACTCTCCATGTTCAAGGGAATATTACTACAGCTATAACATGTACAGGAAACCTAGAGAATGGACACACTGTGAATACGAAAGGTTTCTAAAACTCAACGAATAGTCCCTCTCCTGGTGCTCCAGTTTGACTTTCCAACTGCCTTACTATCAATCTCCCAACTTGGAGAGACAGGCCCTTTAACCTCCTGGTTTGCACAGGTTCCCAATTTGCCAGAGGATGGAAGGGACGAGGGAGAACCCATGAGAGAGTAGCTGTTAGGCATTTGGACGGGCACATGTCACTCTAATTTCCCGGCAGGAAGAAGAATTAACCAAAGTCTCAGCCACCCACCGGGAACCAGTATAGGACATGATCCAAAATTTTGGACTTGCGTTCAGCTCCCAAAAAACGAGTTGAGAAATGGAGCTCAGGGGCACAGCAATTCACAAACTGGCAGAGTGATAAAGGACAACTATCGTCCAAAAATCTGTTGAGGGAAGTCAATGAGGCGGACTTGAAAGTGAGGCAAAATAGCAGGAAACAGATTTCAAGAGGTACGTTGGAATCGCCTGTAAAGCACAGGAAGAGGGGCACAACTTGGACAATGGTGCACTTGGCCAAAAAGGGCGTATGCATTTTCTCCTGAATATATTCAGGAGAAAACGCATACGCCCTTTTTGGCCAAGCAAGCAAGCGGGCAATGCAAATCTGCACTACAAAGAAGTATCACTTCCCACCGGTCAAAAGGGACATCCACAAAATGTGTAAAAACCAGAAAGGCAACACAGGCCCTGGAGAACTGGGAGCCTTGTCATGCTGATGGGCGGGATGTAAATTGCCAACTGCCTCACTGGAGGAGTGCATTGTGTTCCCTAAAACAAGTAAACAACAGAGCTACAGAGCCAAGGCCACATCCAGTCTAGGGAATATACCTTGGGAAAACTGAAAATCAATAAGAAAGAGCCACCTCCAAATTTAGGGCTGCACTGGCTACAAGAACCTCAACTTGTGTACACCTTAAATATCCCAGGAAATATAAAAATGGTTCAAAACATTGTGGTACTTACGTATGATGGAATATCCCTCAGCGATGAAATCAATGTCATAAGACCAGTAGCAGCAAAGTGAGTGGATTCAGGTACGATGATTCTAAGTGAAATAAGTCACACAGAAAAAGGAACTTATCATAAGATATCACTTATGAAGATCCTATAAACGTGGCTACACGTGAGCTGAGTTAGGAAAGAGAACAGAGTCTCACATTTAGAAAACACTCTTATGCCTGCATAAAGGGGATGGAGAGGTGGGGTGATGCATAAAACCAGAGTTTGATATAAGCACAGGGACCGTTCCAAAAACCAACTTTGGAATAGACAAGACCGACACCTTCCTCAGTGAAAGAGACTCAAAACCCCATATTTCCCGCAGAGGAATATATCTGACTAGTAAGAATCTTAAAACCTATGTATTGATATGTCTCCATAAGGGAATTAAGTGGGTCTAGAGTGGCATACACATGGCAGCGAGAATCAGCTCAAACCCACTATAAAAAGGAATTTCAAAAGCAAAACCAAAAAACAGGGAAATTCTTTACAATTCCTTCAGGGTGTCTGAGGAAACCTGGAAAGACCCTATCTACAATGACAGCTGGATGTGGCATAAGGCTGGAAACTTGGGACTGAGAGGATTGGTGAGATTGGGTGAGCAAATGCAGACCCTTTCAAGCAATAATGCATGGCCCCCATTCCATGGGTCCCAACTCTCCAGGTTCAAGGGAATATTACTACAGCTATAACATGTACAGGAAACCTAGAGAATGGACACACTGTGAATACGAAAGGTTTCTAAAACTCAACGAATAGTCCCTCTCCTGGTGCTCCAGTTTGACTTTCCAACTGCCTTACTATCAATCTCCCAACTTGGAGAGACAGGCCCTTTAACCTCCTGGTTTGCACAGGTTCCCAATTTGGCAGAGGATGGAAGGGACGAGGGAGAACCCATGAGAGAGTAGCTGTTAGGCATTTGGACGGGCACATGTCACTCTAATTTCCCGGCAGGAAGAAGAATTAACCAAAGTCTCAGCCACCCACCGGGAACCAGTATAGGACATGATCCAAAATTTTGGACTTGCGTTCAGCTCACAAAAAACGAGTTGAGAAATGGAGCTCAGGGGCACAGCAATTCACAAACTGGCAGAGTGATAAAGGACAACTATCGTCCAAAAATCTGTTGAGGGAAGTCAACGAGGCGGACTTGAAAGCGAGGCAAAATAGCAGGAAACAGATTTCAAGAGGTACCTTGGAATCGCCTGTAAAGCACAGGAAGAGGGGCACAACTTGGACAATGGTGCACTTGGCCAAAAAGGGCGTATGCGTTTTCTCCTGAATATATTCAGGAGAAAACGCATACGCCCTTTTTGGCCAAGCAAGCAAGCGGGCAATGCAAATCTGCACTACAAAGAAGTATCACTTCCCACCGGTCAAAAGGGACATCCACAAAATGTGTAAAAACCAGAAAGGCAAGACAGGCCCTGGAGAACAGGGAGCTTTGTCATGCTGATGGGCGGGATGTAAATTGCCAACTGCCTCACTGGAGGAGTGCATTGTGTTCCCTAAAACAAGTAAACAACAGAGCTACAGAGCCAAGGCCACTTCCAGTCTAGGGAATATACCTTGGGAAAACTGAAAATCAATAAGAAAGAGCCACCTCCAAATTTAGGGCTGCACTGGCTACAAGAACCTCAACTTGGGTACACCTTAAATATCCCAGGAAATATAAAAATGGTTCAAAACATTGTGGTACTTACGTACGATGGAATATCCCTCAGCCATGAAATCAATGTCATAAGACCAGTAGCAGCAAAGTGAGTGGATTCAGGTACGATGATTCTAAGTGAAATAAGTCACACAGAAAAAGAAACTTATCATAAGATATCACTTATGAAGATCCTGTAAACAAGGCTACACGTGAACTGAGTTAGGAAAGAGAACAGAGTCTCACATTTAGAAAACACTCTTATGCCTCCATAAAGGGGAAGGAGAGGTGGGGTGATGCATAAAACCAGAGTTTGATATAAGCACAGGGACCGTTTCAAACACCAACTTTGGAATTGACAAGACCGACACCTTCCTCAGTGAAAGAGACTCAAAACCCCATATTTCCCACAGAGGAATATATCTGACTAGTAAGAATCTTAAAACCTATGTATTGATATGTCTCCATAAGGGAATCAAGTGTGTCTAGAGTGGCATAAACATGGCAGCGAGAATCAGCTCAAACCCACTATAAAAAGGAATTTCAAAAGCAAAACCAAAAAACAGGGAAATTCTTTACAATCCCTTCAGGGTGTCTGAGGAAACCTGGAAAGACCCTATCTACAATGACAGCTGGATGTGGCATAAGGCTGGACACTTGGGACTGAGAGGATTGGTGAGATTGGGTGAGCAAATGCAGACCCTTTCAAGCAATAATGCATGGCCCCCATTCCATGGGTCCCAACTCTCCATGTTCAAGGGAATATTACTACAGCTATAACATGTACAGGAAACCTAGAGAATGGACACACTGTGAATACGAAAGGTTTCTAAAACTCAACGAATAGTCCCTCTCCTGGTGCTCCAGTTTGACTTTCCAACTGCCTTACTATCAATCTCCCAACTTGGAGAGACAGGCCCTTTAACCTCCTGGTTTGCACAGGTTCCCAATTTGCCAGAGGATGGAAGGGACGAGGGAGAACCCATGAGAGAGTAGCTGTTAGGCATTTGGACGGGCACATGTCACTCTAATTTCCCGGCAGGAAGAAGAATTAACCAAAGTCTCAGCCACCCACCGGGAACCAGTATAGGACATGATCCAAAATTTTGGACTTGCGTTCAGCTCCCAAAAAACGAGTTGAGAAATGGAGCTCAGGGGCACAGCAATTCACAAACTGGCAGAGTGATAAAGGACAACTATCGTCCAAAAATCTGTTGAGGGAAGTCAACGAGGCGGACTTGAAAGTGAGGCAAAATAGCAGGAAACAGATTTCAAGAGGTACGTTGGAATCGCCTGTAAAGCACAGGAAGAGGGGCACAACTTGGACAATGGTGCACTTGGCCAAAAAGGGCGTATGCATTTTCTCCTGAATATATTCAGGAGAAAACGCATACGCCCTTTTTGGCCAAGCAAGCAAGCGGGCAATGCAAATCTGCACTACAAAGAAGTATCACTTCCCACCGGTCAAAAGGGACATCCACAAAATGTGTAAAAACCAGAAAGGCAACACAGGCCCTGGAGAACTGGGAGCCTTGTCATGCTGATGGGCGGGATGTAAATTGCCAACTGCCTCACTGGAGGAGTGCATTGTGTTCCCTAAAACAAGTAAACAACAGAGCTACAGAGCCAAGGCCACATCCAGTCTAGGGAATATACCTTGGGAAAACTGAAAATCAATAAGAAAGAGCCACCTCCAAATTTAGGGCTGCACTGGCTACAAGAACCTCAACTTGTGTACACCTTAAATATCCCAGGAAATATAAAAATGGTTCAAAACATTGTGGTACTTACGTATGATGGAATATCCCTCAGCGATGAAATCAATGTCATAAGACCAGTAGCAGCAAAGTGAGTGGATTCAGGTACGATGATTCTAAGTGAAATAAGTCACACAGAAAAAGGAACTTATCATAAGATATCACTTATGAAGATCCTATAAACGTGGCTACACGTGAACTGAGTTAGGAAAGAGAACAGAGTCTCACATTTAGAAAACACTCTTATGCCTGCATAAAGGGGATGGAGAGGTGGGGTGATGCATAAAACCAGAGTTTGATATAAGCACAGGGACCGTTCCAAAAACCAACTTTGGAATAGACAAGACCGACACCTTCCTCAGTGAAAGAGACTCAAAACCCCATATTTCCCGCAGAGGAATATATCTGACTAGTAAGAATCTTAAAACCTATGTATTGATATGTCTCCATAAGGGAATTAAGTGGGTCTAGAGTGGCATACACATGGCAGCGAGAATCAGCTCAAACCCACTATAAAAAGGAATTTCAAAAGCAAAACCAAAAAACAGGGAAATTCTTTACAATTCCTTCAGGGTGTCTGAGGAAACCTGGAAAGACCCTATCTACAATGACAGCTGGATGTGGCATAAGGCTGGAAACTTGGGACTGAGAGGATTGGTGAGATTGGGTGAGCAAATGCAGACCCTTTCAAGCAATAATGCATGGCCCCCATTCCATGGGTCCCAACTCTCCAGGTTCAAGGGAATATTACTACAGCTATAACATGTACAGGAAACCTAGAGAATGGACACACTGTGAATACGAAAGGTTTCTAAAACTCAACGAATAGTCCCTCTCCTGGTGCTCCAGTTTGACTTTCCAACTGCCTTACTATCAATCTCCCAACTTGGAGAGACAGGCCCTTTAACCTCCTGGTTTGCACAGGTTCCCAATTTGGCAGAGGATGGAAGGGACGAGGGAGAACCCATGAGAGAGTAGCTGTTAGGCATTTGGACGGGCACATGTCACTCTAATTTCCCGGCAGGAAGAAGAATTAACCAAAGTCTCAGCCACCCACCGGGAACCAGTATAGGACATGATCCAAAATTTTGGACTTGCGTTCAGCTCCCAAAAAACGAGTTGAGAAATGGAGCTCAGGGGCACAGCAATTCACAAACTGGCAGAGTGATAAAGGACAACTATCGTCCAAAAATCTGTTGAGGGAAGTCAACGAGGCGGACTTGAAAGCGAGGCAAAATAGCAGGAAACAGATTTCAAGAGGTACCTTGGAATCGCCTGTAAAGCACAGGAAGAGGGGCACAACTTGGACAATGGTGCACTTGGCCAAAAAGGGCGTATGCGTTTTCTCCTGAATATATTCAGGAGAAAACGCATACGCCCTTTTTGGCCAAGCAAGCAAGCGGGCAATGCAAATCTGCACTACAAAGAAGTATCACTTCCCACCGGTCAAAAGGGACATCCACAAAATGTGTAAAAACCAGAAAGGCAAGACAGGCCCTGGAGAACAGGGAGCTTTGTCATGCTGATGGGCGGGATGTAAATTGCCAACTGCCTCACTGGAGGAGTGCATTGTGTTCCCTAAAACAAGTAAACAACAGAGCTACAGAGCCAAGGCCACATCCAGTCTAGGGAATATACCTTGGGAAAACAGAAAATCAATAAGAGCCACCTCCAAATTTAGGGCTGCACTGGCTACAAGAACCTCAACTTGTGTACACCTTAAATATCCCAGGAAATATAAAAATGGTTCAAAACATTGTGGTACTTACGTACGATGGAATATCCCTCAGCGATGAAATCAATGTCATAAAACCAGTAGCAGCAAAGTGAGTGGATTCAGGTACGATGATTCTAAGTGAAATAAGTCACACAGAAAAAGGAACTTATCATAAGATATCACTTATGAAGATCCTGTAAACATGGCTACACGTTAACTGAGTTAGGAAAGAGAACAGAGTCTCACATTTAGAAAACACTCTTATGCCTGCATAAAGGGGATGGAGAGGTGGGGTGATGCATAAAACCAGAGTTTGATATAAGCACAGGGACCGTTCCAAAAACCAACTTTGGAATAGACAAGACCTACACCTTCCTCAGTGAAAGAGACTCAAAACCCCATATTTCCCGCAGAGGAATATATCTGACTAGTAAGAATCTTAAAACCTATGTATTGATATGTCTCCATAAGGGAATCAAGTGTGTCTAGAGTGGCATAAACATGGCAGCGAGAATCAGCTCAAACCCACTATAAAAAAGAATTTCAAAAGCAAAACCAAAAAACAGGGAAATTCTTTACAATTCCTTCAGGGTGTCTGAGGAAACCTGGAAAGACCCTATCTACAATGACAGCTGGATGTGGCATAAGGCTGGACACTTGGGACTGAGAGGATTGGTGAGATTGGGTGAGCAAATGCAGACCCTTTCAAGCAATAATGCATGGCCCCCATTCCATGGGTCCCAACTCTCCAGGTTCAAGGGAATATTACTACAGCTATAACATGTACAGGAAACCTAGAGAATGGACACACTGTGAATACGAAAGGTTTCTAAAACTCAACGAATAGTCCCTCTCCTGGTGCTCCAGTTTGACTTTCCAACTGCCTTACTATCAATCTCCCAACTTGGAGAGACAGGCCCTTTAACCTCCTGGTTTGCACAGGTTCCCAATTTGGCAGAGGATGGAAGGGACGAGGGAGAACCCATGAGAGAGTAGCTGTTAGGCATTTGGACGGGCACATGTCACTCTAATTTCCCGGCAGGAAGAAGAATTAACCAAAGTCTCAGCGACCCACCGGGAACCAGTATAGGACATGATCCAAAATTTTGGACTTGCGTTCAGCTCACAAAAAACGACTTGAGAAATGGAGCTCAGGGGCACAGCAATTCACAAACTGGCAGAGTGATAAAGGACAACTATCGTCCAAAAATCTGTTGAGGGAAGTCAACGAGGCGGACTTGAAAGTGAGGCAAAATAGCAGGAAACAGATTTCAAGAGGTACCTTGGAATCGCCTGTAAAGCACAGGAAGAGGGGCACAACTTGGACAATGGTGCACTTGGCCAAAAAGGGCGTATGCGTTTTCTCCTGAATATATTCAGGAGAAAACGCATACGCCCTTTTTGGCCAAGCAAGCAAGCGGGCAATGCAAATCTGCACTACAAAGAAGTATCACTTCCCACCGGTCAAAAGGGACATCCACAAAATGTGTAAAAACCAGAAAGGCAAGACAGGCCCTGGAGAACAGGGAGCCTTGTTATGCTGATGGGCGGGATGTAAATTGCCAACTGCCTCACTGGAGGAGTGCATTGTGTTCCCTAAAACAAGTAAACAACAGAGCTACAGAGCCAAGGCCACTTCCAGTCTAGGGAATATACCTGGGGAAAACTGAAAATCAATAAGAAAGAGCCACCTCCAAATTTAGGGCTGCACTGGCTACAAGAACCTCAACTTGGGTACACCTTAAATATCCCAGGAAATATAAAAATGGTTCAAAACATTGTGGTACTTACGTACGATGGAATATCCCTCAGCCATGAAATCAATGTCATAAGACCAGTAGCAGCAAAGTGAGTGGATTCAGGTACGATGATTCTAAGTGAAATAAGTCACACAGAAAAAGAAACTTATCATAAGATATCACTTAGGAAGATCCTGTAAACAAGGCTACACGTGAACTGAGTTAGGAAAGAGAACAGAGTCTCACATTTAGAAAACACTCTTATGCCTGCATAAAGGGGAAGGAGAGGTGGGGTGATGCATAAAACCAGAGTTTGATATAAGAACAGGGACCGTTTCAAACACCAACTTTGGAATTGACAAGACCGACACCTTCCTCAGTGAAAGAGACTCAAAACCCCATATTTCCCACAGAGGAATATATCTGACTAGTAAGAATCTTAAAACCTATGTATTGATATGTCTCCATAAGGGAATCAAGTGTGTCTAGAGTGGCATAAACATGGCAGCGAGAATCAGCTCAAACCCACTATAAAAAGGAATTTCAAAAGCAAAACCAAAAAACAGGGAAATTCTTTACAATCCCTTCAGGGTGTCTGAGGAAACCTGGAAAGACCCTATCTACAATGACAGCTGGATGTGGCATAAGGCTGGACACTTGGGACTGAGAGGATTGGTGAGATTGGGTGAGCAAATGCAGACCCTTTCAAGCAATAATGCATGGCCCCCATTCCATGGGTCCCAACTCTCCAGGTTCAAGGGAATATTACTACAGCTATAACATGTACAGGAAACCTAGAGAATGGACACACTGTGAATACGAAAGGTTTCTAAAACTCAACGAATAGTCCCTCTCCTGGTGCTCCAGTTTGACTTTCCAACTGCCTTACTATCAATCTCCCAACTTGGAGAGACAGGCCCTTTAACCTCCTGGTTTGCACAGGTTCCCAATTTGCCAGAGGATGGAAGGGACGAGGGAGAACCCATGAGAGAGTAGCTGTTAGGCATTTGGACGGGCACATGTCACTCTAATTTCCCGGCAGGAAGAAGAATTAACCAAAGTCTCAGCCACCCACCGGGAACCAGTATAGGACATGATCCAAAATTTTGGACTTGCGTTCAGCTCCCAAAAAACGAGTTGAGAAATGGAGCTCAGGGGCACAGCAATTCACAAACTGGCAGAGTGATAAAGGACAACTATCGTCCAAAAATCTGTTGAGGGAAGTCAACGAGGCGGACTTGAAAGTGAGGCAAAATAGCAGGAAACAGATTTCAAGAGGTACGTTGGAATCGCCTGTAAAGCACAGGAAGAGGGGCACAACTTGGACAATGGTGCACTTGGCCAAAAAGGGCGTATGCATTTTCTCCTGAATATATTCAGGAGAAAACGCATACGCCCTTTTTGGCCAAGCAAGCAAGCGGGCAATGCAAATCTGCACTACAAAGAAGTATCACTTCCCACCGGTCAAAAGGGACATCCACAAAATGTGTAAAAACCAGAAAGGCAACACAGGCCCTGGAGAACTGGGAGCCTTGTCATGCTGATGGGCGGGATGTAAATTGCCAACTGCCTCACTGGAGGAGTGCATTGTGTTCCCTAAAACAAGTAAACAACAGAGCTACAGAGCCAAGGCCACATCCAGTCTAGGGAATATACCTTGGGAAAACTGAAAATCAATAAGAAAGAGCCACCTCCAAATTTAGGGCTGCACTGGCTACAAGAACCTCAACTTGTGTACACCTTAAATATCCCAGGAAATATAAAAATGGTTCAAAACATTGTGGTACTTACGTATGATGGAATATCCCTCAGCGATGAAATCAATGTCATAAGACCAGTAGCAGCAAAGTGAGTGGATTCAGGTACGATGATTCTAAGTGAAATAAGTCACACAGAAAAAGGAACTTATCATAAGATATCACTTATGAAGATCCTATAAACGTGGCTACACGTGAACTGAGTTAGGAAAGAGAACAGAGTCTCACATTTAGAAAACACTCTTATGCCTGCATAAAGGGGATGGAGAGGTGGGGTGATGCATAAAACCAGAGTTTGATATAAGCACAGGGACCGTTCCAAAAACCAACTTTGGAATAGACAAGACCGACACCTTCCTCAGTGAAAGAGACTCAAAACCCCATATTTCCCGCAGAGGAATATATCTGACTAGTAAGAATCTTAAAACCTATGTATTGATATGTCTCCATAAGGGAATTAAGTGGGTCTAGAGTGGCATACACATGGCAGCGAGAATCAGCTCAAACCCACTATAAAAAGGAATTTCAAAAGCAAAACCAAAAAACAGGGAAATTCTTTACAATTCCTTCAGGGTGTCTGAGGAAACCTGGAAAGACCCTATCTACAATGACAGCTGGATGTGGCATAAGGCTGGACACTTGGGACTGAGAGGATTGGTGAGATTGGGTGAGCAAATGCAGACCCTTTCAAGCAATAATGCATGGCCCCCATTCCATGGGTCCCAACTCTCCAGGTTCAAGGGAATATTACTACAGCTATAACATGTACAGGAAACCTAGAGAATGGACACACTGTGAATACGAAAGGTTTCTAAAACTCAACGAATAGTCCCTCTCCTGGTGCTCCAGTTTGACTTTCCAACTGCCTTACTATCAATCTCCCAACTTGGAGAGACAGGCCCTTTAACCTCCTGGTTTGCACAGGTTCCCAATTTGGCAGAGGATGGAAGGGACGAGGGAGAACCCATGAGAGAGTAGCTGTTAGGCATTTGGACGGGCACATGTCACTCTAATTTCCCGGCAGGAAGAAGAATTAACCAAAGTCTCAGCCACCCACCGGGAACCAGTATAGGACATGATCCAAAATTTTGGACTTGCGTTCAGCTCCCAAAAAACGAGTTGAGAAATGGAGCTCAGGGGCACAGCAATTCACAAACTGGCAGAGTGATAAAGGACAACTATCGTCCAAAAATCTGTTGAGGGAAGTCAACGAGGCGGACTTGAAAGCGAGGCAAAATAGCAGGAAACAGATTTCAAGAGGTACCTTGGAATCGCCTGTAAAGCACAGGAAGAGGGGCACAACTTGGACAATGGTGCACTTGGCCAAAAAGGGCGTATGCGTTTTCTCCTGAATATATTCAGGAGAAAACGCATACGCCCTTTTTGGCCAAGCAAGCAAGCGGGCAATGCAAATCTGCACTACAAAGAAGTATCACTTCCCACCGGTCAAAAGGGACATCCACAAAATGTGTAAAAACCAGAAAGGCAAGACAGGCCCTGGAGAACAGGGAGCTTTGTCATGCTGATGGGCGGGATGTAAATTGCCAACTGCCTCACTGGAGGAGTGCATTGTGTTCCCTAAAACAAGTAAACAACAGAGCTACAGAGCCAAGGCCACATCCAGTCTAGGGAATATACCTTGGGAAAACAGAAAATCAATAAGAGCCACCTCCAAATTTAGGGCTGCACTGGCTACAAGAACCTCAACTTGTGTACACCTTAAATATCCCAGGAAATATAAAAATGGTTCAAAACATTGTGGTACTTACGTACGATGGAATATCCCTCAGCGATGAAATCAATGTCATAAAACCAGTAGCAGCAAAGTGAGTGGATTCAGGTACGATGATTCTAAGTGAAATAAGTCACACAGAAAAAGGAACTTATCATAAGATATCACTTATGAAGATCCTGTAAACATGGCTACACGTTAACTGAGTTAGGAAAGAGAACAGAGTCTCACATTTAGAAAACACTCTTATGCCTGCATAAAGGGGATGGAGAGGTGGGGTGATGCATAAAACCAGAGTTTGATATAAGCACAGGGACCGTTCCAAAAACCAACTTTGGAATAGACAAGACCTACACCTTCCTCAGTGAAAGAGACTCAAAACCCCATATTTCCCGCAGAGGAATATATCTGACTAGTAAGAATCTTAAAACCTATGTATTGATATGTCTCCATAAGGGAATCAAGTGTGTCTAGAGTGGCATAAACATGGCAGCGAGAATCAGCTCAAACCCACTATAAAAAGGAATTTCAAAAGCAAAACCAAAAAACAGGGAAATTCTTTACAATTCCTTCAGGGTGTCTGAGGAAACCTGGAAAGACCCTATCTACAATGACAGCTGGATGTGGCATAAGGCTGGACACTTGGGACTGAGAGGATTGGTGAGATTGGGTGAGCAAATGCAGACCCTTTCAAGCAATAATGCATGGCCCCCATTCCATGGGTCCCAACTCTCCAGGTTCAAGGGAATATTACTACAGCTATAACATGTACAGGAAACCTAGAGAATGGACACACTGTGAATACGAAAGGTTTCTAAAACTCAACGA
The DNA here is from genome assembly GCF_025265405.1 of Mesoplodon densirostris. Classification (NCBI taxonomy): domain Eukaryota; kingdom Metazoa; phylum Chordata; class Mammalia; order Artiodactyla; family Ziphiidae; genus Mesoplodon; species Mesoplodon densirostris. Next base: position 1,013,417 of record NW_026778202.1, on the reverse strand, counting down.
ATAGTCCCTCTCCTGGTGCTCCAGTTTGACTTTCCAACTGCCTTACTATCAATCTCCCAACTTGGAGAGACAGGCCCTTTAACCTTCTGGTTTGCACAGGTTCCCAATTTGGCAGAGGATGGAAGGGACGAGGGAGAACCCATGAGAGAGTAGCTGTTAGGCATTTGGACGGGCACATGTCACTCTAATTTCCCGGCAGGAAGAAGAATTAACCAAAGTCTCAGCCACCCACCGGGAACCAGTATAGGACATGATCCAAAATTTTGGACTTGCGTTCAGCTCACAAAAAACGACTTGAGAAATGGAGCTCAGGGGCACAGCAATTCACAAACTGGCAGAGTGATAAAGGACAACTATCGTCCAAAAATCTGTTGAGGGAAGTCAACGAGGCGGACTTGAAAGTGAGGCAAAATAGCAGGAAACAGATTTCAAGAGGTACCTTGGAATCGCCTGTAAAGCACAGGAAGAGGGGCACAACTTGGACAATGGTGCACTTGGCCAAAAAGGGCGTATGCGTTTTCTCCTGAATATATTCAGGAGAAAACGCATACGCCCTTTTTGGCCAAGCAAGCAAGCGGGCAATGCAAATCTGCACTACAAAGAAGTATCACTTCCCACCGGTCAAAAGGGACATCCACAAAATGTGTAAAAACCAGAAAGGCAAGACAGGCCCTGGAGAACAGGGAGCCTTGTTATGCTGATGGGCGGGATGTAAATTGCCAACTGCCTCACTGGAGGAGTGCATTGTGTTCCCTAAAACAAGTAAACAACAGAGCTAGAGAGCCAAGGCCACTTCCAGTCTAAGGAATATACCTTGGGAAAACTGAAAATCAATAAGAAAGAGCCACCTCCAAATTTAGGGCTGCACTGACTACAAGAACCTCAACTTGGGTACACCTTAAATATCCCAGGAAATATAAAAATGGTTCAAAACATTTTGGTACTTACGTACGATGGAATATCCCTCAGCCATGAAATCAATGTCATAAGACCAGTAGCAGCAAAGTGAGTGGATTCAGGTTCGATGGTTCTAAGTGAAATAAGTCACACAGAAAAAGAAACTTATCATAAGATATCACTTAGGAAGATCCTGTAAACATGGCTACACGTGAACTGAGTTGGGAAAGAGAACAGAGTCTCACATTTAGAAAACACTCTTATGCCTGCATAAAGGGGAAGGAGAGGTGGGGTGATGCATAAAACCAGAGTTTGATATAAGCACAGGTAACGTTCCAAAAACCAACTATGGAATAGACAAGACCTACACCTTCATCAGTGAAAGGGACTCAAATCCCTATATTTCCCACAGAGGTATATATCTCACTAGTAACAATCTTAAAACCTATGTATTGATATGTCTGCATAAGGGAATCAAGTGTGTCTAGACTGGCATAAACATGGCAGCTAGAATCAGCTCAAACCCACTATAAAAAGGAATTTCAAAAACAAAACAAAAAAAACAGGGAATTTCTTTACAATTCCTTCAAGGTCTCTGATGAAACCTGGAATAAGCCTATCTACAATGACAGCTGGATGTGGCATAAGACTGGACACTTGGGACTGAGCAGATTGGAGAGATTGGTTGAGCAAATGCAGACCCTTTCAAGCAATATTTCATGGCACCCGTTCCATTGCTCCCAACTCTCCAGCTTGAAGGGAATATTACGACAGCTATAACATGTACGGGAAACCTAGAGAATGGACACACTGTGAATACGAATGGTTTCTAAAACTCAACGAATAGTCCCTCTCCTGGATATCCGGTTTGACTTTCCAACTGCTTTACTATCAATCTCCCAACTTGGAGAGACAGCCCCTTTAACCTCCTGGTTCGCACAGGTTGCCAATTTGGCAGAGGATGAAAGGGAAGAGGGAGAACCAATGAGAGAGTAGCTATTAGGCATTTGGACGGGCACATGCCATTTTAAATTCCCGGCAGGAAGAATAATTAATCAAAGTCTCAGCCACCCACCGGGAATCAGTATAGGGCCTGAACTAAAATTTGGGACTTGTGTTCAGCTCACAAATAACGAGTTGAGAAATGGAGCTCAGGGGCACAGCAATTCACAAACTGGCAGAGTAATAAAGGACAACTATCGTCCAAAAATCTGTTGAGGGAAGGCAACGAGGCGGACTTGAAAGTGAGGCAGAATAGCAGGAAAATCGATTTCAAGAGGTACGTAGGAATCGCCTTGAGAGAATAGGAAGAGGGGCACAACTTTGACACTGATGCACTTGGCCAAAAAGGGTCTATGCGTTTTCTCCTGATTACATTCAGGAGAACATGCATAGGCCCTTTTTGGCCAAGCAAGCAAGCGGGCAATGCAAATCTGCACGACAAAGAAGTATCACTTCCCACCGGTCAAAAGGGACATCCACAAAATGTATAAAAACCAGAAAGGCAAGACAGGCCCTGGAGAATATACGGAGCCTTGTTATGCTGATGGGCCGTATGTAAATTGCCAACTGCCTCTCAGGAGGATTGCATTTTGCTCCCTATAACAAGTAAACAACAGAGCTACTGAGCCAAGTGTGCTTCCAGTCTAGGGAATATACCTTGGGAAAACGGAATATCAATAAGACAGAGCCACACCAAAATTTAGGGCTGCACTGCTTACAGGAACCTCAACTGGGTTACACCTTAAATATCCCACGAAATATAAAAATGGTTCAAAACATTGTGGTACTTACGTACGATGGAATATCCCTGAGCCATGAAATCAATGTCATAAGACCAGGAGCACCAAAATGAGTGGATTCAGGTACGATGATTCTAAGTGAAATATGTCACACAGAAAAAGAAACTTATCATAAGATGTCACTTATGAAGATCCTGTAAACATGGCTACACATGAGCTGAGTTAGGAAAGAGAACAGAGTCTCACATTTAGAAAACACACTTATGCCTGCTTCAGGGGGAAGGAGAGGTGGGGTGATGCATAAAACCAGAGTTCGATATAAGCACAGGTACCATTAAAAAAAACCTACTATGGAATAGACAAGACCTACACCTTCCTCAGTGAAAGAGACTCAAAACCCCATATTTCCCGCAGAGGAATATATCTGACTAGTAAGAATCTTAAAACCTATGTATTGATATGACTCCATAAGGGAATCAAGTGTGTCTAGAGTGGCATAAACATGGCAGCGAGAATCAGCTCAAACCCACTATAAAAAGGAATTTCAAAAGCAAAACCAAAAAACAGGGAAATTCTTTACAATCCCTTCAGGGTGTCTGAGGAAACCTGGAAAGACCCTATCTACAATGACAGCTGGATGTGGCATAAGGCTGGACACTTGGGACTGAGAGGATTGGTGAGATTGGGTGAGCAAATGCAGACCCTTTCAAGCAATAATGCATGGCCCCCATTCCATGGGTCCCAACTCTCCAGGTTCAAGGGAATATTACTACAGCTATAACATGTACAGGAAACCTAGAGAATGGACACACTGTGAATACGAAAGGTTTCTAAAACTCAACGAATAGTCCCTCTCCTGGTGCTCCAGTTTGACTTTCCAACTGCCTTACTATCAATCTCCCAACTTGGAGAGACAGGCCCTTTAACCTCCTGGTTTGCACAGGTTCCCAATTTGGCAGAGGATGGAAGGGACGAGGGAGAACCCATGAGAGAGTAGCTGTTAGGCATTTGGACGGGCACATGTCACTCTAATTTCCCGGCAGGAAGAAGAATTAACCAAAGTCTCAGCCACCCACCGGGAACCAGTATAGGACATGATCCAAAATTTTGGACTTGCGTTCAGCTCCCAAAAAACGAGTTGAGAAATGGAGCTCAGGGGCACAGCAATTCACAAACTGGCAGAGTGATAAAGGACAACTATCGTCCAAAAATCTGTTGAGGGAAGTCAACGAGGCGGACTTGAAAGTGAGGCAAAATAGCAGGAAACAGATTTCAAGAGGTACGTTGGAATCGCCTGTAAAGCACAGGAAGAGGGGCACAACTTGGACAATGGTGCACTTGGCCAAAAAGGGCGTATGCATTTTCTCCTGAATATATTCAGGAGAAAACGCATACGCCCTTTTTGGCCAAGCAAGCAAGCGGGCAATGCAAATCTGCACTACAAAGAAGTATCACTTCCCACCGGTCAAAAGGGACATCCACAAAATGTGTAAAAACCAGAAAGGCAACACAGGCCCTGGAGAACTGGGAGCCTTGTCATGCTGATGGGCGGGATGTAAATTGCCAACTGCCTCACTGGAGGAGTGCATTGTGTTCCCTAAAACAAGTAAACAACAGAGCTACAGAGCCAAGGCCACATCCAGTCTAGGGAATATACCTTGGGAAAACTGAAAATCAATAAGAAAGAGCCACCTCCAAATTTAGGGCTGCACTGGCTACAAGAACCTCAACTTGTGTACACCTTAAATATCCCAGGAAATATAAAAATGGTTCAAAACATTGTGGTACTTACGTATGATGGAATATCCCTCAGCGATGAAATCAATGTCATAAGACCAGTAGCAGCAAAGTGAGTGGATTCAGGTACGATGATTCTAAGTGAAATAAGTCACACAGAAAAAGGAACTTATCATAAGATATCACTTATGAAGATCCTATAAACGTGGCTACACGTGAACTGAGTTAGGAAAGAGAACAGAGTCTCACATTTAGAAAACACTCTTATGCCTGCATAAAGGGGATGGAGAGGTGGGGTGATGCATAAAACCAGAGTTTGATATAAGCACAGGGACCGTTCCAAAAACCAACTTTGGAATAGACAAGACCGACACCTTCCTCAGTGAAAGAGACTCAAAACCCCATATTTCCCGCAGAGGAATATATCTGACTAGTAAGAATCTTAAAACCTATGTATTGATATGTCTCCATAAGGGAATTAAGTGGGTCTAGAGTGGCATACACATGGCAGCGAGAATCAGCTCAAACCCACTATAAAAAGGAATTTCAAAAGCAAAACCAAAAAACAGGGAAATTCTTTACAATTCCTTCAGGGTGTCTGAGGAAACCTGGAAAGACCCTATCTACAATGACAGCTGGATGTGGCATAAGGCTGGACACTTGGGACTGAGAGGATTGGTGAGATTGGGTGAGCAAATGCAGACCCTTTCAAGCAATAATGCATGGCCCCCATTCCATGGGTCCCAACTCTCCAGGTTCAAGGGAATATTACTACAGCTATAACATGTACAGGAAACCTAGAGAATGGACACACTGTGAATACGAAAGGTTTCTAAAACTCAACGAATAGTCCCTCTCCTGGTGCTCCAGTTTGACTTTCCAACTGCCTTACTATCAATCTCCCAACTTGGAGAGACAGGCCCTTTAACCTCCTGGTTTGCACAGGTTCCCAATTTGGCAGAGGATGGAAGGGACGAGGGAGAACCCATGAGAGAGTAGCTGTTAGGCATTTGGACGGGCACATGTCACTCTAATTTCCCGGCAGGAAGAAGAATTAACCAAAGTCTCAGCCACCCACCGGGAACCAGTATAGGACATGATCCAAAATTTTGGACTTGCGTTCAGCTCCCAAAAAACGAGTTGAGAAATGGAGCTCAGGGGCACAGCAATTCACAAACTGGCAGAGTGATAAAGGACAACTATCGTCCAAAAATCTGTTGAGGGAAGTCAACGAGGCGGACTTGAAAGCGAGGCAAAATAGCAGGAAACAGATTTCAAGAGGTACCTTGGAATCGCCTGTAAAGCACAGGAAGAGGGGCACAACTTGGACAATGGTGCACTTGGCCAAAAAGGGCGTATGCGTTTTCTCCTGAATATATTCAGGAGAAAACGCATACGCCCTTTTTGGCCAAGCAAGCAAGCGGGCAATGCAAATCTGCACTACAAAGAAGTATCACTTCCCACCGGTCAAAAGGGACATCCACAAAATGTGTAAAAACCAGAAAGGCAAGACAGGCCCTGGAGAACAGGGAGCTTTGTCATGCTGATGGGCGGGATGTAAATTGCCAACTGCCTCACTGGAGGAGTGCATTGTGTTCCCTAAAACAAGTAAACAACAGAGCTACAGAGCCAAGGCCACATCCAGTCTAGGGAATATACCTTGGGAAAACAGAAAATCAATAAGAGCCACCTCCAAATTTAGGGCTGCACTGGCTACAAGAACCTCAACTTGTGTACACCTTAAATATCCCAGGAAATATAAAAATGGTTCAAAACATTGTGGTACTTACGTACGATGGAATATCCCTCAGCGATGAAATCAATGTCATAAAACCAGTAGCAGCAAAGTGAGTGGATTCAGGTACGATGATTCTAAGTGAAATAAGTCACACAGAAAAAGGAACTTATCATAAGATATCACTTATGAAGATCCTGTAAACATGGCTACACGTTAACTGAGTTAGGAAAGAGAACAGAGTCTCACATTTAGAAAACACTCTTATGCCTGCATAAAGGGGATGGAGAGGTGGGGTGATGCATAAAACCAGAGTTTGATATAAGCACAGGGACCGTTCCAAAAACCAACTTTGGAATAGACAAGACCTACACCTTCCTCAGTGAAAGAGACTCAAAACCCCATATTTCCCGCAGAGGAATATATCTGACTAGTAAGAATCTTAAAACCTATGTATTGATATGTCTCCATAAGGGAATCAAGTGTGTCTAGAGTGGCATAAACATGGCAGCGAGAATCAGCTCAAACCCACTATAAAAAGGAATTTCAAAAGCAAAACCAAAAAACAGGGAAATTCTTTACAATTCCTTCAGGGTGTCTGAGGAAACCTGGAAAGACCCTATCTACAATGACAGCTGGATGTGGCATAAGGCTGGACACTTGGGACTGAGAGGATTGGTGAGATTGGGTGAGCAAATGCAGACCCTTTCAAGCAATAATGCATGGCCCCCATTCCATGGGTCCCAACTCTCCAGGTTCAAGGGAATATTACTACAGCTATAACATGTACAGGAAACCTAGAGAATGGACACACTGTGAATACGAAAGGTTTCTAAAACTCAACGAATAGTCCCTCTCCTGGTGCTCCAGTTTGACTTTCCAACTGCCTTACTATCAATCTCCCAACTTGGAGAGACAGGCCCTTTAACCTCCTGGTTTGCACAGGTTCCCAATTTGGCAGAGGATGGAAGGGACGAGGGAGAACCCATGAGAGAGTAGCTGTTAGGCATTTGGACGGGCACATGTCACTCTAATTTCCCGGCAGGAAGAAGAATTAACCAAAGTCTCAGCCACCCACCGGGAACCAGTATAGGACATGATCCAAAATTTTGGACTTGCGTTCAGCTCCCAAAAAACGAGTTGAGAAATGGAGCTCAGGGGCACAGCAATTCACAAACTGGCAGAGTGATAAAGGACAACTATCGTCCAAAAATCTGTTGAGGGAAGTCAACGAGGCGGACTTGAAAGTGAGGCAAAATAGCAGGAAACAGATTTCAAGAGGTACCTTGGAATCGCCTGTAAAGCACAGGAAGAGGGGCACAACTTGGACAATGGTGCACTTGGCCAAAAAGGGCGTATGCGTTTTCTCCTGAATATATTCAGGAGAAAACGCATACGCCCTTTTTGGCCAAGCAAGCAAGCGGGCAATGCAAATCTGCACTACAAAGAAGTATCACTTCCCACCGGTCAAAAGGGACATCCACAAAATGTGTAAAAACCAGAAAGGCAAGACAGGCCCTGGAGAACAGGGAGCCTTGTTATGCTGATGGGCGGGATGTAAATTGCCAACTGCCTCACTGGAGGAGTGCATTGTGTTCCCTAAAACAAGTAAACAACAGAGCTAGAGAGCCAAGGCCACTTCCAGTCTAAGGAATATACCTTGGGAAAACTGAAAATCAATAAGAAAGAGCCACCTCCAAATTTAGGGCTGCACTGACTACAAGAACCTCAACTTGGGTACACCTTAAATATCCCAGGAAATATAAAAATGGTTCAAAACATTTTGGTACTTACGTACGATGGAATATCCCTCAGCCATGAAATCAATGTCATAAGACCAGTAGCAGCAAAGTGAGTGGATTCAGGTTCGATGGTTCTAAGTGAAATAAGTCACACAGAAAAAGAAACTTATCATAAGATATCACTTAGGAAGATCCTGTAAACATGGCTACACGTGAACTGAGTTGGGAAAGAGAACAGAGTCTCACATTTAGAAAACACTCTTATGCCTGCATAAAGGGGAAGGAGAGGTGGGGTGATGCATAAAACCAGAGTTTGATATAAGCACAGGTAACGTTCCAAAAACCAACTATGGAATAGACAAGACCTACACCTTCATCAGTGAAAGGGACTCAAATCCCTATATTTCCCACAGAGGTATATATCTCACTAGTAACAATCTTAAAACCTATGTATTGATATGTCTGCATAAGGGAATCAAGTGTGTCTAGACTGGCATAAACATGGCAGCTAGAATCAGCTCAAACCCACTATAAAAAGGAATTTCAAAAACAAAACAAAAAAAACAGGGAATTTCTTTACAATTCCTTCAAGGTCTCTGATGAAACCTGGAATAAGCCTATCTACAATGACAGCTGGATGTGGCATAAGACTGGACACTTGGGACTGAGCAGATTGGAGAGATTGGTTGAGCAAATGCAGACCCTTTCAAGCAATATTTCATGGCACCCGTTCCATTGCTCCCAACTCTCCAGCTTGAAGGGAATATTACGACAGCTATAACATGTACGGGAAACCTAGAGAATGGACACACTGTGAATACGAATGGTTTCTAAAACTCAACGAATAGTCCCTCTCCTGGATATCCGGTTTGACTTTCCAACTGCTTTACTATCAATCTCCCAACTTGGAGAGACAGCCCCTTTAACCTCCTGGTTCGCACAGGTTGCCAATTTGGCAGAGGATGAAAGGGAAGAGGGAGAACCAATGAGAGAGTAGCTATTAGGCATTTGGACGGGCACATGCCATTTTAAATTCCCGGCAGGAAGAATAATTAATCAAAGTCTCAGCCACCCACCGGGAATCAGTATAGGGCCTGAACTAAAATTTGGGACTTGTGTTCAGCTCACAAATAACGAGTTGAGAAATGGAGCTCAGGGGCACAGCAATTCACAAACTGGCAGAGTAATAAAGGACAACTATCGTCCAAAAATCTGTTGAGGGAAGGCAACGAGGCGGACTTGAAAGTGAGGCAGAATAGCAGGAAAATCGATTTCAAGAGGTACGTAGGAATCGCCTTGAGAGAATAGGAAGAGGGGCACAACTTTGACACTGATGCACTTGGCCAAAAAGGGTCTATGCGTTTTCTCCTGATTACATTCAGGAGAACATGCATAGGCCCTTTTTGGCCAAGCAAGCAAGCGGGCAATGCAAATCTGCACGACAAAGAAGTATCACTTCCCACCGGTCAAAAGGGACATCCACAAAATGTATAAAAACCAGAAAGGCAAGACAGGCCCTGGAGAATATACGGAGCCTTGTTATGCTGATGGGCCGTATGTAAATTGCCAACTGCCTCTCAGGAGGATTGCATTTTGCTCCCTATAACAAGTAAACAACAGAGCTACTGAGCCAAGTGTGCTTCCAGTCTAGGGAATATACCTTGGGAAAACGGAATATCAATAAGACAGAGCCACACCAAAATTTAGGGCTGCACTGCTTACAGGAACCTCAACTGGGTTACACCTTAAATATCCCACGAAATATAAAAATGGTTCAAAACATTGTGGTACTTACGTACGATGGAATATCCCTGAGCCATGAAATCAATGTCATAAGACCAGGAGCACCAAAATGAGTGGATTCAGGTACGATGATTCTAAGTGAAATATGTCACACAGAAAAAGAAACTTATCATAAGATGTCACTTATGAAGATCCTGTAAACATGGCTACACATGAGCTGAGTTAGGAAAGAGAACAGAGTCTCACATTTAGAAAACACACTTATGCCTGCTTCAGGGGGAAGGAGAGGTGGGGTGATGCATAAAACCAGAGTTCGATATAAGCACAGGTACCATTAAAAAAAACCTACTATGGAATAGACAAGACCTACACCTTCCTCAGTGAAAGAGACTCAAAACCCCATATTTCCCGCAGAGGAATATATCTGACTAGTAAGAATCTTAAAACCTATGTATTGATATGACTCCATAAGGGAATCAAGTGTGTCTAGAGTGGCATAAACATGGCAGCGAGAATCAGCTCAAACCCACTATAAAAAGGAATTTCAAAAGCAAAACCAAAAAACAGGGAAATTCTTTACAATTCCTTCAGGGTGTCTGAGGAAACCTGGAAAGACCCTATCTACAATGACAGCTGGATGTGGCATAAGGCAGGACACTTGGGACTGAGAGGATTGGTGAGATTGGGTGAGCAAATGCAGACCCTTTCAAGCAATAATGCATGGCCCCCATTCCATGGGTCCCAACTCTCCAGGTTCAAGGGAATATTACTACAGCTATAACATGTACAGGAAACCTAGAGAATGGACACACTGTGAATACGAAAGGTTTCTAAAACTCAACGAATAGTCCCTCTCCTGGTGCTCCAGTTTGACTTTCCAACTGCCTTACTATCAATCTCCCAACTTGGAGAGACAGACCCTTTAACCTCCTGGTTTGCACAGGTTCCCAATTTGGCAGAGGATGGAAGGGACGAGGGAGAACCCATGAGAGAGTAGCTGTTAGGCATTTGGATGGGCACATGTCACTCTAATTTCCCGGCAGGAAGAAGAATTAACCAAAGTCTCAGCCACCCACCGGGAACCAGTATAGGACATGATCCAAAATTTTGGACTTGCGTTCAGCTCACAAAAAACGACTTGAGAAATGGAGCTCAGGGGCACAGCAATTCACAAACTGGCAGAGTGATAAAGGACAACTATCGTCCAAAAATCTGTTGAGGGAAGTCAACGAGGCGGACTTGAAAGTGAGGCAAAATAGCAGGAAACAGATTTCAAGAGGTACGTTGGAATCGCCTGTAAAGCACAGGAAGAGGGGCACAACTTGGACAATGGTGCACTTGGCCAAAAAGGGCGTATGCATTTTCTCCTGAATATATTCAGGAGAAAACGCATACGCCCTTTTTGGCCAAGCAAGCAAGCGGGCAATGCAAATCTGCACTACAAAGAAGTATCACTTCCCACCGGTCAAAAGGGACATCCACAAAATGTGTAAAAACCAGAAAGGCAAGACAGGCCCTGGAGAACTGGGAGCCTTGTCATGCTGATGGGCGGGATGTAAATTGCCAACTGCCTCACTGGAGGAGTGCATTGTGTTCCCTAAAACAAGTAAACAACAGAGCTACAGAGCCAAGGCCACTTCCAGTCTAGGGAATATACCTTGGGAAAACTGAAAATCAATAAGAAAGAGCCACCTCCAAATTTAGGGCTGCACTGGCTACAACAACCTCAACTTGTGTACACCTTAAATATCCCAGGAAATATAAAAATGGTTCAAAACATTGTGGTACTTACGTATGATGGAATATCCCTCAGCGATGAAGTCAATGTCATAAGACCAGTAGCAGCAAAGTGAGTGGATTCAGGTACGATGATTCTAAGTGAAATAAGTCACACAGAAAAAGGAACTTATCATAAGATATCACTTATGAAGATCCTATAAACGTGGCTACACGTGAACTGAGTTAGGAAAGAGAACAGAGTCTCACATTTAGAAAACACTCTTATGCCTGCATAAAGGGGATGTAGAGGTGGGGTGATGCATAAAACCAGAGTTTGATATAAGCACAGGGACCGTTCCAAAAACCAACTTTGGAATAGACAAGACCGACACCTTCCTCAGTGAAAGAGACTCAAAACCCCATATTTCCCACAGAGGAATATATCTGACTAGTAAGAATCTTAAAACCTATGTATTGATATGTCTCCATAAGGGAATTAAGTGGGTCTAGAGTGGCATACACATGGCAGCGAGAATCAGCTCAAACCCACTATAAAAAGGAATTTCAAAAGCAAAACCAAAAAACAGGGAAATTATTTACAATTCCTTCAGGGTGTCTGAGGAAACCTGGAAAGACCCTATCTACAATGACAGCTGGATGTGGCATAAGGCTGGACACTTGGGACTGAGAGGATTGGTGAGATTGGGTGAGCAAATGCAGACCCTTTCAAGCAATAATGCATGGCCCCCATTCCATGGGTCCCAACTCTCCAGGTTCAAGGGAATATTACTACAGCTATAACATGTACAGGAAACCTAGAGAATGGACACACTGTGAATACGAAAGGTTTCTAAAACTCAACGAATAGTCCCTCTCCTGGTGCTCCAGTTTGACTTTCCAACTGCCTTACTATCAATCTCCCAACTTGGAGAGACAGGCCCTTTAACCTCCTGGTTTGCACAGGTTCCCAATTTGGCAGAGGATGGAAGGGACGAGGGAGAACCCATGAGAGAGTAGCTGTTAGGCATTTGGACGGGCACATGTCACTCTAATTTCCCGGCAGGAAGAAGAATTAACCAAAGTCTCAGCCACCCACCGGGAACCAGTATAGGACATGATCCAAAATTTTGGACTTGCGTTCAGCTCCCAAAAAACGAGTTGAGAAATGGAGCTCAGGGGCACAGCAATTCACAAACTGGCAGAGTGATAAAGGACAACTATCGTCCAAAAATCTGTTGAGGGAAGTCAACGAGGTGGACTTGAAAGTGAGGCAAAATAGCAGGAAACAGATTTCAAGAGGTATGTTGGAATCGCCTGTAAAGCACAGGAAGAGGGGCACAACTTGGACAATGGTGCACTTGGCTAAAAAGGGCGTATGCGTTTTCTCCTGAATATATTCAGGAGAAAACGCATACGCCCTTTTTGGCCAAGCAAGCAAGCGGGCAATGCAAATCTGCACTACAAAGAAGTATCACTTCCCACCGGTCAAAAGGGACATCCACAAAATGTGTAAAAACCATAAAGGCAAGACAGGCCCTGGAGAACAGGGAGCTTTGTCATGCTGATGGGCGGGATGTAAATTGCCAACTGCCTCACTGGAGGAGTGCATTGTGTTCCCTAAAACAAGTAAACAACAGAGCTACAGAGCCAAGGCCACATCCAGTCTAGGGAATATACCTTGGGAAAACAGAAAATCAATAAGAGCCACCTCCAAATTTAGGGCTGCACTGACTACAAGAACCTCAACTTGGGTACACCTTAAATATCCCAGGAAATATAAAAATGGTTCAAAACATTGTGGTACTTACGTACGATGGAATATCCCTCAGCGATGAAATCAATGTCATAAAACCAGTAGCAGCAAAGTGAGTGGATTCAGGTACGATGATTCTAAGTGAAATAAGTCACACAGAAAAAGGAACTTATCATAAGATATCACTTATGAAGATCCTGTAAACATGGCTACACGTGAACTGAGTTAGGAAAGAGAACAGAGTCTCACATTTAGAAAACACTCTTATGCCTGCATAAAGGGGATGGAGAGGTGGGGTGATCCATAAAACCAGAGTTTGATATAAGCACAGGGACCGTTCCAAAAACCAACTTTGGAATAGACAAGACCTACACCTTCCTCATTGAAAGAGACTCAAAACCCCATATTTCCCGCAGAGGAATATATCTGACTAGTAAGAATCTTAAAACCTATGTATTGATATGTCTCCATAAGGGAATCAAGTGTGTCTAGAGTGGCATAAACATGGCAGCGAGAATCAGCTCAAACCCACTATAAAAAGGAATTTCAAAAGCAAAACCAAAAAACAGGGAAATTCTTTACAATTCCTTCAGGGTGTCTGAGGAAACCTGGAAAGACCCTATCTACAATGACAGCTGGATGTGGCATAAGGCTGGACACTTGGGACTGAGAGGATTGGTGAGATTGGGTGAGCAAATGCAGACCCTTTCAAGCAATAATGCATGGCCCCCATTCCATGGGTCCCAACTCTCCATGTTCAAGGGAATATTACTACAGCTATAACATGTACAGGAAACCTAGAGAATGGACACACTGTGAATACGAAAGGTTTCTAAAACTCAACGAATAGTCCCTCTCCTGGTGCTCCAGTTTGACTTTCCAACTGCCTTACTATCAATCTCCCAACTTGGAGAGACAGGCCCTTTAACCTCCTGGTTTGCACAGGTTCCCAATTTGGCAGAGGATGGAAGGGACGAGGGAGAACCCATGAGAGAGTAGCTGTTAGGCATTTGGACGGGCACATGTCACTCTAATTTCCCGGCAGGAAGAAGAATTAACCAAAGTCTCAGCCACCCACCGGGAACCAGTATAGGACATGATCCAAAATTTTGGACTTGCGTTCAGCTCACAAAAAACGAGTTGAGAAATGGAGCTCAGGGGCACAGCAATTCACAAACTGGCAGAGTGATAAAGGACAACTATCGTCCAAAAATCTGTTGAGGGAAGTCAACGAGGCGGACTTGAAAGCGAGGCAAAATAGCAGGAAACAGATTTCAAGAGGTACCTTGGAATCGCCTGTAAAGCACAGGAAGAGGGTCACAACTTGGACAATGGTGCACTTGGCCAAAAAGGGCGTATGCGTTTTCTCCTGAATATATTCAGGAGAAAACGCATACGCCCTTTTTGGCCAAGCAAGCAAGCGGGCAATGCAAATCTGCACTACAAAGAAGTATCACTTCCCACCGATCAAAAGGGACATCCACAAAATGTGTAAAAACTAGAAAGGCAAGACAGGCCCTGGAGAACTGGGAGCCTTGTTATGCTGATGGGCGGGATGTAAATTGCCAACTGCCTCACTGGAGGAGTGCATTGTGTTCCCTAAAACAAGTAAACAACAGAGCTACAGAGCCAAGGCCACTTCCAGTCTAGGGAATATACCTTGGGAAAACTGAAAATCAATAAGAAAGAGCCACCTCCAAATTTAGGGCTGCACTGACTACAAGAACCTCAACTTGGGTACACCTTAAATATCCCAGGAAATATAAAAATGGTTCAAAACATTTTGGTACTTACGTACGATGGAATATCCCTCAGCCATGAAATCAATGTCATAAGACCAGTAGCAGCAAAGTGAGTGGATTCAGGTACGATGGTTCTAAGTGAAATAAGTCACACAGAAAAAGAAACTTATCATAAGATATCACTTAGGAAGATCCTGTAAACATGGCTACACGTGAACTGAGTTGGGAAAGAGAACAGAGTCTCACATTTAGAAAACACTCTTATGCCTGCATAAAGGGGAAGGAGAGGTGGGGTGATGCATAAAACCAGAGTTTGATATAAGCACAGGTAACGTTCCAAAAACCAACTATGGAATAGACAAGACCTACACCTTCATCAGTGAAAGGGACTCAAATCCCTATATTTCCCACAGAGGTATATATCTCACTAGTAACAATCTTAAAACCTATGTATTGATATGTCTGCATAAGGGAATCAAGTGTGTCTAGACTGGCATAAACATGGCAGCTAGAATCAGCTCAAACCCACTATAAAAAGGAATTTCAAAAACAAAACAAAAAAACAGGGAATTTCTTTACAATTCCTTCAAGGTCTCTGATGAAACCTGGAATAAGCCTATCTACAATGACAGCTGGATGTGGCATAAGGCTGGACACTTGGGACTGAGCAGATTGGAGAGATTGGTTGAGCAAATGCAGACCCTTTCAAGCAATATTTCATGGCACCCGTTCCATTGCTCCCAACTCTCCAGCTTGAAGGGAATATTACGACAGCTATAACATGTACGGGAAACCTAGAGAATGGACACACTGTGAATACGAATGGTTTCTAAAACTCAACGAATAGTCCCTCTCCTGGATATCCGGTTTGACTTTCCAACTGCTTTACTATCAATCTCCCAACTTGGAGAGACAGCCCCTTTAACCTCCTGGTTCGCACAGGTTGCCAATTTGGCAGAGGATGAAAGGGAAGAGGGAGAACCAATGAGAGAGTAGCTATTAGGCATTTGGACGGGCACATGCCATTTTAAATTCCCGGCAGGAAGAATAATTAATCAAAGTCTCAGCCACCCACCGGGCATCAGTATGGGGCCTGAACTAAAATTTTGGACTTGTGTTCAGCTCACAAATAACGAGTTGAGAAATGGAGCTCAGGGGCACAGCAATTCACAAACTGGCAGAGTAATAAAGGACAACTATCGTCCAAAAATCTGTTGAGGGAAGGCAACGAGGCGGACTTGAAAGCGAGGCAGAATAGCAGGAAAATCGATTTCAAGAGGTACGTAGGAATCGCCTTGAGAGAATAGGAAGAGGGGCACAACTTTGACACTGATGCACTTGGCCAAAAAGGGTCTATGCGTTTTCTCCTGATTACATTCAGGAGAACATGCATAGGCCCTTTTTGGCCAAGCAAGCAAGCGGGCAATGCAAATCTGCACGACAAAGAAGTATCACTTCCCACCGGTCAAAAGGGTCATCCACAAAATGTATAAAAACCAGAAAGGCAAGACAGGCCCTGGAGAATATACGGAGCCTTGTTATGCTGATGGGCCGTATGTAAATTGCCAACTGCCTCTCAGGAGGATTGCATTTTGCTCCCTATAACAAGTAAACAACAGAGCTACTGAGCCAAGTGTGCTTCCAGTCTAGGGAATATACCTTGGGAAAACGGAATATCAATAAGACAGAGCCACACCAAAATTTAGGGCTGCACTGCTTACAGGAACCTCAACTGGGTTACACCTTAAATATCCCACGAAATATAAAAATGGTTCAAAACATTGTGGTACTTACGTACGATGGAATATCCCTGAGCCATGAAATCAATGTCATAAGACCAGGAGCACCAAAATGAGTGGATTCAGGTACGATGATTCTAAGTGAAATATGTCACACAGAAAAAGAAACTTATCATAAGATGTCACTTATGAAGATCCTGTAAACATGGCTACACATGAGCTGAGTTAGGAAAGAGAACAGAGTCTCACATTTAGAAAACACACTTATGCCTGCTTCAGGGGGAAGGAGAGGTGGGGTGATGCATAAAACCAGAGTTCGATATAAGCACAGGTACCATTAAAAAAAACCTACTATGGAATAGACAAGACCTACACCTTCCTCAGTGAAAGAGACTCAAAACCCCATATTTCCCGCAGAGGAATATATCTGACTAGTAAGAATCTTAAAACCTATGTATTGATATGACTCCATAAGGGAATCAAGTGTGTCTAGAGTGGCATAAACATGGCAGCGAGAATCAGCTCAAACCCACTATAAAAAGGAATTTCAAAAGCAAAACCAAAAAACAGGGAAATTCTTTACAATTCCTTCAGGGTGTCTGAGGAAACCTGGAAAGACCCTATCTACAATGACAGCTGGATGTGGCATAAGGCTGGACACTTGGGACTGAGAGGATTGGTGAGATTGGGTGAGCAAATGCAGACCCTTTCAAGCAATAATGCATGGCCCCCATTCCATGGGTCCCAACTCTCCAGGTTCAAGGGAATATTACTACAGCTATAACATGTACAGGAAACCTAGAGAATGGACACACTGTGAATACGAAAGGTTTCTAAAACTCAACGAATAGTCCCTCTCCTGGTGCTCCAGTTTGACTTTCCAACTGCCTTACTATCAATCTCCCAACTTGGAGAGACAGGCCCTTTAACCTCCTGGTTTGCACAGGTTCCCAATTTGGCAGAGGATGGAAGGGACGAGGGAGAACCCATGAGAGAGTAGCTGTTAGGCATTTGGATGGCACATGTCACTCTAATTTCCCGGCAGGAAGAAGAATTAACCAAAGTCTCAGCCACCCACCGGGAACCAGTATAGGACATGATCCAAAATTTTGGACTTGCGTTCAGCTCACAAAAAACGAGTTGAGAAATGGAGCTCAGGGGCACAGCAATTCACAAACTGGCAGAGTGATAAAGGACAACTATCGTCCAAAAATCTGTTGAGGGAAGTCAACGAGGCGGACTTGAAAGCGAGGCAAAATAGCAGGAAACAGATTTCAAGAGGTACCTTGGAATCGCCTGTAAAGCACAGGAAGAGGGGCACAACTTGGACAATGGTGCACTTGGTCAAAAAGGGCGTATGCGTTTTCTCCTGAATATATTCAGGAGAAAACGCATACGCCCTTTTTGGCCAAGCAAGCAAGCGGGCAATGCAAATCTGCACTACAAAGAAGTATCACTTCCCACCGGTCAAAAGGGACATCCACAAAATGTGTAAAAACCAGAAAGGCAAGACAGGCCCTGGAGAACTGGGAGCCTTGTTATGCTGATGGGCGGGATGTAAATTGCCAACTGCCTCACTGGAGGAGTGCATTGTGTTCCCTAAAACAAGTAAACAAGAGCTACAGAGCCAAGGCCACTTCCAGTCTAGGGAATATACCTTGGGAAAACTGAAAATCAATAAGAAAGAGCCACCGCCAAATTTAGGGCTGCACTGGCTACAAGAACCTCAACTTGGGTACACCTTAAATATCCCAGGAAATATAAAAATGGTTCAAAACATTGTGGTACTTACGTACGATGGAATATCCCTTAGCGATGAAATCAATGTCATAAAACCAGTAGCAGCAAAGTGAGTGGATTCAGGTACGATGATTCTAAGTGAAATAAGTCACACAGAAAAAGGAACTTATCATAAGATATCACTTATGAAGATCCTGTAAACATGGCTACACGTGAACTGAGTTAGGAAAGAGAACAGAGTCTCACATATAGAAAACACTCTTATGCCTGCATAAAGGGGATGGAGAGGTGGGGTGATGCATAAAACCAGAGTTTGATATAAGCACAGGGACCGTTCCAAAAACCAACTTTGGAATAGACAAGACCTACACCTTCCTCAGTGAAAGAGACTCAAAACCCCATATTTCCCGCAGAGGAATATATCTGACTAGTAAGAATCTTAAAACCTATGTATTGATATGACTCCATAAGGGAATCAATTGTGTCTAGAGTGGCATAAACATGGCAGCGAGAATCAGCTCAAACCCACTATAAAAATGAATTTCAAAAGCAAAACCAAAAAACAGGGAAATTCTTTACAATTCCTTCAGGGTGTCTGAGGAAACCTGGAAAGACCCTATCTACAATGACAGCTGGATGTGGCATAAGGCTGGACACTTGGGACTGAGAGGATTGGTGAGATTGGGTGAGCAAATGCAGACCCTTTCAAGCAATAATGCATGGCCCCCATTCCATGGGTCCCAACTCTCCAGGTTCAAGGGAATATTACTACAGCTATAACATGTACAGGAAACCTAGAGAATGGACACACTGTGAATACGAAAGGTTTCTAAAACTCAACGAATAGTCCCTCTCCTGGTGCTCCAGTTTGACTTTCCAACTGCCTTACTATCAATCTCCCAACTTGGCGAGACAGGCCCTTTAACCTCCTGGTTTGCAAAGGTTCCCAATTCGGCAGAGGATGGAAGGGACGAGGGAGAACCCATGAGAGAGTAGCTGTTAGGTATTTGGACGGGCACATGTCACTCTAATTTCCCGGCAGGAAGAAGAATTAACCAAAGTCTCAGCCACCCACCGGGAACCAGTATAGGACAGGATCCAAAATTTTGGACTTGCGTTCAGCTCACAAAAAACGAGTTGAGAAATGGAGCTCAGGGGCACAGCAATTCAAAAACTGGCAGAGTGATAAACGACAACTATCGTCCAAATATCTGTTGAGGGAAGTCAACGAGGCAGACTTGAAAGCGAGGCAAAATAGCAGGAAACAGATTTCAAGAGGTACCTCGGAATCGCATGTAAAGCACAGGAAGAGGGGCACAACTTGGACAATGGTGCACTTGGCCAAAAAGGGCGTATGCGTTTTCTCCTGAATATATTCAGGAGAAAACGCATACGCCCTTTTTGGCCAAGCAAGCAAGCGGGCAATGCAAATCTGCACTATAAAGAAGTATCACTTCCCACTGGTCAAAAGGGACATCCACAAAATGTGTAAAAACCAGAAAGGCAAGACAGGCCCTGGAGAACGGGGAGCCTTGTTATGCTGATGGGCGGGATGTAAATTGCCAACTGCCTCACTGGAGGAGTGCATTGTGTTCCCTAAAACAAGTAAACAACAGAGCTACAGAGCCAAGGCCACTTCCAGTCTAGGGAATATACCTTGGGAAAACTGAAAATCAATAAGAAAGAGCCACCTCCAAATTTAGGGCGGCACTGACTACAAGAACCTCAACTTGGGTACACCTTAAATATCCCAGGAAATATAAAAATGGTTCAAAACATTGTGGTACTTACGTACGATGGAATATCCCTCAGCCATGAAATCAATGTTATAAGACCAGTAGCAGCAAAGTGAGTGGATTCAGGTACGATGATTCTAAGTGAAATAAGTCACACAGAAAAAGAAACTTATCATAAGATATCACTTAGGAAGATCCTGTAAACATGGCTACACGTGAACTGAGTTAGGAAAGAGAACAGAGTCTCACATTTAGAAAACACTCTTATGCCTGCATAAAGGGGAAGGAGAGGTGGGGTGATGCATAAAACCAGAGTTTGATATAAGCACAGGGACCGTTTCAAAAACCAACTTTGGAATTGACAAGACCGACACCTTCCTCAGTGAAAGAGACTCAAAACCCCATATTTCCCACAGAGGAATATATCTGACTAGTAAGAATCTTAAAACCTATGTATTGATATGTCTCCATAAGGGAATCAAGTGTGTCTAGAGTGGCATAAACATGGCAGCGAGAATCAGCTCAAACCCACTATAAAAAGGAATTTCAAAAGCAAAACCAAAAAACAGGGAAATTCTTTACAATTCCTTCAGGGTGTCTGAGGAAACCTGGAAAGACCCTATCTACAATGACAGCTGGATGTGGCATAAGGCTGGACACTTGGGACTGAGAGAATTGGTGAGATTGGGTGAGCAAATGCAGACCCTTTCAAGCAATAATGCATGGCCCCCATTCCATGGGTCCCAACTCTCCATGTTCAAGGGAATATTACTACAGCTATAACATGTACAGGAAACCTAGAGAATGGACACACTGTGAATACGAAAGGTTTCTAAAACTCAACGAATAGTCCCTATCCTGGTGCTCCAGTTTGACTTTGCAACTGCCTTACTATCAATCTCCCAACTTGGAGAGACAGGCCTTTTAACCTCCTGGTTTGCACAGGTTCCCAATTTGGCAGAGGATGGAAGGGACGAGGGAGAACCCATGAGAGAGTAGCTGTTAGGCATTTGGACGGGCACATGTCACTCTAATTTCCCGGCAGGAAGAAGAATTAACCAAAGTCTCAGCCACCCACCGGGAACCAGTATAGGACATGATCCAACATTTTGGACTTGCGTTCAGCTCACAAAAAACGAGTTGAGAAATGGAGCTCAGGGGCACAGCAATTCACACACTGGCAGAGTGACTGGCAGAGTGATAAAGGACAACTATCGTCCAAAAATCTGTTGAGGGAAGTCAACGAGGCGGACTTGAAAGTGAGGCAAAATAGCAGGAAACAGATTTCAAGAGGTACGTTGGAATCGCCTGTAAAGCACAGGAAGAGGGGCACAACTTGGACAATGGTGCACTTGGCCAAAAAGGGCGTATGCGTTTTCTCCTGAATATATTCAGGAGAAAACGCATACGCCCTTTTTGGCCAAGCAAGCAAGCGGGCAATGCAAATCTGCACTACAAAGAAGTATCACTTCCCACCGATCAAAAGGGACATCCACAAAATGTGTAAAAACTAGAAAGGCAAGACAGGCCCTGGAGAACTGGGAGCCTTGTTATGCTGATGGGCGGGATGTAAATTGCCAACTGCCTCACTGGAGGAGTCCATTGTGTTCCCTAAAACAAGTAAACAACAGAGCTACAGAGCCAAGGCCACTTCCAGTCTAGGGAATATACCTTGGGAAAACTGAAAATCAATAAGAAAGAGCCACCTCTAAATTTAGGGCTGCACTGACTACAAGAACCTCAACTTGGGTACACCTTAAATATCCCAGGAAATATAAAAATGGTTCAAAACATTGTGGTACTTACGTACAATGGAATATCCCTCAGCCATGAAATCAATGTCATAAGACCAGTAGCAGCAAAGTGAGTGGATTCAGGTACGATGATTCTAAGTGAAATAAGTCACACAGAAAAAGAAACTTATCATAAGATATCACTTATGAAGATCCTGTAAACATGGCTACACGTGAACTGAGTTAGGAAAGAGAACAGAGTCTCACATTTAGAAAACACTCTTATGCCTGTATAAAGGGGAAGGAGTGGTGGGGTGATGCATAAAACCAGAGTTTGATATAAGCACAGGGACCGTTTCAAAAACCAACTTTGGAATTGACAAGACCGAAACCTTCCTCAGTGAAAGAGACTCAAAACCCCATATTTCCCACAGAGGAATATATCTGACTAGTAAGAATCTTAAAACCTATGTATTGATATGACTCCATAAGGGAATCAAGTGTGTCTAGAGTGGCATAAACATGGCAGCGAGAATCAGCTCAAACCCACTATAAAAAGGAATTTCAAAAGCAAAACCAAAAAACAGGGAAATTCTTTACAATTCCTTCAGGGTGTCTGAGGAAACCTGGAAAGACCCTATCTACAATGACAGCTGGATGTGT
The DNA here is from genome assembly GCF_025265405.1 of Mesoplodon densirostris. Lineage (NCBI taxonomy): Eukaryota > Metazoa > Chordata > Mammalia > Artiodactyla > Ziphiidae > Mesoplodon > Mesoplodon densirostris. Next base: position 990,996 of record NW_026778202.1, on the reverse strand, counting down.
CATAAGGCTGGACACTTGGGACTGAGAGGATTGGTGAGATTGGGTGAGCAAATGCAGACCCTTTCAAGCAATAATGCATGGCCCCCATTCCATGGGTCCCAACTCTCCATGTTCAAGGGAATATTACTACAGCTATAACATGTACAGGAAACCTAGAGAATGGACACACTGTGAATACGAAAGGTTTCTAAAACTCAACGAATAGTCCCTCTCCTGGTGCTCCAGTTTGACCTTCCAACTGCCTTACTATCAATCTCCCAACTTGGAGAGACAGGCCCTTTAACCTCCTGGTTTGCACAGGTTCCCAATTTGGCAGAGGATGGAAGGGACGAGGGAGAACCCATGAGAGAGTAGCTGTTAGGCATTTGGACGGGCACATGTCACTCTAATTTCCCGGCAGGAAGAAGAATTAACCAAAGTCTCAGCCACCAACCGGGAACCAGTATAGGACATGATCCAAAATTTTGGACTTGCGTTCAGCTCACAAAAAACGAGTTGAGAAATGGAGCTCAGGGGCACAGCAATTCACAAACTGGCAGAGTGATAAAGGACAACTATCGTCCAAAAATCTGTTGAGGGAAGTCAACGAGGCAGACTTGAAAGCGAGGCAAAATAGCAGGAAACAGATTTCAAGAGGTACGTTGGAATCGCCTGTAAGGCACAGGAAGAGGGGCACAACTTGGACAATGGTGCACTTGGCCAAAAAGGGCGTATGCGTTTTCTCCTGAATATATTCAGGAGAAAACGCATACGCCCTTTTTGGCCAAGCAAGCAAGCGGGCAATGCAAATCTGCACTACAAAGAAGTATCACTTCCCACCGATCAAAAGGGACATCCACAAAATGTGTAAAAACCAGAAAGGCAAGACAGGCCCTGGAGAACTGGGAGCCTTGTTATGCTGATGGGCGGGATGTAAATTGCCAACTGCCTCACTGGAGGAGTCCATTGTGTTCCCTAAAACAAGTAAACAACAGAGCTACAGAGCCAAGGCCACTTCCAGTCTAGGGAATATACCTTGGGAAAACTGAAAATCAATAAGAAAGAGCCCCCTCTAAATTTAGGGCTGCACTGACTACAAGAACCTCAACTTGGGTACACCTTAATAATCCCAGGAAATATAAAAATGGTTCAAAACATTGTGGTACTTACGTACGATGGAATATCCCTCAGCCATGAAATCAATGTCATAAGACCTGTAGCAGCAAAGTGAGTGGATTCAGGTACGATGATTCTAAGTGAAATAAGTCACACAGAAAAAGAAACTTATCATAAGATATCACTTAGGAAGATCCTGTAAACATGGCTACACGTGAACTGAGTTAGGAAAGAGAACAGAGTCTCACATTTAGAAAACACACTTATGCCTGCATAAAGGGGAAGGAGAGGTGGGGTGACGCATAAAACCAGAGTTTGATATAAGCACAGGGACCGTTTCAAAAACCAACTTTGGAATTGACAAGACCGACACCTTCCTCAGTGAAAGAGACTCAAAACCCCATATTTCCCACAGAGGAATATATCTGACTAGTAAGAATCTTAAAACCTATGTATTGATATGTCTCCATAAGGGAATCAATTGTGTCTAGAGTGGCATAAACATGGCAGCGAGAATCAGCTCAAACCCACTATAAAAAGGAATTTCAAAAGCAAAACCAAAAAACAGGGAAATTCTTTACAATTCCTTCAGGGTGTCTGAGGAAACCTGGAAAGACCCTATCTACAATGACAGCTGGATGTGGCATAAGGCTGGACACTTGGGACTGAGAGGATTGGTGAGATTGGGTGAGCAAATGCAGACCCTTTCAAGCAATAATGCATGGCCCCCATTCCATGGGTCCCAACTCTCCAGGTTCAAGGGAATATTACTACAGCTATAACATGTACAGGAAACCTAGAGAATGGACACACTGTGAATACGAAAGGTTTCTAAAACTCAACGAATTGTCCCTCTCCTGGTGCTCCAGTTTGACTTTCCAACTGCCTTACTATCAATCTCCCAACTTGGAGAGACAGGCCCTTTAACCTCCTGGTTTGCACAGGTTCCCAATTTGCCAGAGGATGGAAGGGACGAGGGAGAACCCATGAGAGAGTAGCTGTTAGGCATTTGGACGGGCACATGTCACTCTAATTTCCCGGCAGGAAGAAGAATTAACCAAAGTCTCAGCCACCCACCGGGAACCAGTATAGGACAGGATCCAAAATTTTGGACTTGCGTTCAGCTCACAAAAAACGAGTTGAGAAATGGAGCTCAGGGGCACAGCAATTCACAAACTGGCAGAGTGATAAAGGACAACTATCGTCCAAAAATCTGTTGAGGGAAGTCAACGAGGCGGACTTGAAAGCGAGGCAAAATAGCAGGAAACAGATTTCAAGAGGTACCTTGGAAACGCCTGTAAAGCACAGGAAGAGGGGCACAACTTGGACAATGGTGCACTTGGCCAAAAAGGGCGTATGCGTTTTCTCCTGAATATATTCAGGAGAAAACGCATACGCTCTTTTTGGCCAAGCAAGCAAGCGGGCAATGCAAATCTGCACTACAAAGAAGTATCACTTCCCACTGGTCAAAAGGGACATCCACAAAATGTGTAAAAACCAGAAAGGCAAGACAGGCCCTGGAGAACTGGGAGCCTTGTTATGCTGATGGGCGGGATGTAAATTGCCAACTGCCTCACTGGAGGAGTGCATTGTGTTCCCTAAAACAAGTAAACAACAGAGCTACAGAGCCAAGGCCACTTCCAGTCTAGGGAATATACCTTGGGAAAACTGAAAATCAATAAGAAAGAGCCACCTCCAAATTTAGGGCGGCACTGACTACAAGAACCTCAACTTGGGTACACCTTAAATATCCCAGGAAATATAAAAATGGTTCAAAACATTGTGGTACTTACGTACGATGGAATATCCCTCAGCGATGAAATCAATGTCATAAAACCAGTAGCAGCAAAGTGAGTGGATTCAGGTACGATGATTCTAAGTGAAATAAGTCACACAGAAAAAGGAACTTATCATAAGATATCACTTATGAAGATCCTGTAAACATGGCTACACGTGAACTGAGTTAGGAAAGAGAACAGAGTCTCACATTTAGAAAACACTCTTATGCCTGCATAAAGGGGATGGAGAGGTGGGGTGATCCATAAAACCAGAGTTTGATATAAGCACAGGGACCGTTCCAAAAACCAACTTTGGAATAGACAAGACCTACACCTTCCTCATTGAAAGAGACTCAAAACCCCATATTTCCCGCAGAGGAATATATCTGACTAGTAAGAATCTTAAAACCTATGTATTGATATGTCTCCATAAGGGAATCAAGTGTGTCTAGAGTGGCATAAACATGGCAGCGAGAATCAGCTCAAACCCACTATAAAAAGGAATTTCAAAAGCAAAACCAAAAAACAGGGAAATTCTTTACAATTCCTTCAGGGTGTCTGAGGAAACCTGGAAAGACCCTATCTACAATGACAGCTGGATGTGGCATAAGGCTGGACACTTGGGACTGAGAGGATTGGTGAGATTGGGTGAGCAAATGCAGACCCTTTCAAGCAATAATGCATGGCCCCCATTCCATGGGTCCCAACTCTCCATGTTCAAGGGAATATTACTACAGCTATAACATGTACAGGAAACCTAGAGAATGGACACACTGTGAATACGAAAGGTTTCTAAAACTCAACGAATAGTCCCTCTCCTGGTGCTCCAGTTTGACTTTCCAACTGCCTTACTATCAATCTCCCAACTTGGAGAGACAGGCCCTTTAACCTCCTGGTTTGCACAGGTTCCCAATTTGGCAGAGGATGGAAGGGACGAGGGAGAACCCATGAGAGAGTAGCTGTTAGGCATTTGGACGGGCACATGTCACTCTAATTTCCCGGCAGGAAGAAGAATTAACCAAAGTCTCAGCCACCCACCGGGAACCAGTATAGGACATGATCCAAAATTTTGGACTTGCGTTCAGCTCACAAAAAACGAGTTGAGAAATGGAGCTCAGGGGCACAGCAATTCACAAACTGGCAGAGTGATAAAGGACAACTATCGTCCAAAAATCTGTTGAGGGAAGTCAACGAGGCGGACTTGAAAGCGAGGCAAAATAGCAGGAAACAGATTTCAAGAGGTACCTTGGAATCGCCTGTAAAGCACAGGAAGAGGGTCACAACTTGGACAATGGTGCACTTGGCCAAAAAGGGCGTATGCGTTTTCTCCTGAATATATTCAGGAGAAAACGCATACGCCCTTTTTGGCCAAGCAAGCAAGCGGGCAATGCAAATCTGCACTACAAAGAAGTATCACTTCCCACCGATCAAAAGGGACATCCACAAAATGTGTAAAAACTAGAAAGGCAAGACAGGCCCTGGAGAACTGGGAGCCTTGTTATGCTGATGGGCGGGATGTAAATTGCCAACTGCCTCACTGGAGGAGTGCATTGTGTTCCCTAAAACAAGTAAACAACAGAGCTACAGAGCCAAGGCCACTTCCAGTCTAGGGAATATACCTTGGGAAAACTGAAAATCAATAAGAAAGAGCCACCTCCAAATTTAGGGCTGCACTGACTACAAGAACCTCAACTTGGGTACACCTTAAATATCCCAGGAAATATAAAAATGGTTCAAAACATTTTGGTACTTACGTACGATGGAATATCCCTCAGCCATGAAATCAATGTCATAAGACCAGTAGCAGCAAAGTGAGTGGATTCAGGTACGATGGTTCTAAGTGAAATAAGTCACACAGAAAAAGAAACTTATCATAAGATATCACTTAGGAAGATCCTGTAAACATGGCTACACGTGAACTGAGTTGGGAAAGAGAACAGAGTCTCACATTTAGAAAACACTCTTATGCCTGCATAAAGGGGAAGGAGAGGTGGGGTGATGCATAAAACCAGAGTTTGATATAAGCACAGGTAACGTTCCAAAAACCAACTATGGAATAGACAAGACCTACACCTTCATCAGTGAAAGGGACTCAAATCCCTATATTTCCCACAGAGGTATATATCTCACTAGTAACAATCTTAAAACCTATGTATTGATATGTCTGCATAAGGGAATCAAGTGTGTCTAGACTGGCATAAACATGGCAGCTAGAATCAGCTCAAACCCACTATAAAAAGGAATTTCAAAAACAAAACAAAAAAACAGGGAATTTCTTTACAATTCCTTCAAGGTCTCTGATGAAACCTGGAATAAGCCTATCTACAATGACAGCTGGATGTGGCATAAGGCTGGACACTTGGGACTGAGCAGATTGGAGAGATTGGTTGAGCAAATGCAGACCCTTTCAAGCAATATTTCATGGCACCCGTTCCATTGCTCCCAACTCTCCAGCTTGAAGGGAATATTACGACAGCTATAACATGTACGGGAAACCTAGAGAATGGACACACTGTGAATACGAATGGTTTCTAAAACTCAACGAATAGTCCCTCTCCTGGATATCCGGTTTGACTTTCCAACTGCTTTACTATCAATCTCCCAACTTGGAGAGACAGCCCCTTTAACCTCCTGGTTCGCACAGGTTGCCAATTTGGCAGAGGATGAAAGGGAAGAGGGAGAACCAATGAGAGAGTAGCTATTAGGCATTTGGACGGGCACATGCCATTTTAAATTCCCGGCAGGAAGAATAATTAATCAAAGTCTCAGCCACCCACCGGGCATCAGTATGGGGCCTGAACTAAAATTTTGGACTTGTGTTCAGCTCACAAATAACGAGTTGAGAAATGGAGCTCAGGGGCACAGCAATTCACAAACTGGCAGAGTAATAAAGGACAACTATCGTCCAAAAATCTGTTGAGGGAAGGCAACGAGGCGGACTTGAAAGCGAGGCAGAATAGCAGGAAAATCGATTTCAAGAGGTACGTAGGAATCGCCTTGAGAGAATAGGAAGAGGGGCACAACTTTGACACTGATGCACTTGGCCAAAAAGGGTCTATGCGTTTTCTCCTGATTACATTCAGGAGAACATGCATAGGCCCTTTTTGGCCAAGCAAGCAAGCGGGCAATGCAAATCTGCACGACAAAGAAGTATCACTTCCCACCGGTCAAAAGGGTCATCCACAAAATGTATAAAAACCAGAAAGGCAAGACAGGCCCTGGAGAATATACGGAGCCTTGTTATGCTGATGGGCCGTATGTAAATTGCCAACTGCCTCTCAGGAGGATTGCATTTTGCTCCCTATAACAAGTAAACAACAGAGCTACTGAGCCAAGTGTGCTTCCAGTCTAGGGAATATACCTTGGGAAAACGGAATATCAATAAGACAGAGCCACACCAAAATTTAGGGCTGCACTGCTTACAGGAACCTCAACTGGGTTACACCTTAAATATCCCACGAAATATAAAAATGGTTCAAAACATTGTGGTACTTACGTACGATGGAATATCCCTGAGCCATGAAATCAATGTCATAAGACCAGGAGCACCAAAATGAGTGGATTCAGGTACGATGATTCTAAGTGAAATATGTCACACAGAAAAAGAAACTTATCATAAGATGTCACTTATGAAGATCCTGTAAACATGGCTACACATGAGCTGAGTTAGGAAAGAGAACAGAGTCTCACATTTAGAAAACACACTTATGCCTGCTTCAGGGGGAAGGAGAGGTGGGGTGATGCATAAAACCAGAGTTCGATATAAGCACAGGTACCATTAAAAAAAACCTACTATGGAATAGACAAGACCTACACCTTCCTCAGTGAAAGAGACTCAAAACCCCATATTTCCCGCAGAGGAATATATCTGACTAGTAAGAATCTTAAAACCTATGTATTGATATGACTCCATAAGGGAATCAAGTGTGTCTAGAGTGGCATAAACATGGCAGCGAGAATCAGCTCAAACCCACTATAAAAAGGAATTTCAAAAGCAAAACCAAAAAACAGGGAAATTCTTTACAATTCCTTCAGGGTGTCTGAGGAAACCTGGAAAGACCCTATCTACAATGACAGCTGGATGTGGCATAAGGCTGGACACTTGGGACTGAGAGGATTGGTGAGATTGGGTGAGCAAATGCAGACCCTTTCAAGCAATAATGCATGGCCCCCATTCCATGGGTCCCAACTCTCCAGGTTCAAGGGAATATTACTACAGCTATAACATGTACAGGAAACCTAGAGAATGGACACACTGTGAATACGAAAGGTTTCTAAAACTCAACGAATAGTCCCTCTCCTGGTGCTCCAGTTTGACTTTCCAACTGCCTTACTATCAATCTCCCAACTTGGAGAGACAGGCCCTTTAACCTCCTGGTTTGCACAGGTTCCCAATTTGGCAGAGGATGGAAGGGACGAGGGAGAACCCATGAGAGAGTAGCTGTTAGGCATTTGGATGGCACATGTCACTCTAATTTCCCGGCAGGAAGAAGAATTAACCAAAGTCTCAGCCACCCACCGGGAACCAGTATAGGACATGATCCAAAATTTTGGACTTGCGTTCAGCTCACAAAAAACGAGTTGAGAAATGGAGCTCAGGGGCACAGCAATTCACAAACTGGCAGAGTGATAAAGGACAACTATCGTCCAAAAATCTGTTGAGGGAAGTCAACGAGGCGGACTTGAAAGCGAGGCAAAATAGCAGGAAACAGATTTCAAGAGGTACCTTGGAATCGCCTGTAAAGCACAGGAAGAGGGGCACAACTTGGACAATGGTGCACTTGGTCAAAAAGGGCGTATGCGTTTTCTCCTGAATATATTCAGGAGAAAACGCATACGCCCTTTTTGGCCAAGCAAGCAAGCGGGCAATGCAAATCTGCACTACAAAGAAGTATCACTTCCCACCGGTCAAAAGGGACATCCACAAAATGTGTAAAAACCAGAAAGGCAAGACAGGCCCTGGAGAACTGGGAGCCTTGTTATGCTGATGGGCGGGATGTAAATTGCCAACTGCCTCACTGGAGGAGTGCATTGTGTTCCCTAAAACAAGTAAACAAGAGCTACAGAGCCAAGGCCACTTCCAGTCTAGGGAATATACCTTGGGAAAACTGAAAATCAATAAGAAAGAGCCACCGCCAAATTTAGGGCTGCACTGGCTACAAGAACCTCAACTTGGGTACACCTTAAATATCCCAGGAAATATAAAAATGGTTCAAAACATTGTGGTACTTACGTACGATGGAATATCCCTTAGCGATGAAATCAATGTCATAAAACCAGTAGCAGCAAAGTGAGTGGATTCAGGTACGATGATTCTAAGTGAAATAAGTCACACAGAAAAAGGAACTTATCATAAGATATCACTTATGAAGATCCTGTAAACATGGCTACACGTGAACTGAGTTAGGAAAGAGAACAGAGTCTCACATATAGAAAACACTCTTATGCCTGCATAAAGGGGATGGAGAGGTGGGGTGATGCATAAAACCAGAGTTTGATATAAGCACAGGGACCGTTCCAAAAACCAACTTTGGAATAGACAAGACCTACACCTTCCTCAGTGAAAGAGACTCAAAACCCCATATTTCCCGCAGAGGAATATATCTGACTAGTAAGAATCTTAAAACCTATGTATTGATATGACTCCATAAGGGAATCAATTGTGTCTAGAGTGGCATAAACATGGCAGCGAGAATCAGCTCAAACCCACTATAAAAAGGAATTTCAAAAGCAAAACCAAAAAACAGGGAAATTCTTTACAATTCCTTCAGGGTGTCTGAGGAAACCTGGAAAGACCCTATCTACAATGACAGCTGGATGTGGCATAAGGCTGGACACTTGGGACTGAGAGGATTGGTGAGATTGGGTGAGCAAATGCAGACCCTTTCAAGCAATAATGCATGGCCCCCATTCCATGGGTCCCAACTCTCCAGGTTCAAGGGAATATTACTACAGCTATAACATGTACAGGAAACCTAGAGAATGGACACACTGTGAATACGAAAGGTTTCTAAAACTCAACGAATAGTCCCTCTCCTGGTGCTCCAGTTTGACTTTCCAACTGCCTTACTATCAATCTCCCAACTTGGCGAGACAGGCCCTTTAACCTCCTGGTTTGCAAAGGTTCCCAATTCGGCAGAGGATGGAAGGGACGAGGGAGAACCCATGAGAGAGTAGCTGTTAGGTATTTGGACGGGCACATGTCACTCTAATTTCCCGGCAGGAAGAAGAATTAACCAAAGTCTCAGCCACCCACCGGGAACCAGTATAGGACAGGATCCAAAATTTTGGACTTGCGTTCAGCTCACAAAAAACGAGTTGAGAAATGGAGCTCAGGGGCACAGCAATTCACAAACTGGCAGAGTGATAAACGACAACTATCGTCCAAATATCTGTTGAGGGAAGTCAACGAGGCAGACTTGAAAGCGAGGCAAAATAGCAGGAAACAGATTTCAAGAGGTACCTCGGAATCGCATGTAAAGCACAGGAAGAGGGGCACAACTTGGACAATGGTGCACTTGGCCAAAAAGGGCGTATGCGTTTTCTCCTGAATATATTCAGGAGAAAACGCAAACGCCCTTTTTGGCCAAGCAAGCAAGCGGGCAATGCAAATCTGCACTATAAAGAAGTATCACTTCCCACTGGTCAAAAGGGACATCCACAAAATGTGTAAAAACCAGAAAGGCAAGACAGGCCCTGGAGAACTGGGAGCCTTGTTATGCTGATGGGCGGGATGTAAATTGCCAACTGCCTCACTGGAGGAGTGCATTGTGTTCCCTAAAACAAGTAAACAACAGAGCTACAGAGCCAAGGCCACTTCCAGTCTAGGGAATATACCTTGGGAAAACTGAAAATCAATAAGAAAGAGCCACCTCCAAATTTAGGGCGGCACTGACTACAAGAACCTCAACTTGGGTACACCTTAAATATCCCAGGAAATATAAAAATGGTTCAAAACATTGTGGTACTTACGTACGATGGAATATCCCTCAGCCATGAAATCAATGTTATAAGACCAGTAGCAGCAAAGTGAGTGGATTCAGGTACGATGATTCTAAGTGAAATAAGTCACACAGAAAAAGAAACTTATCATAAGATATCACTTAGGAAGATCCTGTAAACATGGCTACACGTGAACTGAGTTAGGAAAGAGAACAGAGTCTCACATTTAGAAAACACTCTTATGCCTGCATAAAGGGGAAGGAGAGGTGGGGTGATGCATAAAACCAGAGTTTGATATAAGCACAGGGACCGTTTCAAAAACCAACTTTGGAATTGACAAGACCGACACCTTCCTCAGTGAAAGAGACTCAAAACCCCATATTTCCCACAGAGGAATATATCTGACTAGTAAGAATCTTAAAACCTATGTATTGATATGTCTCCATAAGGGAATCAAGTGTGTCTAGAGTGGCATAAACATGGCAGCGAGAATCAGCTCAAACCCACTATAAAAAGGAATTTCAAAAGCAAAACCAAAAAACAGGGAAATTCTTTACAATTCCTTCAGGGTGTCTGAGGAAACCTGGAAAGACCCTATCTACAATGACAGCTGGATGTGGCATAAGGCTGGACACTTGGGACTGAGAGAATTGGTGAGATTGGGTGAGCAAATGCAGACCCTTTCAAGCAATAATGCATGGCCCCCATTCCATGGGTCCCAACTCTCCATGTTCAAGGGAATATTACTACAGCTATAACATGTACAGGAAACCTAGAGAATGGACACACTGTGAATACGAAAGGTTTCTAAAACTCAACGAATAGTCCCTATCCTGGTGCTCCAGTTTGACTTTGCAACTGCCTTACTATCAATCTCCCAACTTGGAGAGACAGGCCTTTTAACCTCCTGGTTTGCACAGGTTCCCAATTTGGCAGAGGATGGAAGGGACGAGGGAGAACCCATGAGAGAGTAGCTGTTAGGCATTTGGACGGGCACATGTCACTCTAATTTCCCGGCAGGAAGAAGAATTAACCAAAGTCTCAGCCACCCACCGGGAACCAGTATAGGACATGATCCAACATTTTGGACTTGCGTTCAGCTCACAAAAAACGAGTTGAGAAATGGAGCTCAGGGGCACAGCAATTCACACACTGGCAGAGTGACTGGCAGAGTGATAAAGGACAACTATCGTCCAAAAATCTGTTGAGGGAAGTCAACGAGGCGGACTTGAAAGTGAGGCAAAATAGCAGGAAACAGATTTCAAGAGGTACGTTGGAATCGCCTGTAAAGCACAGGAAGAGGGGCACAACTTGGACAATGGTGCACTTGGCCAAAAAGGGCGTATGCGTTTTCTCCTGAATATATTCAGGAGAAAACGCATACGCCCTTTTTGGCCAAGCAAGCAAGCGGGCAATGCAAATCTGCACTACAAAGAAGTATCACTTCCCACCGATCAAAAGGGACATCCACAAAATGTGTAAAAACTAGAAAGGCAAGACAGGCCCTGGAGAACTGGGAGCCTTGTTATGCTGATGGGCGGGATGTAAATTGCCAACTGCCTCACTGGAGGAGTCCATTGTGTTCCCTAAAACAAGTAAACAACAGAGCTACAGAGCCAAGGCCACTTCCAGTCTAGGGAATATACCTTGGGAAAACTGAAAATCAATAAGAAAGAGCCACCTCTAAATTTAGGGCTGCACTGACTACAAGAACCTCAACTTGGGTACACCTTAAATATCCCAGGAAATATAAAAATGGTTCAAAACATTGTGGTACTTACGTACAATGGAATATCCCTCAGCCATGAAATCAATGTCATAAGACCAGTAGCAGCAAAGTGAGTGGATTCAGGTACGATGATTCTAAGTGAAATAAGTCACACAGAAAAAGAAACTTATCATAAGATATCACTTATGAAGATCCTGTAAACATGGCTACACGTGAACTGAGTTAGGAAAGAGAACAGAGTCTCACATTTAGAAAACACTCTTATGCCTGTATAAAGGGGAAGGAGTGGTGGGGTGATGCATAAAACCAGAGTTTGATATAAGCACAGGGACCGTTTCAAAAACCAACTTTGGAATTGACAAGACCGAAACCTTCCTCAGTGAAAGAGACTCAAAACCCCATATTTCCCACAGAGGAATATATCTGACTAGTAAGAATCTTAAAACCTATGTATTGATATGACTCCATAAGGGAATCAAGTGTGTCTAGAGTGGCATAAACATGGCAGCGAGAATCAGCTCAAACCCACTATAAAAAGGAATTTCAAAAGCAAAACCAAAAAACAGGGAAATTCTTTACAATTCCTTCAGGGTGTCTGAGGAAACCTGGAAAGACCCTATCTACAATGACAGCTGGATGTGTCATAAGGCTGGACACTTGGGACTGAGAGGATTGGTGAGATTGGGTGAGCAAATGCAGACCCTTTCAAGCAATAATGCATGGCCCCCATTCCATGGGTCCCAACTCTCCATGTTCAAGGGAATATTACTACAGCTATAACATGTACAGGAAACCTAGAGAATGGACACACTGTGAATACGAAAGGTTTCTAAAACTCAACGAATAGTCCCTCTCCTGGTGCTCCAGTTTGACCTTCCAACTGCCTTACTATCAATCTCCCAACTTGGAGAGACAGGCCCTTTAACCTCCTGGTTTGCACAGGTTCCCAATTTGGCAGAGGATGGAAGGGACGAGGGAGAACCCATGAGAGAGTAGCTGTTAGGCATTTGGACGGGCACATGTCACTCTAATTTCCCGGCAGGAAGAAGAATTAACCAAAGTCTCAGCCACCAACCGGGAACCAGTATAGGACATGATCCAAAATTTTGGACTTGCGTTCAGCTCACAAAAAACGAGTTGAGAAATGGAGCTCAGGGGCACAGCAATTCACAAACTGGCAGAGTGATAAAGGACAACTATCGTCCAAAAATCTGTTGAGGGAAGTCAACGAGGCAGACTTGAAAGCGAGGCAAAATAGCAGGAAACAGATTTCAAGAGGTACGTTGGAATCGCCTGTAAGGCACAGGAAGAGGGGCACAACTTGGACAATGGTGCACTTGGCCAAAAAGGGCGTATGCGTTTTCTCCTGAATATATTCAGGAGAAAACGCATACGCCCTTTTTGGCCAAGCAAGCAAGCGGGCAATGCAAATCTGCACTACAAAGAAGTATCACTTCCCACCGATCAAAAGGGACATCCACAAAATGTGTAAAAACCAGAAAGGCAAGACAGGCCCTGGAGAACTGGGAGCCTTGTTATGCTGATGGGCGGGATGTAAATTGCCAACTGCCTCACTGGAGGAGTCCATTGTGTTCCCTAAAACAAGTAAACAACAGAGCTACAGAGCCAAGGCCACTTCCAGTCTAGGGAATATACCTTGGGAAAACTGAAAATCAATAAGAAAGAGCCCCCTCTAAATTTAGGGCTGCACTGACTACAAGAACCTCAACTTGGGTACACCTTAATAATCCCAGGAAATATAAAAATGGTTCAAAACATTGTGGTACTTACGTACGATGGAATATCCCTCAGCCATGAAATCAATGTCATAAGACCTGTAGCAGCAAAGTGAGTGGATTCAGGTACGATGATTCTAAGTGAAATAAGTCACACAGAAAAAGAAACTTATCATAAGATATCACTTAGGAAGATCCTGTAAACATGGCTACACGTGAACTGAGTTAGGAAAGAGAACAGAGTCTCACATTTAGAAAACACACTTATGCCTGCATAAAGGGGAAGGAGAGGTGGGGTGACGCATAAAACCAGAGTTTGATATAAGCACAGGGACCGTTTCAAAAACCAACTTTGGAATTGACAAGACCGACACCTTCCTCAGTGAAAGAGACTCAAAACCCCATATTTCCCACAGAGGAATATATCTGACTAGTAAGAATCTTAAAACCTATGTATTGATATGTCTCCATAAGGGAATCAATTGTGTCTAGAGTGGCATAAACATGGCAGCGAGAATCAGCTCAAACCCACTATAAAAAGGAATTTCAAAAGCAAAACCAAAAAACAGGGAAATTCTTTACAATTCCTTCAGGGTGTCTGAGGAAACCTGGAAAGACCCTATCTACAATGACAGCTGGATGTGGCATAAGGCTGGACACTTGGGACTGAGAGGATTGGTGAGATTGGGTGAGCAAATGCAGACCCTTTCAAGCAATAATGCATGGCCCCCATTCCATGGGTCCCAACTCTCCAGGTTCAAGGGAATATTACTACAGCTATAACATGTACAGGAAACCTAGAGAATGGACACACTGTGAATACGAAAGGTTTCTAAAACTCAACGAATAGTCCCTCTCCTGGTGCTCCAGTTTGACTTTCCAACTGCCTTACTATCAATCTCCCAACTTGGAGAGACAGGCCCTTTAACCTCCTGGTTTGCACAGGTTCCCAATTTGCCAGAGGATGGAAGGGACGAGGGAGAACCCATGAGAGAGTAGCTGTTAGGCATTTGGACGGGCACATGTCACTCTAATTTCCCGGCAGGAAGAAGAATTAACCAAAGTCTCAGCCACCCACCGGGAACCAGTATAGGACAGGATCCAAAATTTTGGACTTGCGTTCAGCTCACAAAAAACGAGTTGAGAAATGGAGCTCAGGGGCACAGCAATTCACAAACTGGCAGAGTGATAAAGGACAACTATCGTCCAAAAATCTGTTGAGGGAAGTCAACGAGGCGGACTTGAAAGCGAGGCAAAATAGCAGGAAACAGATTTCAAGAGGTACCTTGGAAACGCCTGTAAAGCACAGGAAGAGGGGCACAACTTGGACAATGGTGCACTTGGCCAAAAAGGGCGTATGCGTTTTCTCCTGAATATATTCAGGAGAAAACGCATACGCTCTTTTTGGCCAAGCAAGCAAGCGGGCAATGCAAATCTGCACTACAAAGAAGTATCACTTCCCACTGGTCAAAAGGGACATCCACAAAATGTGTAAAAACCAGAAAGGCAAGACAGGCCCTGGAGAACTGGGAGCCTTGTTATGCTGATGGGCGGGATGTAAATTGCCAACTGCCTCACTGGAGGAGTGCATTGTGTTCCCTAAAACAAGTAAACAACAGAGCTACAGAGCCAAGGCCACTTCCAGTCTAGGGAATATACCTTGGGAAAACTGAAAATCAATAAGAAAGAGCCACCTCCAAATTTAGGGCGGCACTGACTACAAGAACCTCAACTTGGGTACACCTTAAATATCCCAGGAAATATAAAAATGGTTCAAAACATTGTGGTACTTACGTACGATGGAATATCCCTCAGCCATGAAATCAATGTTATAAGACCAGTAGCAGCAAAGTGAGTGGATTCAGGTACGATGATTCTAAGTGAAATAAGTCACACAGAAAAAGAAACTTATCATAAGATATCACTTAGGAAGATCCTGTAAACATGGCTACACGTGAACTGAGTTAGGAAAGAGAACAGAGTCTCACATTTAGAAAACACTCTTATGCCTGCATAAAGGGGAAGGAGAGGTGGGGTGATGCATAAAACCAGAGTTTGATATAAGCACAGAGACCGTTTCAAAAACCAACTTTGGAATTGACAAGACCGACACCTTCCTCAGTGAAAGAGACTCAAAACCCCATATTTCCCACAGAGGAATATATCTGACTAGTAAGAATCTTAAAACCTATGTATTGATATGTCTCCATAAGGGAATCAAGTGTGTCTAGAGTGGCATAAACATGGCAGCGAGAATCAGCTCAAACCCACTATAAAAAGGAATTTCAAAAGCAAAACCAAAAAACAGGGAAATTCTTTACAATTCCTTCAGGGTGTCTGAGGAAACCTGGAAAGACCCTATCTACAATGACAGCTGGATGTGGCATAAGGCTGGACACTTGGGACTGAGAGAATTGGTGAGATTGGGTGAGCAAATGCAGACCCTTTCAAGCAATAATGCATGGCCCCCATTCCATGGGTCCCAACTCTCCATGTTCAAGGGAATATTACTACAGCTATAACATGTACAGGAAACCTAGAGAATGGACACACTGTGAATACGAAAGGTTTCTAAAACTCAACGAATAGTCCCTATCCTGGTGCTCCAGTTTGACTTTCCAACTGCCTTACTATCAATCTCCCAACTTGGAGAGACAGGCCCTTTAACCTCCTGGTTTGCACAGGTTCCCAATTTGGCAGAGGATGGAAGGGACGAGGGAGAACCCATGAGAGAGTAGCTGTTAGGCATTTGGACGGGCATATGTCACTCTAATTTCCCGGCAGGAAGAAGAATTAACCAAAGTCTCAGCCACCCACCGGGAACCAGTATAGGACATGATCCAAAATTTTGGACTTGCGTTCAGCTCACAAAAAACGAGTTGAGAAATGGAGCTCAGGGGCACAGCAATTCACACACTGGCAGAGTGACTGGCAGAGTGATAAAGGACAACTATCGTCCAAAAATCTGTTGAGGGAAGTCAACGAGGCGGACTTGAAAGTGAGGCAAAATAGCAGGAAACAGATTTCAAGAGGTACGTTGGAATCGCCTGTAAAGCACAGGAAGAGGGGCACAACTTGGACAATGGTGCACTTGGCCAAAAAGGGCGTATGCGTTTTCTCCTGAATATATTCAGGAGAAAACGCATACGCCCTTTTTGGCCAAGCAAGCAAGCGGGCAATGCAAATCTGCACTACAAAGAAGTATCACTTCCCACCGATCAAAAGGGACATCCACAAAATGTGTAAAAACCAGAAAGGCAAGACAGGCCCTGGAGAACTGGGAGCCTTGTTATGCTGATGGGCGGGATGTAAATTGCCAACTGCCTCACTGGAGGAGTCCATTGTGTTCCCTAAAACAAGTAAACAACAGAGCTACAGAGCCAAGGCCACTTCCAGTCTAGGGAATATACCTTGGGAAAACTGAAAATCAATAAGAAAGAGCCACCTCTAAATTTAGGGCTGCACTGACTACAAGAACCTCAACTTGGGTACACCTTAAATATCCCAGGAAATATAAAAATGGTTCAAAACATTGTGGTACTTACGTACGATGGAATATCCCTCAGCCATGAAATCAATGTCATAAGACCAGTAGCAGCAAAGTGAGTGGATTCAGGTACGATGATTCTAAGTGAAATAAGTCACACAGAAAAAGAAACTTATCATAAGATATCACTTAGGAAGATCCTGTAAACATGGCTACACGTGAACTGAGTTAGGAAAGAGAACAGAGTCTCACATTTAGAAAACACTCTTATGCCTGTATAAAGGGGAAGGAGTGGTGGGGTGATGCATAAAACCAGAGTTTGATATAAGCACAGGGACCGTTTCAAAAACCAACTTTGGAATTGACAAGACCGAAACCTTCCTCAGTGAAAGAGACTCAAAACCCCATATTTCCCACAGAGGAATATATCTGACTAGTAAGAATCTTAAAACCTATGTATTGATATGACTCCATAAGGGAATCAAGTGTGTCTAGAGTGGCATAAACATGGCAGCGAGAATCAGCTCAAACCCACTATAAAAAGGAATTTCAAAAGCAAAACCAAAAAACAGGGAAATTCTTTACAATTCCTTCAGGGTGTCTGAGGAAACCTGGAAAGACCCTATCTACAATGACAGCTGGATGTGGCATAAGGCTGGACACTTGGGACTGAGAGGATTGGTGAGTTTGGGTGAGCAAATGCAGACCCTTTCAAGCAATAATGCATGGCCCCCATTCCATGGGTCCCAACTCTCCATGTTCAAGGGAATATTACTACAGCTATAACATGTACAGGAAACCTAGAGAATGGACACACTGTGAATACGAAAGGTTTCTAAAACTCAACGAATAGTCCCTCTCCTGGTGCTCCAGTTTGACCTTCCAACTGCCTTACTATCAATCTCCCAACTTGGAGAGACAGGCCCTTTAACCTCCTGGTTTGCACAGGTTCCCAATTTGGCAGAGGATGGAAGGGACGAGGGAGAACCCATGAGAGAGTAGCTGTTAGGCATTTGGACGGGCACATGTCACTCTAATTTCCCGGCAGGAAGAAGAATTAACCAAAGTCTCAGCCACCCACCGGGAACCAGTATAGGACATGATCCAAAATTTTGGACTTGCGTTCAGCTAACAAAAAATGAGTTGAGAAATGGAGCTCAGGGGCACAGCAATTCACAAACTGGCAGAGTGATAAAGGACAACTATCGTCCAAAAATCTGTTGAGGGAAGTCAACGAGGCAGACTTGAAAGCGAGGCAAAATAGCAGGAAACAGATTTCAAGAGGTACGTTGGAATCGCCTGTAAGGCACAGGAAGAGGGGCACAACTTGGACAATGGTGCACTTGGCCAAAAAGGGCGTATGCGTTTTCTCCTGAATATATTCAGGAGAAAACGCATACGCCCTTTTTGGCCAAGCAAGCAAGCGGGCAATGCAAATCTGCACTACAAAGAAGTATCACTTCCCACCGATCAAAAGGGACATCCACAAAATGTGTAAAAACCAGAAAGGCAAGACAGGCCCTGGAGAACTGGGAGCCTTGTTATGCTGATGGGCGGGATGTAAATTGCCAACTGCCTCACTGGAGGAGTCCATTGTGTTCCCTAAAACAAGTAAACAACAGAGCTACAGAGCCAAGGCCACTTCCAGTCTAGGGAATATACCTTGGGAAAACTGAAAATCAATAAGAAAGAGCCCCCTCTAAATTTAGGGCTGCACTGACTACAAGAACCTCAACTTGGGTACACCTTAAATATCCCAGGAAATATAAAAATGGTTCAAAACATTGTGGTACTTACGTACGATGGAATATCCCTCAGCCATGAAATCAATGTCATAAGACCAGTAGCAGCAAAGTGAGTGGATTCAGGTATGATGATTCTAAGTGAAATAAGTCACACAGAAAAAGAAACTTATCATAAGATATCACTTAGGAAGATCCTGTAAACATGGCTACACGTGAACTGAGTTAGGAAAGAGAACAGAGTCTCACATTTAGAAAACACTCTTATGCCTGCATAAAGGGGAGGAGAGGTGGGGTGATGCATAAAACCAGAGTTTGATATAAGCACAGGGACCGTTTCAAAAACCAACTTTGGAATTGACAAGACCGACACCTTCCTCAGTGAAAGAGACTCAAAACCCCATATTTCCCACAGAGGAATATATCTGACTAGTAAGAATCTTAAAACCTATGTATTGATATGTCTCCATAAGGGAATCAAGTGTGTCTAGAGTGGCATAAACATGGCAGCGAGAATCAGCTCAAACCCACTATAAAAAGGAATTTCAAAAGCAAAACCAAAAAACAGGGAAATTCTTTACAATTCCTTCAGGGTGTCTGAGGAAACCTGGAAAGACCCTATCTACAATGACAGCTGGATGTGGCATAAGGCTGGACACTTGGGACTGAGAGGATTGGTGAGATTGGGTGAGCAAATGCAGACCCTTTCAAGCAATAATGCATGGCCCCCATTCCATGGGTCCCAACTCTCCAGGTTCAAGGGAATATTACTACAGCTATAACATGTACAGGAAACCTAGAGAATGGACACACTGTGAATACGAAAGGTTTCTAAAACTCAACGAATAGTCCCTCTCCTGGTGCTCCAGTTTGACTTTCCAACTGCCTTACTATCAATCTCCCAACTTGGAGAGACAGGCCCTTTAACCTCCTGGTTTGCACAGGTTCCCAATTTGGCAGAGGATGGAAGGGACGAGGGAGAACCCATGAGAGAGTAGCTGTTAGGCATTTGGACGGGCACATGTCACTCTAATTTCCCAGCAGGAAGAAGAATTAACCAAAGTCTCAGCCACCCACCGGGAACCAGTATAGGACATGATCCAAAATTTTGGACTTGCGTTCAGCTCACAAAAAACGAGTTGAGAAATGGAGCTCAGGGGCACAGCAATTCACAAACTGGCAGAGTGATAAAGGACAACTATCGTCCAAAAATCTGTTGAGGGAAGTCAACGAGGCGGACTTGAAAGCGAGGCAAAATAGCAGGAAACAGATTTCAAGAGGTACCTTGGAATCGCCTGTAAAGCACAGGAAGAGGGGCACAACTTGGACAATGGTGCACTTGGCCAAAAAGGGCGTATGCGTTTTCTCCTGAATATATTCAGGAGAAAACGCATACGCCCTTTTTGGGCAAGCAAGCAAGCGGGCAATGCAAATCTGCACTACAAAGAAGTATCACTTCCCACTGGTCAAAAGGGACATCCACAAAATGTGTAAAAACCAGAAAGGCAAGACAGGCCCTGGAGAACTGGGAGCCTTGTTATGCTGATGGGCGGGATGTAAATTGCCAACTGCCTCACTGGAGGAGTGCATTGTGTTCCCTAAAACAAGTAAACAACAGAGCTACAGAGCCAAGGCCACTTCCAGTCTAGGGAATATACCTTGGGAAAACTGAAAATCAATAAGAAAGAGCCACCTCCAAATTTAGGGCGGCACTGACTACAAGAACCTCAACTTGGGTACACCTTAAATATCCCAGGAAATATAAAAATGGTTCAAAACATTGTGGTACTTACGTACGATGGAATATCCCTCAGCCATGAAATCAATGTCATAAGACCAGTAGCAGCAAAGTGAGTGGATTCAGGTACGATGATTCTAAGTGAAATAAGTCACACAGAAAAAGAAACTTATCATAAGATATCACTTAGGAAGATCCTGTAAACATGGCTACACGTGAACTGAGTTAGGAAAGAGAACAGAGTCTCACATTTAGAAAACACTCTTATGCCTGCATAAAGGGGAAGGAGAGGTGGGGTGATGCATAAAACCAGAGTTTGATATAAGCACAGGGACCGTTTCAAAAACCAACTTTGGAATTGACAAGACCGACACCTTCCTCAGTGAAAGAGACTCAAAACCCCATATTTCCAACAGAGGAATATATCTGACTAGTAAGAATCTTAAAACCTATGTATTGATATGTCTCCATAAGGGAATCAAGTGTGTCTAGAGTCGCATAAACATGGCAGCGAGAATCAGCTCAAACCCACTATAAAAAGGAATTTCAAAAGCAAAACCAAAAAACAGGGAAATTCTTTACAATTCCTTCAGGGTGTCTGAGGAAACCTGGAAAGACCCTATCTACAATGACAGCTGGATGTGGCATAAGGCTGGACACTTGGGACTGAGAGAATTGGTGAGATTGGGTGAGCAAATGCAGACCCTTTCAAGCAATAATGCATGGCCCCCATTCCATGGGTCCCAACTCTCCATGTTCAAGGGAATATTACTACAGCTATAACATGTACAGGAAACCTAGAGAATGGACACACTGTGAATACGAAAGGTTTCTAAAACTCAACGAATAGTCCCTCTCCTGGTGCTCCAGTTTGACCTTCCAACTGCCTTACTATGAATCTCCCAACTTGGAGAGACAGGCCCTTTAACCTCCTGGTTTGCACAGGTTCCCAATTTGGCAGAGGATGGAAGGGACGAGGGAGAACCCATGAGAGAGTAGCTGTTAGGCATTTGGACGGGCACATGTCACTCTAATTTCCCGGCAGGAAGAAGAATTAACCAAAGTCTCAGCCACCCACCGGGAACCAGTATAGGACAGGATCCAAAATTTTGGACTTGCGTGCAGCTCACAAAAAACGAGTTGAGAAATGGAGCTCAGGGGCACAGCAATTCACACACTGGCAGAGTGACTGGCAGAGTGATAAAGGACAACTATCGTCCAAAAATCTGTTGAGGGAAGTCAACGAGGCGGACTTGAAAGTGAGGCAAAATAGCAGGAAACAGATTTCAAGAGGTACGTTGGAATCGCCTGTAAAGCACAGGAAGAGGGGCACAACTTGGACAATGGTGCACTTGGCCAAAAAGGGCGTATGCGTTTTCTCCTGAATATATTCAGGAGAAAACGCATACGCCCTTTTTGGCCAAGCAAGCAAGCGGGCAATGCAAATCTGCACTACAAAGAAGCATCACTTCCCACCGATCAAAAGGGACATCCACAAAATGTGTAAAAACCAGAAAGGCAAGACAGGCCCTGGAGAACAGGGAGCCTTGTTATGCTGATGGGCGGGATGTAAATTGCCAACTGCCTCACTGGAGGAGTCCATTGTGTTCCCTAAAACAAGTAAACAACAGAGCTACAGAGCCAAGGCCACTTCCAGTCTAGGGAATATACCTTGGGAAAACTGAAAATCAATAAGAAAGAGCCACCTCTAAATTTAGGGCTGCACTGACTACAAGAACCTCAACTTGGGTACACCTTAAATATCCCAGGAAATATAAAAATGGTTCAAAACATTGTGGTACTTACGTACGATGGAATATCCCTCAGCCATGAAATCAATGTCATAAGACCAGTAGCAGCAAAGTGAGTGGATTCAGGTACGATGATTCTAAGTGAAATAAGTCACACAGAAAAAGAAACTTATCATAAGATATCACTTAGGAAGATCCTGTAAACATGGCTACACGTGAACTGAGTTAGGAAAGAGAACAGAGTCTCACATTTAGAAAACACTCTTATGCCTGTATAAAGGGGAAGGAGTGGTGGGGTGATGCATAAAACCAGAGTTTGATATAAGCACAGGGACCGTTTCAAAAACCAACTTTGGAATTGACAAGACCGACACCTTCCTCAGTGAAAGAGACTCAAAACCCCATATTTCCCACAGAGGAATATATCTGACTAGTAAGAATCTTAAAACCTATGTATTGATATGACTCCGTAAGGGAATCAAGTGTGTCTAGAGTGGCATAAACATGGCAGTGAGAATCAGCTCAAACCCACTATAAAAAGGAATTTCAAAAGCAAAACCAAAAAACAGGGAAATTCTTTACAATTCCTTCAGGGTGTCTGAGGAAACCTGGAAAGACCCTATCTACAATGACAGCTGGATGTGGCATAAGGCTGGACACTTGGGACTGAGAGGATTGGTGAGATTGGGTGAGCAAATGCAGACCCTTTCAAGCAATAATGCATGGCCCCTATTCCATGGGTCCCAACTCTCCATGTTCAAGGGAATATTACTACAGCTATAACATGTACAGGAAACCTAGAGAATGGACACACTGTGAATACGAAAGGTTTCTAAAACTCAACGAATAGTCCCTCTCCTGCTGCTCCAGTTTGACTTTCCAACTGCCTTACTATCAATCTCCCAACTTGGAGAGACAGGCCCTTTAACCTCCTGGTTTGCACAGGTTCCCAATTTGGCAGAGGATGGAAGGGACGAGGGAGAACCCATGAGAGAGTAGCTGTTAGGCATTTGGACGGGCACATGTCACTCTAATTTCCCGGCAGGAAGAAGAATTAACCAAAGTCTCAGCCACCCACCGGGAACCAGTATAGGACATGATCCAAAATTTTGGACTTGCGTTCAGCTCACAAAAAACGAGTTGAGAAATGGAGCTCAGGGGCACAGCAATTCACAAACTGGCAGAGTGATAAAGGACAACTATCGTCCAAAAATCTGTTGAGGGAAGTCAACGAGGCAGACTTTAAAGCGAGGCAAAATAGCAGGAAACAGATTTCAAGAGGTACCTTGGAATCGCCTGTAAGGCACAGGAAGAGGGGCACAACTTGGACAATGGTGCACTTGGCCAAAAAGGGCGTATGCGTTTTCTCCTGAATATATTCAGGAGAAAACGCATACGCCCTTTTTGGCCAAGCAAGCAAGCGGGCAATGCAAATCTGCACTACAAAGAAGTATCACTTCCCACCGGTCAAAAGGGACATCCACAAAATGTGTAAAAACCAGAAAGGCAAGACAGGCCCTGGAGAACCGGGAGCCTTGTTATGCTGATGGGCGGGATGTAAATTGCCAACTGCCTCACTGGAGGAGTGCATTGTGTTCCCTAAAACAAGTAAACAACAGAGCTACAGAGCCAAGGCCACTTCCAGTGTAGGGAATATACCTGGGGAAAACTGAAAATCAATAAGAAAGAGCCACCTCCAAATTTAGGGCTGCACTGGCTACAAGAACCTCAACTTGGGTACACCTTAAATATCCCAGGAAATATAAAAATGGTTCAAAACATTGTGGTACTTACGTACGATGGAATATCCCTCAGCCATGAAATCAATGTCATAAGACCAGTAGCAGCAAAGTGAGTGGATTCAGGTACGATGATTCTAAGTGAAATAAGTCACACAGAAAAAGAAACTTATCATAAGATATCACTTAGGAAGATCCTGTAAACATGGCTACACGTGAACTGAGTTAGGAAAGAGAACAGAGTCTCACATTTAGAAAACACTCTTATGCCTGCATAAAGGGGAAGGAGAGGTGGGGTGATGCATAAAACCAGAGTTTGATATAAGCACAGGGACCGTTTCAAAAACCAACTTTGGAATTGACAAGACCGACACCTTCCTCAGTGAAAGAGACTCAAAACCCCATATTTCCCACAGAGGAATATATCTGACTAGTAAGAATCTTAAAACCTATGTATTGATATGACTCCATAAGGGAATCAAGTGTGTCTAGAGTGGCATAAACATGGCAGCGAGAATCAGCTCAAACCCACTATAAAAAGGAATTTCAAAAGCAAAACCAAAAAACAGGGAAATTCTTTACAATTCCTTCAGGGTGTCTGAGGAAACCTGGAAAGACCCTATCTACAATGACAGCTGGATGTGGCATAAGGCTGGACACTTGGGACTGAGAGGATTGGTGAGATTGGGTGAGCAAATGCAGACCCTTTCAAGCAATAATGCATGGCCCCCATTCCATGGGTCCCAACTCTCCAGGTTCAAGGGAATATTACTACAGCTATAACATGTACAGGAAACCTAGAGAATGGACACATTGTGAATACGAAAGGTTTCTAAAACTCAACGAATAGTCCCTCTCCTGGTGCTCCAGTTTGACTTTCCAACTGCCTTACTATCAATCTCCCAACTTGGACAGACAGGCCCTTTAACCTCCTGGTTTGCACAGGTTCCCAATTTGGCAGAGGATGGAAGGGACGAGGGAGAACCCATGAGAGAGTAGCTGTTAGGCATTTGGACGGGCACATGTCACTCTAATTTCCCGGCAGGAAGAAGAATTAACCAAAGTCTCAGCCACCCACCGGGAACCAGTATAGGACATGATCCAAAATTTTGGACTTGCGTTCAGCTCACAAAAAACGAGTTGAGAAATGGAGCTCAGGGGCACAGCAATTCACAAACTGGCAGAGTGATAAAGGACAACTATCATCCAAAAATCTGTTGAGGGAAGTCAACGAGGCGGACTTGAAAGTGAGGCAAAATAGCAGGAAACAGATTTCAAGAGGTACGTTGGAATCGCCTGTAAAGCACAGGAAGAGGGGCACAACTTGGACAATGGTGCACTTGGCCAAAAAGGGCGTATGCGTTTTCTCCTGAATATATTCAGGAGAAAACGCATACGCCCTTTTTGGCCAAGCAAGCAAGCGGGCAATGCAAATCTGCACTACAAAGAAGTATCACTTCCCACCGGTCAAAAGGGACATCCACAAAATGTGTAAAAACCAGAAAGGCAAGACAGGCCCTGGAGAACAGGGAGCCTTGTTATGCTGATGGGCGGGATGTAAATTGCCAACTGCCTCACTGGAGGAGTGCATTGTGTTCCCTAAAACAAGTAAACAACAGAGCTACAGAGCCAAGGCCACTTCCAGTCTAGGTAATATACCTGGGGAAAACTGAAAATCAATAAGAAAGAGCCACCTCCAAATTTAGGGCTGCACTGGCTACAAGAACCTCAACTTGGGTACACCTTAAATATCCCAGGAAATATAAAAATGGTTCAAAACATTGTGGTACTTACGTACGATGGAATATCCCTCAGCCATGAAATCAATGTCATAAGACCAGTAGCAGCAAAGTGAGTGGATTCAGGTACGATGGTTCTAAGTGAAATAAGTCACACAGAAAAAGAAACTTATCATAAGATATCACTTAGGAAGATCCTGTAAACATGGCTACACGTGAACTGAGTTGGGAAAGAGAACAGAGTCTCACATTTAGAAAACACTCTTATGCCTGCATAAAGGGGAAGGAGAGGTGGGGTGATGCATAAAACCAGAGTTTGATATAAGCACAGGTAACGTTCCAAAAACCAACTATGGAATAGACAAGACCTACACCTTCATCAGTGAAAGGGACTCAAATCCCTATATTTCCCGCAGAGGTATATATCTCACTAGTAACAATCTTAAAACCTATGTATTGATATGTCTGCATAAGGGAATCAAGTGTGTCTAGACTGGCATAAACATGGCAGCTAGAATCAGCTCAAACCCACTATAAAAAGGAATTTCAAAAACAAAACAAAAAAAAACAGGGAATTTCTTTACAATTCCTTCAAGGTCTCTGATGAAACCTGGAATAAGCCTATCTACAATGACAGCTGGATGTGGCATAAGGCTGGGCACTTGGGACTGAGCAGATTGGAGAGATTGGTTGAGCAAATGCAGACCCTTTCAAGCAATATTTCATGGCACCCGTTCCATTGCTCCCAACTCTCCAGCTTGAAGGGAATATTACGACAGCTATAACATGTACGGGAAACCTAGAGAATGGACACACTGTGAATACGAATGGTTTCTAAAACTCAACGAATAGTCCCTCTCCTGGATATCCGGTTTGACTTTCCAACTGCTTTACTATCAATCTCCCAACTGGAGAGACATCCCCTTTAACCTCCTGGTTCGCACAGGTTGCCAATTTGGCAGAGGATGAAAGGGAAGAGGGAGAACCAATGAGAGAGTAGCTATTAGGCATTTGGACGGGCACATGCCATTTTAAATTCCCGGCAGGAAGAATAATTAATCAAAGTCTCAGCCACCCACCGGGAATCAGTATAGGGCCTGAACTAAAATTTGGGACTTGTGTTCAGCTCACAAATAACGAGTTGAGAAATGGAGCTCAGGGGCACAGCAATTCACAAACTGGCAGAGTAATAAAGGACAACTATCGTCCAAAAATCTGTTGAGGGAAGGCAACGAGTCGGACTTGAAAGCGAGGCAGAATAGCAGGAAAATCGATTTCAAGAGGTACGTAGGAATCGCCTTGAGAGAATAGGAAGAGGGGCACAACTTTGACACTGATGCACTTGGCCAAAAAGGGTCTATGCGTTTTCTCCTGATTACATTCAGGAGAACATGCATAGGCCCTTTTTGGCCAAGCAAGCAAGCGGGCAATGCAAATCTGCACGACAAAGAAGTATCACTTCCCACCGGTCAAAAGGGACATCCACAAAATGTATAAAAACCAGAAAGGCAAGACAGGCCCTGGAGAATATACGGAGCCTTGTTATGCTGATGGGCCGTATGTAAATTGTCAACTGCCTCTCAGGAGGATTGCATTTTGCTCCCTATAACAAGTAAACAACAGAGCTACTGAGCCAAGTGTGCTTCCAGTCTAGGGAATATACCTTGGGAAAACGGAATATCAATAAGACAGAGCCACACCAAAATTTAGGGCTGCACTGCTTACAGGAACCTCAACTGGGTTACACCTTAAATATCCCACGAAATATAAAAATGGTTCAAAACATTGTGGTACTTACGTACGATGGAATATCCCTGAGCCATGAAATCAATGTCATAAGACCAGGAGCACCAAAATGAGTGGATTCAGGTACGATGATTCTAAGTGAAATATGTCACACAGAAAAAGAAACTTATCATAAGATGTCACTTATGAAGATCCTGTAAACATGGCTACACATGAGCTGAGTTAGGAAAGAGAACAGAGTCTCACATTTAGAAAACACACTTATGCCTGCTTCAGGGGGAAGGAGAGGTGGGGTGATGCATAAAACCAGAGTTCGATATAAGCACAGGTACCATTAAAAAAAACCTACTATGGAATAGACAAGACCTACACCTTCCTCAGTGAAAGAGACTCAAAACCCCATATTTCCCGCAGAGGAATATATCTGACTAGTAAGAATCTTAAAACCTATGTATTGATATGACTCCATAAGGGAATCAAGTGTGTCTAGAGTGGCATAAACATGGCAGCGAGAATCAGCTCAAACCCACTATAAAAAGGAATTTCAAAAGCAAAACCAAAAAACAGGGAAATTCTTTACAATTCCTTCAGGGTGTCTGAGGAAACCTGGAAAGACCCTATCTACAATGACAGCTGGATGTGGCATAAGGCTGGACACTTGGGACTGAGAGGATTGGTGAGATTGGGTGAGCAAATGCAGACCCTTTCAAGCAATAATGCATGGCCCCCATTCCATGGGTCCCAACTCTCCAGGTTCAAGGGAATATTACTACAGCTATAACATGTACAGGAAACCTAGAGAATGGACACACTGTGAATACGAAAGGTTTCTAAAACTCAACGAATAGTCCCTCTCCTGGTGCTCCAGTTTGACTTTCCAACTGCCTTACTATCAATCTCCCAACTTGGAGAGACAGGCCATTTAACCTCCTGGTTTGCACAGGTTCCCAATTTGGCAGAGGATGGAAGGGACGAGGGAGAACCCATGAGAGAGTAGCTGTTAGGCATTTGGAT
The DNA here is from genome assembly GCF_025265405.1 of Mesoplodon densirostris. Taxonomy (NCBI): domain Eukaryota; kingdom Metazoa; phylum Chordata; class Mammalia; order Artiodactyla; family Ziphiidae; genus Mesoplodon; species Mesoplodon densirostris. The sequence goes on along the minus strand of NW_026778202.1, from coordinate 962,760 downwards.
GGCACATGTCACTCTAATTTCCCGGCAGGAAGAAGAATTAACCAAAGTCTCAGCCACCCACCGGGAACCAGTATAGGACATGATCCAAAATTTTGGACTTGCGTTCAGCTCACAAAAAACGAGTTGAGAAATGGAGCTCAGGGGCACAGCAATTCACAAACTGGCAGAGTGATAAAGGACAACTATCATCCAAAAATCTGTTGAGGGAAGTCAACGAGGCGGACTTGAAAGTGAGGCAAAATAGCAGGAAACAGATTTCAAGAGGTACGTTGGAATCGCCTGTAAAGCACAGGAAGAGGGGCACAACTTGGACAATGGTGCACTTGGCCAAAAAGGGCGTATGCGTTTTCTCCTGAATATATTCAGGAGAAAACGCATACGCCCTTTTTGGCCAAGCAAGCAAGCGGGCAATGCAAATCTGCACTACAAAGAAGTATCACTTCCCACCGGTCAAAAGGGACATCCACAAAATGTGTAAAAACCAGAAAGGCAAGACAGGCCCTGGAGAACAGGGAGCCTTGTTATGCTGATGGGCGGGATGTAAATTGCCAACTGCCTCACTGGAGGAGTGCATTGTGTTCCCTAAAACAAGTAAACAACAGAGCTACAGAGCCAAGGCCACTTCCAGTCTAGGTAATATACCTGGGGAAAACTGAAAATCAATAAGAAAGAGCCACCTCCAAATTTAGGGCTGCACTGGCTACAAGAACCTCAACTTGGGTACACCTTAAATATCCCAGGAAATATAAAAATGGTTCAAAACATTGTGGTACTTACGTACGATGGAATATCCCTCAGCCATGAAATCAATGTCATAAGACCAGTAGCAGCAAAGTGAGTGGATTCAGGTACGATGGTTCTAAGTGAAATAAGTCACACAGAAAAAGAAACTTATCATAAGATATCACTTAGGAAGATCCTGTAAACATGGCTACACGTGAACTGAGTTGGGAAAGAGAACAGAGTCTCACATTTAGAAAACACTCTTATGCCTGCATAAAGGGGAAGGAGAGGTGGGGTGATGCATAAAACCAGAGTTTGATATAAGCACAGGTAACGTTCCAAAAACCAACTATGGAATAGACAAGACCTACACCTTCATCAGTGAAAGGGACTCAAATCCCTATATTTCCCGCAGAGGTATATATCTCACTAGTAACAATCTTAAAACCTATGTATTGATATGTCTGCATAAGGGAATCAAGTGTGTCTAGACTGGCATAAACATGGCAGCTAGAATCAGCTCAAACCCACTATAAAAAGGAATTTCAAAAACAAAACAAAAAAAAACAGGGAATTTCTTTACAATTCCTTCAAGGTCTCTGATGAAACCTGGAATAAGCCTATCTACAATGACAGCTGGATGTGGCATAAGGCTGGGCACTTGGGACTGAGCAGATTGGAGAGATTGGTTGAGCAAATGCAGACCCTTTCAAGCAATATTTCATGGCACCCGTTCCATTGCTCCCAACTCTCCAGCTTGAAGGGAATATTACGACAGCTATAACATGTACGGGAAACCTAGAGAATGGACACACTGTGAATACGAATGGTTTCTAAAACTCAACGAATAGTCCCTCTCCTGGATATCCGGTTTGACTTTCCAACTGCTTTACTATCAATCTCCCAACTGGAGAGACATCCCCTTTAACCTCCTGGTTCGCACAGGTTGCCAATTTGGCAGAGGATGAAAGGGAAGAGGGAGAACCAATGAGAGAGTAGCTATTAGGCATTTGGACGGGCACATGCCATTTTAAATTCCCGGCAGGAAGAATAATTAATCAAAGTCTCAGCCACCCACCGGGAATCAGTATAGGGCCTGAACTAAAATTTGGGACTTGTGTTCAGCTCACAAATAACGAGTTGAGAAATGGAGCTCAGGGGCACAGCAATTCACAAACTGGCAGAGTAATAAAGGACAACTATCGTCCAAAAATCTGTTGAGGGAAGGCAACGAGTCGGACTTGAAAGCGAGGCAGAATAGCAGGAAAATCGATTTCAAGAGGTACGTAGGAATCGCCTTGAGAGAATAGGAAGAGGGGCACAACTTTGACACTGATGCACTTGGCCAAAAAGGGTCTATGCGTTTTCTCCTGATTACATTCAGGAGAACATGCATAGGCCCTTTTTGGCCAAGCAAGCAAGCGGGCAATGCAAATCTGCACGACAAAGAAGTATCACTTCCCACCGGTCAAAAGGGACATCCACAAAATGTATAAAAACCAGAAAGGCAAGACAGGCCCTGGAGAATATACGGAGCCTTGTTATGCTGATGGGCCGTATGTAAATTGTCAACTGCCTCTCAGGAGGATTGCATTTTGCTCCCTATAACAAGTAAACAACAGAGCTACTGAGCCAAGTGTGCTTCCAGTCTAGGGAATATACCTTGGGAAAACGGAATATCAATAAGACAGAGCCACACCAAAATTTAGGGCTGCACTGCTTACAGGAACCTCAACTGGGTTACACCTTAAATATCCCACGAAATATAAAAATGGTTCAAAACATTGTGGTACTTACGTACGATGGAATATCCCTGAGCCATGAAATCAATGTCATAAGACCAGGAGCACCAAAATGAGTGGATTCAGGTACGATGATTCTAAGTGAAATATGTCACACAGAAAAAGAAACTTATCATAAGATGTCACTTATGAAGATCCTGTAAACATGGCTACACATGAGCTGAGTTAGGAAAGAGAACAGAGTCTCACATTTAGAAAACACACTTATGCCTGCTTCAGGGGGAAGGAGAGGTGGGGTGATGCATAAAACCAGAGTTCGATATAAGCACAGGTACCATTAAAAAAAACCTACTATGGAATAGACAAGACCTACACCTTCCTCAGTGAAAGAGACTCAAAACCCCATATTTCCCGCAGAGGAATATATCTGACTAGTAAGAATCTTAAAACCTATGTATTGATATGACTCCATAAGGGAATCAAGTGTGTCTAGAGTGGCATAAACATGGCAGCGAGAATCAGCTCAAACCCACTATAAAAAGGAATTTCAAAAGCAAAACCAAAAAACAGGGAAATTCTTTACAATTCCTTCAGGGTGTCTGAGGAAACCTGGAAAGACCCTATCTACAATGACAGCTGGATGTGGCATAAGGCTGGACACTTGGGAATGAGAGGATTGGTGAGATTGGGTGAGCAAATGCAGACCCTTTCAAGCAATAATGCATGGCCCCCATTCCATGGGTCCCAACTCTCCAGGTTCAAGGGAATATTACTACAGCTATAACATGTACAGGAAACCTAGAGAATGGACACACTGTGAATACGAAAGGTTTCTAAAACTCAACGAATAGTCCCTCTCCTGGTGCTCCAGTTTGACTTTCCAACTGCCTTACTATCAATCTCCCAACTTGGAGAGACAGGCCATTTAACCTCCTGGTTTGCACAGGTTCCCAATTTGGCAGAGGATGGAAGGGACGAGGGAGAACCCATGAGAGAGTAGCTGTTAGGCATTTGGATGGCACATGTCACTCTAATTTCCCGGCAGGAAGAAGAATTAACCAAAGTCTCAGCCACCCACCGGGAACCAGTATAGGACATGATCCAAAATTTTGGACTTGCGTTCTGCTCACAAAAAACGAGTTGAGAAATGGAGCTCAGGGGCACAGCAATTCACAAACTGGCAGAGTGATAAAGGACAACTATCGTCCAAAAATCTGTTGAGGGAAGTCAACGAGGCGGACTTGAAAGCGAGGCAAATTAGCAGGAAACAGATTTCAAGAGGTACCTTGGAATCGCCTGTAAAGCACAGGAAGAGGGGCACAACTTGGACAATGGTGCACTTGGCCAAAAAGGGCGTATGCGTTTTCTCCTGAATATATTCAGGAGAAAACGCATACGCCCTTTTTGGCCAAGCAAGCAAGCGGGCAATGCAAATCTGCACTACAAAGAAGTATCACTTCCCACCGGTCAAAAGGGACATCCACAAAATGTGTAAAAACCAGAAAGGCAAGACAGGCCCTGGAGAACTGGGAGCCTTGTTATGCTGATGGGCGGGATGTAAATTGCCAACTGCCTCACTGGAGGAGTGCATTGTGTTCCCTAAAACAAGTAAACAACAGAGCTACAGAGCCAAGGCCACTTCCAGTCTAGGGAATATACCTTGGGAAAACTGAAAATCAATAAGAAAGAGCCACCTCCAAATTTAGGGCTGCACTGGCTACAAGAACCTCAACTTGGGTACACCTTAAATATCCCAGGAAATATAAAAAGGTTCAAAACATTGTGGTACTTACGTACGATGGAATATCCCTTAGCGATGAAATCAATGTCATAAAACCAGTAGCAGCAAAGTGAGTGGATTCAGGTACGATGATTGTAAGTGAAATAAGTCACACAGAAAAAGGAACTTATCATAAGATATCACTTATGAAGATCCTGTAAACATGGCTACACGTGAACTGAGTTAGGAAAGAGAACAGAGTCTCACATTTAGAAAACACTCTTATGCCTGCATAAATGGGATGGAGAGGTGGGGTGATGCATAAAACCAGAGTTTGATATAAGCACAGGGACCGTTCCAAAAACCAACTTTGGAATAGACAAGACCTACACCTTCCTCAGTGAAAGAGACTCAAAACCCCATATTTCCCGCAGAGGAATATATCTGACTAGTAAGAATCTTAAAACCTATGTATTGATATGACTCCATAAGGGAATCAAGTGTGTCTAGAGTGGCATAAACATGGCAGCGAGAATCAGCTCAAACCCACTATAAAAAGGAATTTCAAAAGCAAAACCAAAAAACAGGGAAATTCTTTACAATTCCTTCAGGGTGTCTGAGGAAACCTGGAAAGACCCTATCTACAATGACAGCTGGATGTGGCATAAGGCTGGACACTTGGGACTGAGAGGATTGGTGAGATTGGGTGAGCAAATGCAGACCCTTTCAAGCAATAATGCATGGCCCCCATTCCATGGGTCCCAACTCTCCAGGTTCAAGGGAATATTACTACAGCTATAACATGTACAGGAAACCTAGAGAATGGACACACTGTGAATACGAAAGGTTTCTAAAACTCAACGAATAGTCCCTCTCCTGGTGCTCCAGTTTGACTTTCCAACTGCCTTACTATCAATCTCCCAACTTGGCGAGACAGGCCCTTTAACCTCCTGGTTTGCACAGGTTCCCAATTTGGCAGAGGATGGAAGGGACGAGGGAGAACCCATGAGAGAGTAGCTGTTAGGCATTTGGACGGGCACATGTCACTCTAATTTCCCGGCAGGAAGAAGAATTAACCAAAGTCTCAGCCACCCACCGGGAACCAGTATAGGACAGGATCCAAAATTTTGGACTTGCGTTCAGCTCACAAAAAACGAGTTGAGAAATGGAGCTCAGGGGCACAGCAATTCACAAACTGGCAGAGTGATAAAGGACAACTATCGTCCAAATATCTGTTGAGGGAAGTCAACGAGGCAGACTTGAAAGCGAGGCAAAATAGCAGGAAACAGATTTCAAGAGGTACCTCGGAATCGCATGTAAAGCACAGGAAGAGGGGCACAACGTGGACAATGGTGCACTTGGCCAAAAAGGGCATATGC